>NC_136989.1:3598949-3698488 GCF_032717465.1 Coenobita brevimanus
TGTCCTGCCAAACTGGAATCATGAGCCACTCGAATGATATCCTGCCTACAAACACGAGGGATGACAACTTGATGTACAACCTCCCATTCACAGTCGGCTGATGCTGTTGGGGGTCTCCACTTCCTCATAAGTACTCCTGACTTTACATAATAACAAGTAGAAGCACCAGCTGACTCTTCCTCACTGTAAGCAGAGTTAGCTAGACCTTTCAACTCAGGGTCAGCAACATGCAACTCAACCAACTCTTGACGAGACAAATTATCAACACTACGGGGTACTGCCTCATCTGGTGAGTGGTCCAAATTAGCAAGAAAAGTGTCAGCTAGGATAACATCATCATCATCATTATCCTCTAAATCACCAGTAACTTTAGACTTAGCCCTAGTGACAGCACATGCAGGGAACACATCAGGGACATCACAATCCTGGGACACAGCCACTGGCTCACTAGACAACTGAGGAGCTGGACACACTTGACTTCCACCAATATCATTTCCAAGTAAGAAAGTTACACCTGACATTGGGAGTGTCTCAACCAACCCAACCATAACGGAACCATTAACAAAACCAGACTCTAAATTCACTCTGCACAGAGGAACAGAGATGTAATTATTCCCTACACCTTGTAAGATTACAGTTTCATCAGAGGAATTAAAATTAGAGCCTAGAACACTGGTCAGCATAAGGGATTGGCAAGCACCTGTATCACGATATATTTGAACTGATTTCCTGTCATTACTGTCCAGAGGACTGACAAAACCATCAGACAGGAAATTAGCACATGAACTCTTGAGAGTGTCACCCACGTTACTGCTCAAAAGAGGAGCTCCATCATGAGAATTTAAGTTACCCCTCAAAGCAGGTTCAGTTAACTCAGTTAAAGAATTCTGGGAACTCTCAAGAGTGGACACTAGACCAATTGACTTGACTGAATATTTAAAGACTCCTTTTTGTTCACATCACGCTGTCTCCTGAAACATCTCTCCGTAGTATGACCAAGCTTACTACAATAAGTACATTTACTTTTCTGAAATCTAGAGGTGAAGCTGGTATTTACTTCCTGAGAAACATCATCCTTATTCTCTTTCCTGTTACCTGTACTCTGAGTAGAGGCAACGTACTTACTCTCAGCTTTCCCTTTTTCTTTAGAATATCTCTTGTGAGTGAGAACATACTCATCAGCTAAAACTGCAGCATCAGACAAATTATCTGTTCTTTTCTCATCAAGATATAGGCTTACATCATTATAAATACACCTTTTGAAATCCTCCAGCAAAATCATCTGCTTAAATTTACCAAAATCAGAATCCACATTCTTAGAATTTAACCACTGCTCTAACAGATCTTCTTTGATTTTTGCATACTCAACATGGGATTGCTTATCTTGCTTGTAAGTTGTCCTAAATTTTACTCTATAGGCTTCAGGAACAAGCTCATAGGCCTTAAGAATCAAGCTCTTAACTACATCATAATTATCAGACTGATCCTGAGGCAAAGATGCATAAGTTACTTGAGCTTTACCGGTGAGAACAGTTTGAAGGAGTACTGGCCAATACTCCTTAGGCCAATTAAAACCTGTAGCTACCCTCTCAAACAACTGAAAATACTTTGTTAAATCAGATTCATTAAAAGGAGGGACAAGTTTAACATTTTTAGCCACATCAAAATCATCAGAGCTAGATGATCCAGTTCCACCTTGTTTCATGCGATACTCATGGTCTGCCTGAATCCTAGCAAGTTCAACTTGTGCCTGTATCTGTGCCTCCTGAATCCGAGCCTGAGATTCCGCCTCCTTAGCATTTGCCTGAAATTCAGCTTCTTTAGCACGAGCCTCCTGCAGAGCTAGCTGTAACTTAGCTAATTCAATCTGCGTTTGCTCATTTGGAGGAGTTACATTAAAACAAGCTTTTATTAATCATGCCAACAATTTGATCTTTAGAATGATGAGAGTGAACTGCAATTCCCAATTGTTGAGCAACAAGCTTAAGTTCATTCTTTGTTCTGTTTTCTATATCACACACTGTTTGCACATTTGACAAAAAATCTTTGGCTTCATCAAGTGTAGAAATAGTAGCCATCATGGATAAGTAACAGTCACAAAATATCAAGCAATATCCTTATGATAATATCCTGAATATCCTGATATGAGGTCGCCAAATTTATGTTACGGAACAGAGAAAGATAATGTACACTTTAAGTGAGAATACTAATAATCACTACTGTCCCGTAAAGTTCCAGGTTCAAAACAAAAGAGTTAGGTAAAATTACAAGTTAAAGTTTAATGCTTAAATTAACAACAAAACATTCAGGACTCATAAGGATAATGTAATGGCAAATAAACAGGTTAAATATATGGTTAACTGCAATAGCCTCTATTAACACGAAATTAGCAAGAATAAATTTATCTAAGTCAGCCCTGATAAAATGAGATACCAGATAATACTCAGTGAATGCCAGATAAATAATTACAGATACAAACTATTATCAAAAATGACTGACAAAGAACCCCACACGAATTACAAAAACTTCACTAGGCCTACAAATTAAACCTATGCTATACAGTACAAGAAAAAATACAACAACAGTTATACTCAAATTACACACAGCTGCTAGATGGTTGGAGACTTCTTGAGCACTCACAATAATAATATCTGTACAGGGGAGGACAGAGATGTGAACAAAATGAGGAGCAGATCTATGTGGCAATGATGCAGAGACGGTGCTCATTCGATAGGGGCCAGCAGAGCCTGATACAACTTGTAATAAGGACGCGCAAATGAAGCGATGGGGACAAACGGTCGACAATCCCGCACTGAATAACAGAAAGGACGACTTACTCTACTATAACGGTAGATGGGGGGGACTGAGGCAGAACACGCTCGTGATCAAACATGCAGCAACTGTGCGTTAAAATTACACAAAGGATGATGAAATCATAGGCTATGTTACAATATATATATATATATATATATATATATATAGATATATATATATATATATATATATATGTGTGTGTGTGTGTGTGTGTGTGTGTGTGTGTGTGTGTGTGTATAATTCACCGGGTCGGTCACGATCACGTGATGATTGTGATCATCAGCAATTTACCCTCCTGGAAGAGAGCTGGGAGCTCATATAGTCCGATCTAAGGGCAAAGCCTTGACCTTCACACACACACACACACACACACACACACACACACACACACACACATCGTCTTGCTTAAAGAGAACAGTGACAACCCGCTTCGTCAGTAAATCTTTTCGCATCCCGAGCAAGGCGCAAACACCCACGTCTTAGCAGATGCTAAGCGAGAGCGTTACAACTAAACCGGCGAGCGGTGTGTGTGTGTGTGTGTATATATATATATATATATATATATATATATATATATATATATATATATACTCGTATGTGTGTGTGGGCGTGTGTATACTGTGCCTCAGAGATCGTACAGAAAAGATTTTTAAATCATCCACAACCAGGCTTCGTTGATGTACAGTTTACCCTACTATGGATTCCAGAGGCAGTGGAACAGTGTTTTTCGGCAATAACTTTTTATCAAAGCGTTGGATTACGATTATATTTTACCAGGGTATGTTTTAGACCCCGACCTATCTTTCCTTTTCCTTTTGCTACTACTAACAATACACTTGTCATTCTCAGGGAGGGACCAGAGGTGCTAGTTGTCTCTGATGACAAAGGATATATAGCAGAAACGACTGTGGATGAATTTGAAAAGTGTAAGGCCTCATTTCTTGATCTCCATGTATGTCATGCTTTCCATTTTGTCTTCATACCGTCAAAGGCAGAGGGGTGTAAGATGGCCTTGTTGGACACAAACACTTCCTCTACACTACAACGTTGCACTTTCCTACCCATTCATTCAATTGAAGTCAGTTTCCATGCTCATGTACATGCGAAACAACACTTCTTCTTTCCTGAGACAGAGGACGTAACACTGACGTGTGCCTCACAAAACCAGTTCCTTACGGTAAACGGTTACTATGTTGCACCCGATTATTGTGAGTTGCACAGTAAAGAGATAGTAATTCTACCTAACAAGCAACATCTAGCCTTGTCAGTGAGTTTCTCATCCCAGTTACGACCCTTTCTACCTTCATTCAATGTTTCTCTATTGGATGTGAATAGGCTGTCTCATGTATTGAAGAGAGTACAGTTCCTCTCCTACCTGAACAAAACTGATTTAGAACCAAATGTTCTGTCCTATCTCTCTTCATACCTTTCTCCTTCCATATTTTTGTCCTGGCGTTGGTCTTCTACTTCTTGTGGTCTTGTCCTGCATCTATGTTTGGGGCTACTATCTAAAGGGCCGAGTGCGAAATCCACTAAAACCACGGGTCCGTACTCGCGGATCGCAAGTGGACTTACCTGAATAGTTAGCTACCCTACACATTGGTTAGGCTACACTGTAGTTAGGACAGCAATGTCGACGGGAACGTCGAAAAGGTGTGGCGAGCAATGTTCTGGTGCCGACAACATTTCCACATTGGAATTATGTCTCTCGCTACTATACACATTGTATTTATTCATATTTAGAGAAAATGTAGTGTTGAGATGAAGATCCAAATGCCACTTTAGTATAAGCGCGGTGTGAGAAGAAGATGAGCGCCAGACTGTAGCACCAGTCGAGCAGGGCAGTACTCCCGAGGTGGATGGAAAGCTGATGACAGGGAGAGCTGGAGCTCCCGTTTCATCAGCCTTCAGGACTAGTTCCTGACCATCCCCCTTTGCTGAACTATTTCAGTGTCTCAGTTACACAGAGAGTAGGCCAGCATGCTCTCCAGTACAAATTTCTCTAACTATCTTCACCAAACTACATGCACAGTACACACTACACTTCCTATTCAAAAATCAACAAAAATGGCGTCTACTAATCAAGCCTCGGAGTCCCCAGGGGGGGGGACCATAAATGCCCCTGCCATCTGCCCCTCTCCCGGTGACGACTCGAGGTGCCTGGAACCACTGTCTGACTCTCTTCTTCTTCATTTCTGCAACATTCGCGGCCTTTCATCTAACTTTCGCTCTGTTGAGCACCACCTCTCCTCCTCTAAACCTCACCTTCTTTTTCTGACGGAGACTCAGCTGTCTGAGGCAACCGACAGCAAACCCTTTTCTGTATCCTCCTACTTTCTCTATACTCATTTCAAAGCCAAAGGTGGCTGTTGTGTATACATACGCAACGACTTATCTTGCTCTCGTGTTCCTGAACTTGATTCTTCTGAATTCTCCACACTCTGGCTTCGGCTTTCCTGTCATTCTCTGACTAAATATATCTGTGCTGTTTACTTATCCCCTAATTCTACTGACTATCAAAAATTCTTCGACTATCTTACTTCTGCGATGGAACACATTCTGTCCATTTCTCCTTTCTCTGAAATCTCCATTCTTGGAGATTTCAATGTTCACCACCAACTTTGGCTCTCCTCTCCTTTCACGGATTCACCTGGTGAACAAGCCTACATCTTTTCTATCCTTAATGACCTAGAGCAGCTTGTACAGCACCCTACCCGTATCCCTGACCGCCTTGGAGAGAGCTCCAACATACTTGACCTCTTCCTCACAACTAATCCTTCTGCTTACTCTGTTAATCTTTTCTCTCCGTTGGGCTCCTCCGATCACAACCTTATTACCTTAACCTGTCCTATCACTCCGGTACGGCCTGTGGACCCTCCAGGGAAACGTCGTCTGTGGCATTTTGGAGCTGCGAACTGGGAGGCCCTCAGGCAGTACTTCTTTGATTTTCCCTGGAATGATTATTGCTTCCATGGCCGTGAGCCATCTGAGTGTGCCTTGCGCATTACGGAGGTTATTCTCTCGGGCATGGAAGCATTACATTACTTTCTCTTATACTTTGACTAATGCAAGAAAGCCTTGGTTTAATCACGCTTTGTTCTAATGCTGTCCGCAACAAGGAGAAGGCCTACTATATGTACCGGAGCCAACCCACCCATTAATAACATCTTCTTTACGTTTCTGCAGTGAATCGTTCTAAGTCTGTTCTTCGCTCTACTAAAAATAATTTCATCCATACTAAATGCTCTCAACTCTCCAACTCGAATTCTTCCCCGCTCCTTCTGGCACCTTGCCAAAAATCTTTCTAACAACTTTACCTCATCATCCTTCCCTCCTCTTTTCTACTCTGATGGTTCTGTAGCTATTTCTTCTACTGATAAAGCAGATCTCTTTGCACAGACTTTCTCCTCCAATTCCACCTTAGACGATTCCGGTGCTGTTCCTCCATCACTTCTCCCCTCTGACTTCCTCATGGCTGACATTAAAATTTCTTCAGTTGATGTATTTTCTGCCATCACTGGCCTCAGCACTAACAAGGCATATGGGCCTGATGGGGTCCCTCCTGTTGTTCTCAAGAACTGTGCTTCTGTGCTTACACCCTGCCTAGGCAAACTCTTTCGCCTTTGTCTGTCAACTTGTACCTTTTCCTTCTTGCTGGAAGTTTGCTCTCATTCAGCCAGTCCCAAAGAAGGGTGACCACTCCCAACCCTCCAACTATCGTCCAATTGCTTTAACGTCCTGTATTTCAAAAGTTTTCGAGTCAATTCTTAATAGAAAAATTTTAAGGCATCTTTCCTATCACAACCTTCTTTCCGATCGTCAGTACGGGTTCCGTCAGGGACGCTCCACTGGCGATCTTCTCACCTACATTTCAGACTCCTGGTCATCCTCCTTTCGGGACTTTGGCGAAAGCTTTGCCATTGCACTTGACATCTCAAAGGCTTTCGATCGAGTCTGGCATAAATCTTTAATTTCCAAACTGCCCTCCTACGGTTTCTATCCTTCTATCTGTGCCTTCATCGCTAGCTTCCTTTCTGGTCGTTCTATAGCCGCTGTTGTAGACGGCCATCGTTCTTCTCCTAGATCTATCAGCAGTGGTGTTCCTCAGGGCTCTGTCCTATCACCAACTCTCTTCCTTTTATTCATCAATGATCTTCTAAGCTGTACATCTAACCCTATCCACTCATACGCTGATGACTCCACCCTTCACCTTTCCATTCGGTTCCCGCAACGCCCATCTCAGCAGTTACTTCAAGAAACAAGGGATGAGGCTATGGCACACCTAATGTCTGACTTGGCTCGTATCGCTGACTGGGGTAAAAATAATATGGTTGTCTTTAATGCATCTAAGACTCAGTTCTTACACCTATCAACCCGACAAAATCTTCCACAGGTATACCCATTAATGTTTAATAATATTCAGCTTAATCCTGCATCATCCTTGAACATGCTTGGGGTTTCATTTACTCGGGACTTATCTTGGAAAGACCATATTACATCTCTTGTAAAATCTGCTTCCAAGAGATTGGGTGTGCTAAGCCGACTCCGCTCTTTATTTACCCCTGCACAATTGTTGACTCTGTACAGAGGTTTTATCCGCCCCTGTGTGGAGTACAACTCTCATGTGTGGGGAGGCTCCCCACATGCAGCTCTTCTCAATAGGGTGGAGTTAAAGGCTTTTCGTCTCATTAACTCTCCTCCTCTTACTGACTCCCTTCAACCTCTGTCTCTTCGCCGCACTGTTGCATCTTTATCTCTTTTCTATCGCTACTTTAATGGTCACTGCTCTGCTGAACTGTCTGCTTGCATTCCTCCACCTCTACGACGGGCGCGTAGCACCCGTCTGGCAGCAAACTCTCATCCCTTTTCTGTCCAACTCTCTAATGCAAGAGTCAACCGTTACTCCCAGTCTTTCATTTATGCAACAGGTCAGCTCTGGAACTGTCTCCCTCTATCTGTATTTCCTGCTGCCTATGATCTCCAGTCTTTCAAACGCAGTGTGTCCAGGCATCTCAAAATGATCGGATCTTGAATTTGGCTCTCTCTTGTATTTTGTTTTTCTCTTGGAGGGAACTGTTACTGCGGGCCATGGCCTTTGGTTCCTTCTTCCTCGCATAAAAAAAAAAAAAAAAAATCGACGTACACATGAGGGTAAGGGAAGGCGATAGAATATGAATTATATGTATGTTTATGTCTTGGGGAAACACATATACCCTGTTGGTATACTTTAATGTAAGTAATACTGCTTTACCGTGGTGTATAATGTGCCATGGAGCAGGACTGTAGGACAGAGCTGTTGCTATTGTTGTGGCCTCAAACTCGCCTGAATGTAACTCCCGGTGGACCAAAGACTTGAGTTGCCCTCCTCCTGCAGCTCACTATCCTCCTTTCAGGGGATAGGGAGGACGCCAAGTAATGACTGCATGGGCTGGAAGTGGATCAGCCTAGTTATATTGGTGCCAACAGTAGAAGGCGTCCCTTTCCATGCTGAACGCGTAGTGTGTGGACAGTGCCAAGCTCCTCTCAAACAACGGGTGTTTTATAAATTTTGTTCTAGCTAGCATCAAACTTTTTTATTAAGTTTAGGAGACACCCCTAATACTGAAAGGGCCATGAAGGCAATAAAGGTAGATTGATAGTAGAGATAAAGATGGATGTAGACAAAAATACAAATAAACAGAGATACATAGCTAGGCAGGCAGATAAACAAATAGATAAACAGATAGTTGCAGTGTGTACTAATATTCCTATCTCTAAACGTACTGGAATTCTCGGTGTTTCACTTAACACTGCCTTCAGCTGGACCTCTCATATCTGATCAGCTAAGACCACTTCAAAGAAACTTGAGTTATTGTACAGAGTCCGTAACTTCTGCACTAACATGCAGTTAGCTATAATTTATAAGAGTTATGTATGCTCTCAGCTACAATATTGCTCACCCTTGTGGAACGGACGTGGAGAGGTTGCACTAAAAACAACTAGACAAAATTCAGAACAATGCTGTTAGAATTATTAATAACCCTGCCATTACAAATAAACTACCTCCCCTACAGGTGAGAAGGAATATTGCGTCCCTTGCATTATTTTACAGATACTTTTATGGCAAATGCTCAGAAGTTGCGTCCATTGTGCCGCCTCTCCATGTCTTTCCCCGCACAACATGGGCATCTGGTAGCGCTCATGATTGGACTGTCACACTGCCATATTGCAGAACTTCGGGCTATCAGAATTCTTTTCTTCCCCGAACTGCATCTCTTTGGAACTCACTTCTCCAGAGTGGTTTCCCTCCCACTTCAAATTACGGCTGTTCAAGTCCAACTGTTACAGGGTTTTTATGAATGGAGGAAACCTGTAATCATGTATATGGATTTTTTTTATTCATTTTTTTCCCCTCTGTTCTGTTATTAAAAAAAAAAAAAAATGCTCTCCAGCTCCTAAAGCCACCCCTAGACTGAAAGAACTCGTTTGGAGGTAGCCTAGCAGGAATGAAAACAGAAAAGACGTCATGTGACTGTACAGTAGGGAAGAAATCTGAGAAGCATGACTGAGCACTGCAGCCACCACCCTCTGTTGTCTGTATCAATATTGGGGCATGACCTTCCTTCCCCCCCACTATCTTTGCCCCTCTCCCTCCCTCTGTCACCCACCCTTTCTCCTTTCCCCTTCCCCCATCACCTCTGTCTGTCTGCCTGTCTGTCTCTCTGTCTGTCTGCCTGTCTGTCTGTCTGTCTGTCTGTCTGTCTCTCTCTCTCTCTCTCTCTCTCGTAATTCTCAATATATTCCTGCTTCCTTCTGACGATTTTATTCAGCCCAGGAGTGTCTTTTGGAGCTGGAGGGTTTAGACTTCGCCTTAATCAACCCTCTTACCCCTAGAGGTCCTTCTATGCCCCTTGAATCTAACCCTGCACTTCCAAGGCCACATCTAACCTGTCCACTTCGAAGGCCATATCTAACCTGTCCACTTCCAAGGCCATATCTAACCTGTCCACTTCCAAGGCCATATCTAACCTCTCCACTTCCAAGGCCATATCTAACCTCTCCACTTCCAAGGCCACATTTAACCTCTCCACTTCCAAGGCCATATCTAACCTCTCCACTTCCAAGGCCACATTTAACCTCTCCACTTCCAAGGCCATATCTAACCTCTCCACTTCCAAGGCCATATCTAACCTCTCCACTTCGAAAAGTCTCTTCAGAGCTAAATAATACTGTCTGGAGATAGCAGGAATAAAGATATAGGCATATCATCGGTCTGAACGAGTTGGGTTGATTTAATTCATCAAAGGTCTAACAAAGAATGAAAAAAGAATGGAAAATTAAAAAGAAGAATGCATGTTACCTGACTGAGAGGGTTAAATGAGTTATCTAATTTCCCCCAAAATAGTTAGATGTAATTAAAACTCAAATTATGGTCAGAAGAAGTTTGCTGACACTGCCCTTGACTGTGCCATTTTTATGTTTATGTTTTTAATGTCCCCCCTCCCCGCAAGGAACTGGGCCACCCCTAGAACACGCATGGTAAACCTTGGATGCGTGAAATTCAAAGAACCTTCGTTATGCAGCAGGACTGAGCCTCCTTGGTTACTAGCCAAACCGACACCCCCCCCAGTCTGGCTACACTTGGCCAACAACACAGCTGCAAGGGGTTAGGGATGTCTGACAGATTACAACCATCGCGATCTTTAGAGTATCGATCTCTTGCTGACCGCAGATAATATTCTGTATTAACTGGGCCTCGCTGTCCTGTGTCTGAGCAACGATCGTATTTTATGTGGATATGCCGATTTCTTAACACCTTCCCTTTGGCGATTTTTTCTTTATAACTCAGTATCCTCGGGTATGTTACTTATGCAAACTGTGCCGATGCTGAAACAAGGTAAATGACACAAGAGAATGGTACGCTGTAATATCCATGCAGAGAGAGAGAGAGAGAGAGAGAGAGAGAGAGTGTGTGTGTGTGTGTGTGTGTGTGTGTGTGATTTGCTGACTAACGTTTCCTGGCCGATACACTCAGCATCTCATGCCATGTGAAAAAAGAAAAAAAAAAGTAAAGGAGATCTAATTCAATAAAATATAATACTGCAACTTACATGCTATAAACAGGTCAGCTGTATATACTCTTTATTTTACAGTGGATTTACAGCGTCTGTTTACCAGCAATAGGGGCATACTCCCTTTAAGTCCATTTTAATTATCGGAAAAGCTTAGCGAGCGGTACTATTCTGTAATCCGACCAATTTCTCTGCTGTATTAATATATGTTTATTTATCAATTTTTATGAATTCATTTGTGAAACTGACATTAAATAACAGCAACACACACACACACACACACACACACACATACACTGACAGACAGACAGACATAGATAGATAGACAGACAGATAAATAGATATGAAAATCCTACCGTCTTTGTTACTTCCGGCGTCATCAGCAATCAGGTATTCGCATCAGCCTGTTCCTTCTGCATTCTCGTCTCAAGGAGAAATTTCCCTGTAATACGTCGCTCCAACCGCTTGTAGCCCATAAAGATTTTTAATCAAGGAGAGACTGGAGTTTACTTCAGATATACCGTAATTCCACTCAGGAAAGAGAGACTGGTAAGTAGCCTAGCCCCGACCCCCTACGCTCCTTGTGGGAAATAAAGGATTGGATGATAGGTAATACTCCTTTTACTGTAACTTGGCCTAAAATTACCATCCCTCCATCTTGATAAGTAAGCTGTAGCAACAGATTAACAATGGAATATATGGCTAGTCACGAAGGAGTGCGGTCGGGAGGATGTAGAGTCGTAGCATTGTCTTCTGCCTTTGATCTAAGGGAAATAAACTGGAAAAGTAAGAAAATCTGGGTCAAGTTAAGGCGAAACGGGTATAGTAAATACTTTCCACATGTCCGGTCATCTCATAACAAAGTGATCCAGTTTTTGGCTCTCTATTTGTTTAACTTCCTTCTGAATATACGGTATAGCTTTGTACTTTTTCAGTCTCGAAATCCTTCATACTGTATCCCTTCATCCGATCTTCATATCCCTCCATCTACCCATCTCCTCCTCACTCAGGGTCTAATTCTGGCTGGCATAGGAGGCTTCGTTGCACTTGTTCCTTAGTGATTTATTTTATATATGACATCTTAACATTTTCTTTTTTTAACATTCCCTTAATATCGACGTGGTTTGCATCAAAGTCGTACAAGAGGAAACTGAGGTATACTATAATTCGCTAAGGATTATGTGCTACGGAATTTCTAAAGCCACATAAACCACGACCCTCACGCTCATTCACCTGTAAGGCCTCCACCCAGTCCTGGTCCCCTCCACCCACTGGACAAACTCTGCTCTGATCTGTCGTCCACACTGAACACTTGGGTACGCTGTCTCTCCCTGTCTTTTCCTTCCTTTTCTCTTGTCATCCGTTCTTCCTTCCTTCATTTTGCTCTATCCCTCCCTGTGTCCCGTCTTTCCGTCCCTCTCCATCTTCTGTCTTTCCATCATTTCATCCCCCTATTCCCGTCCTCTCCCTCTCCCTTCATTCTCTGTCCTCATACTTCCTGTGTCTCTCGCTGGAGTTCCTTAATTTACATGACCACCAGGGGACTAAAAACTGTACAGTGGCAATGGGTTCAATGCACTACATTAGTACACAACACGAAGACTCACTCTCAATCTCCCTGCGTGCATCAGAGAAGTTAACCGTAAAGGGAGAAGTACTCGGTGCGACAGTGGTCATACATAAGATGACAAACTGCACTTGCCAGGGTTGAAAAGTGCTATTATTTATTTCATCTGGGCTAAAATGTTACTACACACAGCATTTATGATTAAAAGGTGAATAACTATATCTATCTATATGCGGTGTGTGTGTGTGTGTGTGTGTGTGTGTGTGTGTGTGTGTGTGTGTGTGTGTGTGTGTGTGTGTGTGTGTGTGTGTGTGTGTGTGTGTGTGTGTGTGTGTGTGTGTGTGTGTGTGTGTGTGTGATTTCTGCAGTATTCAGTAAGGCTATGCAGTTTGTTCCGACTTCAGGAAAACGAGACTTGTAAATCCACTTTTCTCTTAAATTCATCGTTAGACTGGGTCCACAGATAAGAAATTTACTGTGATTACCTTCTGTTCTCCATCATTTAAACCTCGACTTCCCTCTGCTCCTCTTAACTCTAACATCAGCTAGCGCGCATCAACCCCGCCCCGCCCAGCACCACCCAACCCCACCCTAAACATCTCCGCCCATCCTGGCCCCGCACTGCCCCGCCCCGCTCCCCCCATCCCCTTCCTTCCCACCCAACCACACTACCACATCCCACCTAAGGCCACAGCCCCAACCCGGCCTCCTCTGGCTCTCCACAGATTGACGTGAGTCATAATTTATTCATTATACACTTACATCCGGATTTCTATCGCGAATTACACGATTGTATCGTGGTTAGGACAAGGAGGATGGGATACGCCTGAAGGATATGGATCTGATTGTGTGTGTGTGTGTGTGTGTGTGTGTGTGTGTGTGTGTGTGTGTGTGTGTATTTTCACGCGCACATGGCTTCCAAAGCGTGTGTGTGGGATTTACTGGGAGGGGTGAAGATGGGAGGAAAGAAGGCAGATAAAAAAAAAAAAAAGACAACGAAAAGAAAAATATAAAAGAGTGTTTAGAGTGGTGGGATAGAAGAAAAGATGGGTGATGGTGACAGTAAGGCTTGGAGATTCTTTAAATTCGGCCAGACAGGATGAACCCTGGGACTGGGTATCAGGAGGTAGACTTAGGTACAGGAACAGAACAAAATTGCAACAGAACACGAAGATTAAAACTCTGAAACTATTTGGTGAGAGGGCACGTGTGGAGGTCTGAAGGGGACCATGATCCACTCACACCAGGTCAGTCAGCCAGGTGACTAAAATAAGCCCAGTCTGCGCAGTGACGTCACGCGAGTCCTTCATAGCCACTTTCTCCACTCACTCACTCAGTGTCCAATGTTCTTGCCTTGATGTATCTAACAATTTCATATTATATCCCTGTGAAAGTCAATTCTTCTGGCGTGATACTTCTTCCATTCACTTTTAATCTAATAACTTTACTCATACTAAGTCATATGGAAAACATTGGTCTATTGCAAAAGAAGGGTTAAAGCAGTACATTAGTTTTCCTTAAAGGTGAGCTATACCTCACTTTACTAATAAAAAAAAGAAACACTGTACATAATGTACAAACGCTACTGTGTTTCACCATCTCGTTCTTTCCTAAGACAGACTGGCAAGATACAGTTACTGTACTTCCTTCTGAAAACTGTTGAGGGATTTTGGTTCAGTTACCGGTACTAACTCTCATAGCTGACATCAAACTGACCATTCTATGCAGTATGCCTGCCTGTAGATCATAATACATTCTACATGCACAGCACTCCTGATGATCATCATACATACGAAAATTCATTATACAGAACCACTGATCAATAAGAGATATGAATTATGCTGTGGCATCCCAGTTTTGGCTTTGCAACAGTCCCATCTTGCCTAAATATTAATGTACACTTGCACAGCTCTTTGACAGCAGTTGTGTTGCATATTAAACTCGCTGCCTCTGTTGTCCTGACACATTACAATGCATATCAGTAACTTTACAGACTAATCCATACCGGTACTGTTTTTGTCTGCTGAGATTTCACAAAATAATGTATTCATCATACTGAACTAGTATGCGCCTACAAGAGTGTAACTGGGCTTCAGTCTCTCTCTCTCTCTCTCTCTCTCTCTCTCTCTCTCTCAACTAGACGTTTGTCTGTCCGTCTGTCTGTCTGTCTGTCTGTTTCTCTCTCTCTCTCTCTCTCTCTCTCTCTCTCTCTCTCACACACACACACACACACACACACAACAACCACTGCCTGGCTGGCTGACCCGGTGTGGGTGGATCCTGGCCTGGAGGGGGCAACAGGTGAACTAGTCCTCAGTGTTGCTCGGGCGGCTGGCCAAAGAGGGTGTGTACCGCTCTGTCTCTTGCGTCGGAGTTCACGTGCCACAGTTCCCCATCTCCTCTACCGCAAAAACCACCTGACCAAACCTCACACCTGCTATTAGAATACCTGTGTGGGGTTGACGTACATGCAGGAAGTGAGGTTTTCCCCAGGAGCTGTCGTTGGAAGAAGCAGAAGAGAATCTTCCTAATTTGGGAACATTTCCATCGGAAGAGGAAGTGGCAGGGGAGAAGGGTTAACCTGCCAGCAGCATTCGGGACACAAGCATTCCTCACCTCACCCTACCACTCTCATCTAATTCCTCGCCTATTAGGGGTGAGGCACCAGCATGCGACTCCTTGGCTCTTCTCATGCACGGTTTCCATGCGTATGAATGACACGGGCATGCATAGGCAAATATTTTCCTGTGAGACTCTTTCCCAGCTCCCTATAATAATACAGTAAGAAATTATCCAAGGATAACAGTCCCAAATGTCTTGGACATTGCAATAAAAAATTATCTAGGAAATTAAACCTGGTGACCTCGACGGTGCAATAAGTATTGATCTAGGCAACAAACTCCAGTGACTCCAAAAACTGGAGGTGTAATCAGTGGAACGGTGTGGTGATTTCTATATTGGTGTATGGAGTGACCCTGCATGATGGTACGGTGCGAGAGCTTAGACCAATGTGCGACGCGGGAGGGGGAGAAATATAGGTTGCGGCCTCGCAGGGTGGTGAAAAGGCTGCAGCAGGAGGTGGCCAAGACCCCAAGGGGAGCTATGGCCAAATCGCGATCAGTGCCGCTGTCAAAATACCGCAGAAAGACAACCAATGCCAGGGAGCGACACCGCTTGATGGAGATCAACAAGGCCTTCGATACTCTGCGACAGGTGCTTCCCGAGCCTGTGGAGGTAGAGGCGGCCAGCACCCCGTCCATCATGACCAAGATCACAACACTGCGCCTGGCCGTGGACTATATCAGGGCTCTCAGTGAGGTTCTCAATGCTGACCCTCACCCTACCTCACACAACCTGTCTCACCCAGCTTCACCGATCCTGCCTCGGCCTGCCTCACCCTGCCTCCCGTCCCTAGACTCCCCAACTGACCTGAACGACCTGCTCTTCGACACCCCCACTTTTTTGGACGACCCCTTGGATGTGTTCTACGACCTTCCCCCCTTACCTTTCCAAGACCCACTCCACTTGTTGCTGGAGGGGGAAGGAAAGGGCATGTTGCTCCTCACCTGAACTTCCATATCCCACCACACCTCCCACACAGTATACTGCACTCAACCATGCAGTCACGCACACTCCACCACATCCCACCATACCTTCAACACACTACAGCACACCCTACTGAAACTCCACCACACCACCACCACACCCTCTCATAGCTGCAGCACACTCCACCGCAGCTCCATTTCACCTCTGAGATTGCCTCGCAATGACATCATTGGAAAAAAGTTGATTGTGTTTAAGATATGTGCAGCGTCTATACCTTCACCAGCCATTATCAGCAACAGAGCCTGACTTGAAGATATATCAAGTGCATAATTATATCGTACTGTACTCCATCAATACGGACATGTGTGTCATCTGTCTACAGCAACATTGCCTGTCCGTTCGCCATGCCAAATACTGTGTATAATAATTCTCACCCCCCTAACCTATGCTACTAGGAACAGGATAATGATGCTGATGACGACAATGATTCCTAGTGATGGAAATGGAACTTTTAAAGACTTTTATCGTCTGTGAGCACTTCAACTAAAGTGTGCCATGTATTTGTTACTGTTGAACACTGAGTGACGTTACTGATATGTGAAAACCAAGTCGCATGTGGAGCATGTGGTTTCATGAATAAAATGTAAGTAATTTGTATGATAATGAAAAAATTCTGCATATGCCATATATTTCGTAATATTAGGCTGTTAGTAACAAGAAATGGACACTAAGAACTATATTAAATGCGAAAAAACTTATTTTGATTGTAGGCCATCAATATTACCAACAAAAACAACTGTCCTTCCGGTTTACCAAATATTGAGGCCTCATGACGGCCAGTAATAGCTATAACAGAAAATTTAAAAAATTCTGTCGCGTGTGAATAGGGTAAACCTGTACGTTATCAATATTAGCTACAAAAATATGCGGTTTGTATTATTTTTGTGATTGTATGAATCCCAGTACGAGGTAGTACGGTCGGGGAGGAAAGTTTGCCAAATATTTCACTTCAATTTCTCACCTCTTCTGGTTAATATTCCTAAAATGAGAAAATTTAATATGCCTGAGGTGAAAGAAGCTTGGTATGTCTCTGTCTATAGATGACTCTCACAGTTATGATGCATGGAAGAGGAAAGTGACTGACATGCTGCAAGTGTGATGCTGATTCGGTGCAATAATAGGCGAACTTCTGACCCCGATAGTACAATGGAAAGCAGACAAAAGCAGGCCTACATGATCCTTTTGAGGCTGAGTTGTACGTAGCAGGATAAGGAGTTGGTGTCTATCTCCTATGTGAGAAAAGATATTCACCCGTTCATTAGGACAACGTACTTTCATCTCTGCTATCTCCAAATAATGATATTCAGTTTAGGTCAGACTCTGCAAACAAAATAGGTTAGATATGGCCTTCAGTAAGTTTTTCTGTACGTTCTTTCCTAAGCTGAAAATAAATCGTGTGGATGAGGCAAGATTGTAATAAGAATACCATTCTCTGGTTGAAGGAGTTAAAAAAAAAAAAAAAGAGAGACCAGAAACATACCTCATGAATTTATGTTTGGATTTTCCAGGGTGTAACATATCTACGTTATCTGCTTGTGAGAAAAGGCTGGCGAACACAATCAAATGTACTGAACCGGGATTGTGTGTTGGGTAGCTATGACTATGCTATCTACTGTCAGAAAAAGTGACAGCATACGGAAAGAAAAACAGAGACAGTCCTATTGATCCCTATGAGGCTGTGTGCTATAGCGTAGGGTCAAACTATATACCTATTTTTTATATCAGTAAAAGGAAGGCAAAACATAAGGCTCCTCCCCTGCCCACAAATCACCAAATGCAGTCAGGAAAAGGTGAGGAAAATGTTCTGAACAATAACTATAATGAAAATTTTCTGTAGCAAATGGTATATGGTAGAAATAAGTCGGAAATGACAGACCGTATGAATAAATGGGCCTTAGGTTTTTCCGTATTATATTCAATATTTTGATGGTGGTGAGGCAAAATTAAGAAAAAAATCTAGCATTTACGGAAAGTATATATTCATAGTAACATTCATTAGAAAAAAATATAGGAAAATACTGACCTTGTGAATATATGGACTCTATTTTTGTACGTAACTTGGGCAATATTTTGATGCTGCTGAGAAAAAGGGTAAAAAAAAACTTTCATGGATTTTTACAGGGAAAGAAAACTAGAAAAACAAAAGAAATTGTCAGAGCTGCCCGAGTGATTATTTGAACCTCAGTCCCTTCAGAATGAGGACGTCATTCTTAGGTGGCTGCTCCAGGACGACAGTTTTCAGTTTGGGGAATCGGTCTGTTTGTGATGGGGTTAATGAAGGATGTACCTGACCCCCGACCCCACCAGTCCATAAAGTCCACCTTTAACCTGAACAAATCGTTAGGAGATACTGTAGACCAGCATGATTAAAATAAATATGACCCTCTGGAACTGAATGTTTTATGACTGCCCATAGTTTTATCATACTTTTTGTATCAGTCTGGAAAGAGGAAGAAAACTGCAAAGTAAATTTTAGAAAAGTTGGCTGAACTGAAAACCGGAAAAAAAAAAAAAAAAAAAAAGGAAATATGGAATCAGGTTTGTTCGTAGTTCGACTAATATTCTGAAAAAAAAAAAAAATAAAAAAAAAATAAAATGCCGTGATTTTTTTTTGTGGGGGGGTGGAGGGGAAGCTGGAATATTAGGGAAAACCTATACAGAAAGTGTTCTTACGAGTATTTGGACATATTAGTAATATGGGCAATATTTTGATGCTAGTGTCTGTGCCGTGGGTCCGTGCTTAGGGCTATGACGTGACCAGGCTACTGATTGCCATATTGTTCTCCAGTTGCCATAAGTATATTACACTACTGATTAGAATTAGCAGATGCAGTAAGTGATCTGTCGCTTCTTATGTCAGTCCAGCTTTCTTTCTACCTGTCACTTGTTACTGTTTGTATATCTATTACCTGTAAGAGATCATTATCAAAATCTCCGTGCATCACAACTCTCACTGTTTACACGACCACACCACACACTACAACTATTACTACCACTACACACACTCTCTCTCTCTCTCTCTCTCTCTCTTTCACCTTCGCCGTGTGTCTTATGCTCTTCTATGCTCTCCTTTCAGGTGCCAGTTTGTCTCAGTATCTTGGAGCTGAGCCAGAAGCCACCCTCTCTCACAGTCTCTAGTCTCGTCTCGTCGCTTCAGCCACGCCCCAACCAAGCCAGAACGACAAGACGACTCAGCTGCACGACCTCCTACGACCTCACAACCTACTACGACCAGCTATAAGTCATCCCAAGTCTCCACGACCAGGTGTACTCATCGGCAAATTAACTGCTCCTCCTTCCTTTATATTCCAGTCAAAGCAGCTGCATCTACCTCCGTCCACGACAAGACGACTCAGCTGCACGTCCTCCACGACCCCCTTATGCAACGACCTACGACCAGCTGTACCCATCACCGACTTCACCTGCCTCTCACGACTACTCAAGCTACCACGACCAGCTGCACTTACCTCCTCGCACGACAGGACGACAACAACGACTCAGCTGCATCCCACGTCGACCTAGCTGCACCCAAGACGACACCCCACGTCATCACGACTACCAGTACCGGCAACCCCTTCATACTACGACACAACGACTTGGCTTCACCTCACACCACGCTTCATACTATCACGACCAGCTACCTACCTCTTCACTTAACAACTCAGCTGCATCTAACACGACCCCTAAGTCACCACGACCACTTCAGGAACGACTACTGAACTGGAAATGATAATATAACCACTTTGAAGCTTTAACCAATATATTTCGATCTCAATTTTTTACATATAGGAAAGACTGTGCTATCAAACTCGTGGACACTATCAGGTAAGAAATAAGCGCCTTTGATCTTACGCTTCACGTCACCTGATAACGAAGAACTTGATCCAGTGAGCAATGAGAAGTGTTTATTGCTCCACTCGATTTGAAAAACTAAGTGGATTATCAAGTGGACTGAGATAAGTGAGTCTAATAAGTGAGTCTAGTTCTACTCAAATATTGTGAACTAAAAGTAAGTGTACGTTTAATGATCCACTTGCTTTGATAACTAAGTGCCTTATCAAGTGAACCTTGATTTGTCAGTTTCTTTCCCTACACATACCCTGAAAACAAAAGCCAATAATAGTCTAATATCCACCTAATTTGATGGCTAAATGAATTATCTTGAACATGGACAAGTGAGTTTAATCCTGGTCTATACATACTGCACTCTGATAACTAAAAGATATATTCAGTAAACGATAAATGAGGAGATAAATAAGTGCTTTATCAAACGAACTCCAAATCCGCTGAATATCCCAGTTTACCTGAAGAGTCAGTGCTTCATCGAGTGAAGATGTGAGTGATAAATGAGTGATAAGTGAGTTAGCGTCCCACTCGATTTGATAAAATTCTTTATCTCTTGAACTATAAATGACTAGATAAGTGAATTATACATGTGCTTAATATTCGACTTCGTTTTTATTATTAACTGCTTTATCAGGTGAGCAAAAAAACAGGCTCCGCTACCACCACTGCTTCTCTCTCTCTCTCTCTCTCTCTCTCTCTCTCTCTCAAGGTCTTGCGGTGCGTCGTTGTTGTGGTGCGGGTCGTTAAAGAGGGAGACCATTTCAACAGATCCCACGGGCAGGTTCAGGCACGACCACTGCCCCCTACCCTCCTCCTTCCCCCTTCCTCAGTCCTCCTACTACCCTCCTCTCCCCTTCAACCCCCCCTACCCTCCTCCCACCCCCCTTCTCTCCCTCAGTCTCCCTTCCCCCTTCCTCCACCTCCACCCCGACCACAACACTCCGTATCTGTGACGGAAGGGATGCTACCAGTCCCCGTCCAACAGAATCGAATACCTTTAGAGAGAAAAGGTTCAAGCTGGAAAACATATAAGCTTTAAGGAAGACAAGATCACTGGAATACACACAACTTTAAAGACAACACATGGCTGAGAAACATACATAGCTTTACAAACCCATTGCCTTAACTACTGTAACAAGTCCACGTCCAGCAAGATCTAAGAACTCAGAACAGAACTAATGTGAAAAATAGTTAGCTTTAAAGACAAGAATATCAAGTTGGAAAAAGGTACTTCACTATCCGCCCCAAGAACTGGAATTTGCGACCACTATACGCTTCATTGATTTAGCTCTGAAGACAAGAGAATCGAACTGAAAATTGCAGTCACTCTACCCCTCACAGAACCACAAATATTATCTTTAAATGCAGTAGAATCGAGACCTAAAAAGTGGCAGATAAGAGAATCACAGTCTTAATAAGGACAGAAGAATCCACTCGCAAAAGTGATAGGCCAGATAAATACTAAAGATTATGTGTATAAGTGTAAAAGAGATTTGGATTTCATAACAAAGAGGATCCAGCTTCAATAAGTGACAGCAACAGAGACATACAAGT
Source organism: Coenobita brevimanus (assembly GCF_032717465.1). Taxonomy (NCBI): domain Eukaryota; kingdom Metazoa; phylum Arthropoda; class Malacostraca; order Decapoda; family Coenobitidae; genus Coenobita; species Coenobita brevimanus. The sequence continues at coordinate 3,620,388 of NC_136989.1, forward strand.
GGAAAAGAGTGGTGACTAAACCAAAAACTGAAACACACTAAGAGAAGTGACAGCAGAGGAGAAATACGAGTGAGCTAAGATAAAAAGAACTCCAAAATAAAGAATAACTGAGACAGAAATGGTAATTAAGTAAAACCCCCCAAAAAATGAGAATTGAGAAGTGCGCTGGCTAAAACACGAAACAGCATAAGATTCATACGAGTGGAAACACGCGCCTGTGTACTGTTGTTGGTGGAGATGGTAAGGATCCGTGTGACTGTGTGAGGAAGTGTCATCAGCGTGTGGAGTGGCAGTACCTTCACAGCGGGGCTCCTAGGCGGTGTAACCTTGCCCCCATCCGACTAATGCTCCACCTCCACCTCTCCACGCACCCCCATTGCGTCCAGACCAGCCTCACAGGGCCAAGTATTCCTAAACATTCATGGCCTTGAGTTGTGTTTGGGACTCTCTCTTCGTGCCGTTTATCTAAGTCATACTACAAGACATTTACGTGCCTTCTCATACAGATGCTAGACATTTACGTGCCTTCTCATACAGATGCTTGATAAATACGTGCCTTCTCATACACCTGCAAGACATTTACGTGCCTTCCCAAATCATACAACTGCTAGGCTTTTACGTGCTTTTATCCTGAGTCATATAGGCACTAGACACATTACAAGCAAACTAGATTGAGTGCTAACGTAAAAAATAGACTCAAGCAAAAATGGTCCACTGATAACACTGAACTAGATTCTCTGTTTGTCACTTCACTTTGACTCATATGGAAACTGGACCTTTAACAAACAAGCTATAGTGAATAAGTGAAATACAGAAGCCTTAAGGAAATAGTAAACCCACGTAACCGAAAGGAAAGGAAAGGAGGGAAAGGAAGGAAAGGACCTGCAGCCACATTCCATATCCTTTGGCTCCCTAATTCCTTCGTAGCAAAAATCACATAATGAGACCACACAACCAACACCTCCATCACCACCACCAGAGCCACCCATGTTCCCCTCCGTCAAAGGGACTTTTACTGAACTGAAACATCCCATTTATTTTGTCATAATCCCTGCACCTGGTGATCTATATCTTACCACAAACAGACGGGATTAGAGGCTTGCTACAAACTCTCCATCCCCACTTCCTCTCTCTTCCCCCCCCCTCCTCTCTCTCTCTCTCCCCGTTTCTCTCTCTCTCATACCGACCTCAGCCCCGACCCACCACAGGCTTTGTCGTGGCCTAGCGGGGTGGCTCCTTTATCCCAACCGAGTCGCTACCCAGCCACTGATAAGCCCCGATAAGTCCTTCATCCTACCCCGCTCACCCCTGTTACCACCAACCTCGTACATCCTGCGAAAAAGAACACCCCGGGGAAGGAGCAGGGTTGATGAGGAAGGAGCGTGAAGATTGTGATCAGTGGGGCTCCGTCATAATCGCATTTCACGGGGATTGGGAGGAAGAGAAAGAGGCTCAGCTAAATGACATCAGTGTGGTGGGCGGCTTTGTCATATTATGGTAACAAGCTTTATGGAACTACCTTTTAAGACTGATTTCTTAAAGACTACATTTATGTACTGTGCTAGACTGTACTTTTTAGGGTAATTTCATGTACTGTGGTTATACTGGTGTGCTGTAACTTCAGGTGGCCTTAAGAACACTCACATTACGTACTTTAAGCTAAACTAGCGTACTATACAAGAGTTTATGTAATATACTTATAAGCAGCTACAAGAGAGCCATTTTATAGATGTACTATGCTTAAATTATCCTAATGTAATGTACTTTTAGGTCCATAAGTACACCCATTAAAGGAGGTACATGTTACGGGGAGGCGTGTAATCGCTCCATCACCAAGGGTTAGCAAGAGGGAATAAATGCGTGCCTAAGGAGCGTCATTACAAGATATTTCAGGAGGGGTATCTCAAGTGTAGGGGGGTCTTGTTACAGGCTGGCCGGGCCCATAACACGGGTATTAAAGTAACTGTTCCCACATGCTAAACTCCCATGTCTCAGAGGCCCTAACAGAAGCCTAAGGAGTTGAACACAGACACCTGGGAACACTACACCCAGCCACCCTGTACAACCAGCCACCCACCACACCCAGCTACCTAGTAGGCCCACACATACACACACCATCTGTCTCCCCCTCTTCACCCCAAACATAAACCCATCTACTTTTAATTTCCAACACTCTTAACCTAACCTAACCTAACAACACTGAGTCACCTAGTAGGGCCACACACCAACTCTTGACCACTGATATAATTCCATCTACAATAGAAATCATATACACAACTGTGAGTTAAAATTATCTCCAATACTCTTAACCGAACCTAACCCAACCTTAACTAATCTAACTTAACCTCACAACACGACACAGAGTCACCTCGTAAACACCCCCCCCCTCTCTCTCTCTCTCTTAACCACAGAGATAAAGTCACCCTCAACAGAAATCCTCGACTCCATTGTGAAATAAAACCATTTCCAGCTCAATAACATAACATCACTTCCTTTAGAACCTCACACACAACTTTCAACACAGAACCAACCCCAACATAAACCAAAGAATCCACTTTAACAAAAACCATATCCAACACAAATTCCTTATTTTAATCCACCTCCATCAGCAATCCAAGGATCAATATAAAAACCATACTGTCACATATCAATCCTTAATAAACTTAGAAGAACAGGAATAACAATCCGAAAGCTCATTTTTTTAACACTAATCCATATATCTACTTTCAGACAGTAGCAACATACACAAAACCTCCAGCCATTAGTTTCCATACCAGGTCCAGTGTTCCAATTCATTTTTAAAAATCCACTTCTGCCACAACTCTACTTTTAACAGAATTCCATATATCCTTTTAACTAGACATCTGACAAATATACACACACCTCCAGCCACAAAAACAAGTCCACAGTCTATAGTTTTATCTACAAGTCCACTTTAAATACAAATCTATAAAAGTTTACACCGCACAAAACCCACACATACATACACATCGAGGCCCCAGACTGTTAAGGTAATTTCACTGTATATTTCTTGGCTCTGTGTGTGTCGGAAAATTATTTTGTGTAAGGCGAGGGTTAGGCATCAACTAAAACTCAATGTGCTTTCATAAATTATCTCAAAATGGACACTCCTGGAGCCTCTAAGTAAATCACTCTTGTCACATACATTGGCGTGACTTATGGACTCTTCAAGCAAAAGTGTCGTCCACGAAAAAAGCGTGAAAAATATTGTAAAAGCGTAAAGAAATGCAGAGAAAAGTATGAAAAAAGAAAAATAATGCTCTTAAGTGTGATGTCCTGAGAACAACCTGGTAAACTTACACTCTACAAAAATATTAATAAATAAACACGTGAGGAACATATATCTTGGCAGCGATTTGCCAGTGCTCAGGGCTGAAAGTCTGTTCCCGAGGGGTAGAAGAGGAGGAACAGAAAGTGAAAAAGGAAGAGGAAGAAGATAAAGTGAAAAAGGAAGGAAGGAAGAGAAGGAAGAAAAAGTGAAAAAGGTAGAGGAGGAAGAGAAACTGAAAAAGGAAGAGAAGGAAGAGGTGAGAGGGATGGTGGAGCCGATAGCTTAGACAAACAACCGAATGCAAACATTACATCGTCGAGAGCCTACGTTGCTCCCTCTTCCTCCTCTCACTCTCACTCCCGGTGTTTTCGTGTGTAACCACCTGGAAGGCACCAGATCACACCCGGGAAGTGTTTTTATTTTTTACTTACATTTAATTAGTGAGATCAAGAAACAAATAGTGTTGCCCACAGGTTGCCTGATTACAATATTTCGCTATACTGTGTTGTTCTGAACTGGAAAAATTCACATGGAATTGAATATGGACGCTAAGACCGGGGGCAAGTACGCCTTGAGGACTAAATCGATCATAAAGAGAATAGAGTCGGAGAAAAATAGAGCCAAAGCGCGTTGTAGAGAGCCCAAAGAGAAACAGAAGCCTCCTCCACTGAGCAAATACCGGCGCAAGACAGCCAACGCCCGAGAGAGAAACAGAATGAAGGAGATTAACGATGCTTTCATCATGCTGCAGAGAGCCATTCCAGACCTCTCTGGGGCTGACGCAGAGAAGCTGACGAAGATCACGGTGCTGAGGCTGGCTGTTAATTATATAAATGCTCTCGCCGGAGTGCTGAACGATGACTGCAGCTTTGGAGCCATGGATATAGAGGACGTGAGGGAACTTTGGTGCCTGGAGAATGCGCACATAGCCAGACCAGAACACTGTGTCAGACACGTCATAAGAACTAACAAAGAGCAGGGCAGTAGTGCAAAAAAAAGCAATAAGTGTAGTGTAAATATCAAGGCATCTAACAAGGTCGTTAAGCAGACAAAGTGTCCCTCTACCTCCGTCACAAAAGCGAATTATATGAAAAATAAAAACAAAGTAGCTGGGAAGCTGGTGACGACAACCAAACGACCCAGCAAGTCCAAAAGTAAGACGAAAGTGTGCAGGACGGCAAGCATAGCCACAAGTAATGGGGCGTACATCACCCTCAAAAACGTGGCCATACAGACTCCACCACACAGACTTGGCAGACATGCAGACAACGAACCGCTGATGATGTCTATGACGGTGAAGCGGCCACGGATAGATAGCAGCTACCTGGGGCCCCGGCAGGCCAAGCTACCCCGCCTGGAGCCCAATTCTCTGCCCTTAAGCACGGCACCACAGCCCCACCAGCAACTCTTGGCCCTTACCCCCTGTGGCCCACCTTCCATTCCAGGTCAAAGCATACCCGAGCCTCTGGTGGGCGCCACACCCTTCACGCCACGTCAGATACAAACCACACCCTGCACATCCCTCCCTCAAAGCACTCCCAGTGACGTGCTTCACACTACAAACACCCTACAGGACCTGGACATTCCCCTGGTGAGGGGTGAGGAGTTGTTGGAGTTCCCAAGAAGCACTCGACATTTCAGTGATTCCTCGTGCTGCGACTCAGCCTTCCTAAGTGAGGGGTCGGCGCCCCCAAGCCCCCTCTCTCGCGCCACCTCCACAATACCCATCTCAGTTCCTGTAGGTGACAGTTCTCCGGTCTTTCCAATGGCCTCCAGTGACTTTTCTGTGTGTGGGTCGGTGTCAGACTGTGATAGCGTTCTAACGACGGCTGTGGAACTAGAAAGCCTGCTAGGGGATGAACCTTTCAAGGAGGAACTCGACCATCTTGCCTCAGCCTTTGCTGAAGAGGATGACACACTCAACCTCTTCCTTGGACATTCCACTGCAAACTTCATTTACACGGATTCTGATGACTGCTAGCACTTCATACATGTAAATACTGATGAATGCCGACAACTCAGATACACGGATACTGACAACGGTAGCAGTTCGCTCTACAAGCTGCAAGGGCCGGAATTCACGAAAAGACTTGCGATCAGTTCCCTGTCATAATGAAGACTTGTTTTTGGAGGAAGTATAGAGAATGATAACAACAGAACCTCCCCATGTCTTCTGTTCTTCCTGTAATACCAAATCTCACTTATAATTAATTCCCTTTTGTTAGAAATCCTTTGTATTTATAAGCAGTACGAGAGAAGGAACCACTCTTCTCATGTCCCTTTTTCTTCCTGCAGAAACGAATCGTTGGTACAGGGGGTAAATTATCGTAAGTAATTTTGTGAATCTCGGCCCTGGACTGTCTTACTTACGCTTGTGTTGGCCTAGAACAGAATAATGCTTGTATTCTTGTGGCCTTAAGAGACTGCCTAGCACTTCTCGGTGTTGTACAGGATCGTCCGCAAATACCAATCCACTCGAAGCTCGGTGTATCTTCTGTGTTGTGGGGATGGCTCACTCGGCTGGGCTGGGCGTGGGTGAGACAAAGACCCATATTCTCGTCAGGTAAGGAGGCTCTCTAACACCTCTTTCTTAATGACTTATTTTTCAAACTACTCATTAATATCCCCTTGTTTGCTTCTTATGTCTTTTCAATATCGACACAGACTGCAAGAATAAGACACAAAAATACAGTATATAACGAAGCAGAATCCGAAATAAATCTGTAAATTTGTGTCAGTGAGCTTCCTAACCGTACGCCCTAAGAGCAGGAGAGGAAGAGGAGACACTGATAACCTTGAAAGCAGTCCCTGCAACACAAGAAATTGCAAAGAAGAGTGAAAGTAAAGCTTATACGCGGATCATCTTTTACTTTGCACAAAACACCATGATACTTACACCTCTTTAAGCATCGATATATATTTTCATGAACAATATAAGAGAATATGAGCGTGCCATATAGTGTATAAGATAATTATAGCGTGCCATAATGAAGAAAATATATGTAAGTTAAGAAACACATGCTGGGTAGCCTCATAAGGCCACAAGATAACAAGCCCTCAAAGAAAATGTATTGTGTGTACTACTAGGCATGACAGAATTATGGGCATGATTCCATTGATATAATACACGCGTTTGTGAGGCCTATGATGCAGGTCTGTTGTGGGAATGATGATGATGATGATGATATAAAACGATTATATCTGCACCGTCTTGGTCTATGGTTTGTTTACATGAATGTATATGACAGAAAAAGGGCATAACACGATTTTCATACGCGTTTGTATTGCCTATAGGGCCTATGTATAAGTACTGAGTGTTGGAGTGATGATGGTGATGATTACGGTGATGGAAAATGATTTATGCAATTTATAGAGTGTATATGCGTGTGGCTGACTGTAAATGACATGGATAGGCATATATGTGCTATATTTTGACATGGCTAGATATCCATGTGTTGAATTTTGACATGGATAGACATACATGTTTTGTGTTTCCAGTGGAGTCTCTGTGAAGGTTGAAGAAGCGAAAATTATGGAAAGCTACATATGTACAAAATTATAAAATGTATGTGTACGTGTATGACTGATAGAATGGAACATGTATAGTATAATATGCTTTTGTATGACTGAGAAAGAGACATGCCTTGATTTGTATATGATTCTGCAGTACCTATAAGACCTGTAATGACGTTTTGAGTGATGGAATGGTGAGAATTATGATGATGACAACGCAAGACTACATTTGAACGGTCACCAGCAAAAATATCGCTCCACTTCCAAACGATAAATAACGAGTGAGTGAACAATGACGTCTGAAACCCAGGAGTGTAATCTCCAGAATCCACAAGCTTTCCAGAACACTTTGTAAGCATTTCATAATTAATCTCTTGCGAGTTTGGGGCTACAATCAGTTAATAATATTGACACTGATAATTTTCGTAATAATAACATATATCACGTTAAAAATGGAAAAGCAGTGTGAGAAAATAAGTTTATCATAACATCAAGTATTTGCTGAACAATGTTAAGCTTCGATTTAGCCGTAAATAAGGAAAGTACAATATCGAAGACCGTCCACCTCTTCTCAGTGTTTGTTATATTGCTTATTATTTTCCTTATTTACGGCTAAACCGGGACATAGTATTCTTCACCAAGGACTTGATATTACGTCAAAGCTACTTTCACACTATATTTCTCTTTTTGGAACGCGATTTATGCCGATATTACGAAAAATATCAATGTCGATATTATGTTCAGGCCTGGAACTGTCTCCCTCTGTCTGTATTTCCTACTGCCTATGATCTCCAGTCTTTCGAACGTTGTGTTGCCAGGCATCTCGAAATGAATGAATCTTGAATTTAGCTGTTATCTTGTTTTTGTTTTTGTGTTTTCTTGGAGGGAACAGTCTTGTGGGTTCCTGGCCATTGGTTCCTTAATTCTTCTGTTTAAAAAAGAATCCTTGCAGCCCAAAGCTCTCAACTGGCCAAGTGTTCGAGTAAAAAGTGAGTCAGTATTTTTGTCCGTGACTGTACAATACCACAAGACTGTACAATATCTTTGATTATGTAATGTCTATGCGATATATAATGAATTCTACATATCAGTCCCCCCTTATTGTGTTCATCTATTATGTACATAGAAAACGATTGCTTACCCCATGCCCTTGCTTGCATTTTTAATGTAAATAAAGTTTCTTATAAATAAAGTGTACTGTGTGTGATATCCAAACCTACTCTTTTATATATGGAGAGACTGAGAGATTGCTGGTTGGATGGATGGACAGATAGACAGATGGAGAGACTGATTAACAGACAGACAGACAGACTAATAGGTAAGATAGGTAGATAGACAGATATGTAACCAGATATACAAGCATATAGACAGACAGACAAACAGAGAAATAGGTAGGTAGGTATATGAGTACAGACAGACACCAGACAACCTGACTAATTAATGGGAAGAGAGACAGACTGATGGAGAGATACAGATCGATGGACATGTAAACAGACAGACAAACAGAAAATGACAGGTAAGTAAACAGAGGGATACACAGACAAATGAGAGAGAGAGAGAGAGAGAGAGAGAGAGAGAGAGAGAGAGAGAGAGAGAGAGAGAGAGAGAGAGAGAGAGAGCAATTTTAGGTAAAGTAAACAGAGCATAGCAGCAATTCAGTATCAGCATCCATCCCTCTCAACCTACTCTATTAAACAGTTTCCAGTAATTATGAGTGAGAGAAATTTTAACATTTATTATATTTCTATCGTCAGTGTTACTTAGCATAGCAGTGGCCTCCTCCCAGACCTTCCTTTAATGAGGTCTTATCTTGACAATGTACTGATAAGCCTGATAAGCCTCCCGTAGCCTCCTTGTGCCCATGTTAGGTCAGCTTGAGTTATCTTGCGTCCTATACTCGTCGGGTAAGAAGGCTCCCTAACACCATTTCCTTAGCGATTTATTTTGCTTATTACACCTTACTGTCCTCTTCTGTGCTAAATAAATCCTTCTAATATCGCCATACTCTAGATAATTAACAAAGAAAAGGATATTAACCAGTAGCATCTAAAAATAAGTCGCTAAAGACGAGGTGATAGGGAGCCTCCTTAACCGACGAGAATACCTGCCCTTGTCAGGTATCAACAGGTACAGTCGACATTACAGGACCTGTCGCCTCTCCTTTCCTCTCCTTGGACTTTGAAAATCAGTGTAGCGAATCCTCAACATTCAACACTGAGGATTCCATAGGGCCACAGATCAGTGTCATAAGCGTCATTTACATCCAATTAGCCACACTGATTTTTAAAGTCCATGGACAGAGAAAGTGGAGAAACGACAGAAGTTTTGACGGCGACTGTACCTCACTCTCAAAGCGACCTGTTCCACTGCCACATTACCTAACCATACAACTATCATTCCATGTGTATCTGTCCCATACAGCATACTACATAATGCCTATAAAGGCTGAAAGGGGAAAGTTACATTACGCCAGGCTAGGCTAGGATAAACAAGAAGCGACAGATCTAAAACACTCTCCTCAGCTTCTTGAACCCCGTCCTCCCTTTCATATGGCTTGGTACAGACAACGTAATGACAAGACTGACAAGCTTTCCAGATGCTCCTTTTACCCGTGTCAGGTTAAGTTTAGGTATCGTTAGGTTAGGCTAGATTAGATTACGTTAGTCAAGAAATTTTATTAGAGTTTAAGACAGACTGTTAAGGTTGGTTGGTTAGGGTAGGTTTCGTTTGGTTAAATTAGACTAGGATAGGATTTATTAGGTACGGGTAGGTTAAGGTAGGGTAGGTAATTCTAGGCCAGTTGAGGTTAGGCTAAACTAGGGTTGGATAGGTTAGATTATATTCATTACAGAAGACTAGATTAGGTTAGGTTAGATTGAAATTGGGTAAGTTTGAAATAATTAGGTGATCTTAGGAAGTGCTTGACTGGGTCAGAAGCAATGGAAAGCACCTCTCCAATCAGACATGACTCCCACAACGTTGCAACCTCCCTGATAGCCTCAGCAGATCCCCTTGTATCCGTGTCATCTGGCGTGTGCGTGTGATGCCTGTTGTACCCCGTCAAGCCAGACCCTTACCTGCAATATAAACAGGAGGGCAGAGGCTTGATGTGGCCAGGGCACGCCGCTCTGTCACCAGCATGTTTGTTGGTGGTGGATGCAGTGGGTGTACAGTAGTGGTTACCGGAATGGTGTTTTGTCGTTACTGCTACTACTACTACTACTACTACCATTCTGACTGTCCATGGATTTAGTTACACTCTTATTGTCCATAACTTCCTCTGCCCAATAAAGAAGATTACATTTTATTCTTCCTACCTCCTGCCGACTCTCCCTCTCTCTCTCTAGCACCCCACAACACACCTGTCTCAAGCCACGTCGACATCTGAGTGTTAAGTTGCCTAGCACGTTCAAACCTTTAACAGGCTTCCCCATAAGGATTAAACTAAGGGATTATTCTGCATATATATACAACATTGTCACCTTTTGAGTGTGTGTGTGTGTGTGTGTGTGTGTGTGTGTGTTTGAAAGTATGCTGTTTGTGACTTAATGCATGTCTGCGTCTGTTTAAATGTATGTATATCTATATCTATCTATCTATCTATCTATCTATCTATCTATATATATATATATATATATATATATATATATATATATATATGAGAGAGAGAGAGAGAGAGAGAGAGAGAATATTATGCTGTCTATCTGATGGTGTATATTATTTTCCTCACCATAACGCTTTTGTCCTAATCTGACAAATCTCCAACCTTTTTCATCCCAGCTGTTGGCCAAGTGTACTCAGCTTAGGAGTTTAATCTGACTAATAACCAAGGAGATTCATTTCTTCCTATCAAGGTTCATCAGATTTCATGCAACCACAACGGAGTATTCACGTTCTGGGAGTAGTCCAGTTCCCTCAGGTAATAGCAAAACGACTATAGTTCTTTCACCTTAACTTGGCCCAGATTTTCGTCTTTGTCTATCGCTAATTTCACGAACGTCAGTCACAGAAAAAGGACAATACTACGGGTGTATATCCTTTCCATACCACTCTTAGCATGATACAGTAGTGTTAATCTATTACTATAATCCAGCACTGAAGCTGAAGAGATGGGAATGTTAGGCCAAGTTAGCATAAAAAGGGTACAGTAGCTGTATTGTTGGCTGTGTATTGTTTCCTTTGGTGTGTCTATTCGTGTCGGGGGATGATGTTCATGAGGAGGCTTCTATGGATTCACGCTTGCCAAGGTTTGTGTGATTTTGTGATTAAAATGTATAATGTGACTGATTTTCCAGTATCACTTGGTGCTGGAGAGGGACGCCTTCACGTGGTGGCATTAATATAACTTGGTGGCTCTTCCGGCTGCATACAAAAACGTCTCTCACCTCCCTCCCTTTACCCCGAGAGGAGGATGGTCGGACTGCAGAAGGGTAACACCACCAGAGGCCTTCCTGTCGTCCTTGCTTTGTGTGTCAGTGTATGTCGTGTCGTATACTGTCAGACGTGAAAGTTTGTGTTTGTGTGTGTTTGCGTGTGTTAGTGTTTGTGTGTTAGTGTGTGTTAGTGTTTGTGTGTTAGTGTGTGTTTGTGTTTGTGTGTTAGTGTTAGTGTGTGTTACAGTGTGTGTTAGTGTCAGTGTGTGTTAGTGTGAGTTATAGTGTCTGTTGGTGTGTGTTAGTGTTAGCGTGTATGTCGGTGTGTGTCGTGCCGTATAGTGCCTGACGTGAATGTGCTACGATTCATCCCCTGTCTTCCTAAGGGCTTTATTGTGCCGCTGGTGTGTTATTCCGTGTCTCTGTGTGTCGGACTGAATCGTGTGCCGAGAGATGTGGGTGTGACACGGGAACTTCCTTATCTTGGGGTTTATCTGATGCTGTCTAATGCCCCGTCTGCCTGTCTGTCAGTTGCCTGACGCAGCTTCGTGTGTGTGTGTGTGTGTGTGTGTGTGTGTGTGTGTGTGTGTCCAACTCTGTGCATCGACTAGATGACTCGTTTCCTAAGCCCCAGCATTCCACCAAGCCACAAACCTTCACAAGCCACAAACCTCCACTGTTCCTCTGAACTGTCTGCATGCATCCCTCCACCTTTACGGCGGGCGCGTAACACCCGTCTAGCAACAAACTCTCATCCCATTTCTGTCAAACTCGCTAATGCAAGAGCTAACCGTTACTCTCTGTACTTCATGTATGCAACAGGTAAACCTAGGAATTTTTTCCCTTATAATTTCCTACTGTCTATGACCTCCATTCTTTCAAACGCAGTGTGTCCAGGCATCTCGAAGTGAACGGATCTTGAATTTGGCTCTGTTATCTTGGTTTTGTTTTCTCTTAGAGGGAACAATTTGCAGGTTCCTGGCCTTTGGTTCCTTCTTCCATGCATAAAAAAAGAAGACACCACCACCAACCTCGTCCCCTTCTCGTCCCACCTCTCCTCCTCCCACGCACCCCACCACACCCCCAGTGCGTGTACACTATTGCCTTCCAGTTATCGCCTTGTCATCTCTCGCTGATAAGAAGATACTGATTTTTATACAGTGGCGATAAGAGACAAATGGCATGTGTCACTGGCTGTAAATCAGTCAAGGTGCAATACCATTAGGGAGCAAGAGGTGGCAGGGGATGTGACCAGGTGGATGGAGGTTGTGCATAGTGCTTCTCTGTCTGTCTCTGTTTCTCACTGTCTGTCTGTCTGTCTGTCTGTCTGTCTCTCTCAACAGCTACATTCAGCCTCTTCGACCACACACACTGGTCAGCATTCCTTCTCTGTTGACAGCCTGACAGATGGTGAGCCTGTCAGCCTGTCTCTCCCTCGTGCTATCTCTATTGTTTCCCACTTCCCCTGTCTCTCTCCCTTTCTGGGGCCATCTCTCTCTCTCTCTCACACACCTTCCCTGTCTTTCTGTCCATCTCTTTCTCTCTCTCTCTCTCTCTCTCTCTCTCTCTCTCTCTCTCTCTCTCTCTCTCTCTCTCTCTCTCTCTCTCTCTCTCTCTCTCTCTCTCGCCTTGGCCCAAATTTTCGTTCTGTTGCAGGTCATTTCCGTAGCTTAGTGGCAGAAAAAGAGTATTCCACAGCTCTACATCCTTTCCATGGCACCTCTTCGTGACTAGCATCATATTCCAGTATTAGTCTATTGCTACAAGTCAGTATTTAAGATGGAGTGATGGCAATTTTGAGCCGAGAGAGAGAGAGAGAGAGAGAGAGAGAGAGAGACAGACAGACAGACAGACAGACAGAAACTGAGACAGACAGACAGACAGACAGAAACTGAGACAGAGACAGACAGATATACAGAAACAGAGGGTCAAAGGAATGAGGCAGGAAAGAAAGAAAGACAGAAGAAAGAGAGACAAACAGAAAGCGCCATGAGACAGACTGACAGGCTGACAGTAAGAGACAAAGGGACAGAAAAGAGACGGAAGGACAGACAAGACACAGAAAGAGTCAGACAGAAAGATAGACGCTTTCAAAAGGCGAAGTAGACACGGTAAGGCAGGCAGGTAGGCAGACACGGAGGTAGGCAGGAAGGTAAGAGGGTAGGCAAAGAGACCGACAACTCCTAAAAGGCAAGGTGGCAGGTAGGCAGGCAGACAAGAAGACAGGCAGCAGACAGGCAAGGCAGACATGGTAAGGCAGAAGTTAGGTGTGGGGGTGTTGGTGTCAGTGAAGGAGCGTCTGCATGATGGATTAAGTGACGTTAAGTACCCTTCTCAGGCGTTTACAAGCAATACTCCCTCATGCACCACTCACTTCTTATCCCCCTTCCCCTCTCTCTCTCTCTCTCTCTCTCTCTCACCCCCGCCAGAGTTACCTTCACCTCCTCCTCCTCCATCCTTTTTCACTTCCTCTCCATCCTACTTCATCCTGCCTCGCTTTGCTATCACCATACCTCTACCATGCCTTACCCTGCCTCACCCCTCATCTCCCATCCTGCCTCATCCTCATCTCCTCTTCTTCCGCCCTTCCTCATCTTGCCTCACCCTTACCTTACCTTTCCTCTACCTTGCCTCATTCTCTCTTCACTCTGACTCACTCTACCTCATCTCGTCTCCACTCTGACTTTTCCTACCTTACCCTGCATCCTGCCTCATATTGCACCCTCCTTCACACTCCATCACCCTACCTTACCCTGTCTCACTCTGATCACTTTGCCTTTCCCTGCCTCACTCTGATCACTCTGCCTTACCCTACCACACTGATCACTCTGCGTTACCCAACCTCACTCTGATCACTGCCTTATCCTGCCTCACTCTGATCACTCTGCCTCCACCCTATCTCACTCTGTCTCTTCCTTCCTCACTCTGCCACACCCTGGAGAGAGAACAGGAGGTTTAAACTCCCTGTTATAAATAAACCCGACAGAGAGGATCCCATGACCAGGCAACTCCACACAGCTAAACACTTGAGAGAGAGAGAGAGAGAGAGAGAGAGAGAGAGAGAGAATCAGTGCCTATTTTGTGTGTGTGTGTGTGTGTGTGTGTGTGTGTGTGTGTGTGTGTGTGTGTGTGTGTGTGTGTGTGTGTGTGTGTGTGTGTGTAAGGATTTAACACGATGTAAGAAAAATATTTCAAGATGAGAGTGAAGGATCATTAAACTGTGGAAGAGGGAAAGAATTTATGACACACTTGAAGCTGAAGGTACTAAATGAATTAAACAGATAGGTAAGCAGACAACACAAGTCAAAGACAGAGTGGTAGTTAGGGAGGGAGGGAGGCAAGTATATAAGTAATTAGGTGGACAGGTATGTTGGTAGGTAGGTGTGTAGGTGGACAAATGTACAGTCGATCAATATGGAGGTTGGAAGATAGACAGATACCGACAGATAATTACAAAAATTGTTCCAATGACAGACAGATAGACGGACAAAGAGAGAGACAGATAGTTGGACTGATAGATAGACTGATCAGATGTGTAGAAAGATAAATAGACACTTGCATACATACAGACAGACAGATAAAGTCGAAGATATAACTGATAGACAGACAAATAGAAAGACATACTGACTGAAACACGCACAGAGTTACACAGACAGAAAGACAGGACACCAATACACCCAAACACACTACAAACATATATTTGCCTCTTAGTCAAGCAAATACTCAACCCCTTTTCAACAATGACAAGAGCTGTATTTCACTCTGGCTGACTCAAAGCGATTTTTACAGAAATGGCGTCTCAGAGGTTACCGCATCAGCCTACCGATCTCCCGGTGCTCTAATTCAGGATATCGTTCCAGCCACGACGTATTTGCAAGAGGGGTAAAAGGGATCACAGTAATATGGTCTTTCATTTGCCTGCGTATTTTTACACCCTGTCCGTTCATAGTACTGATTTACCGGGTGTACTGTAATTTTCCTTTCTTTCTTCCTTCTTCCCTTCCTTCTCTCCTTCTTTCCTTCCCTTCTTCCTTCCTTCCTTTTTTTCTTTTTTCCTTCTTTTTTAAACTTATGGAGGGTATTGTAGGGCTAAATATGAATAAAGAAACGCTATATCAAAATGGGTCCAATTCTCAGCCGCCACGTAGCTACAATTACTGATCACGCTATGGTTTAAATAAGTCCTTTTTCTCCCATAAGATCATCAATAATTTTAGCTCCGTCACGGATGATAATTAGAACCACGTTAATAAAGTTTTTTTTTTTTTTTAAACTGAAAATTAACCATAAAACTAGCAGGACACTATATAAACATAGTGACAGTCAGACGCATAGTCAATATAACAGTTCCTCTTCCACAAGGACTACTACAACTACAGATACTTTTTCTTATTTCGTACATAGCCAGCATGATTAAAGATTGATTCTGGCAGTCACTCTTCCTCTGAAGAGATCGTACAGTCGATACAGAAGCAGAAAAAATCAGACACACTCTCCACCAAAAATTCTCTGTCTATTTCTTATAGCCACAATACACAGGGTGACCCGTATATTGCGCCCTTCTATCTTGTCTGCTGCGGGGAAGGCTCAGTCTGTTCGTGTGGTTTGCATTTAGACTGCATCATGAATTTAGTGAACATCCATGCAATCAATGGACGTAAAACACACACACACACACACACACACACACACACACACGAACATAGGAAGCAGAAAATGATACTGTACACACAGCAAAAAAACTATCGTTACAGGGGGGTCCGATGTGTTTCATACTGAACAACCTGGCTGTCTCGCTAGGGTTGGTAAGCCTGACAGTGGGTGAGTTGCCAAATAGGACGAGGTAGAAATATGCATGGGAGAAGCAATGGATATCTATCTATCTATCTATATACCTAGGCTGCTTCCCCCAAGAAAAGGGAGGTAGCCGAGACAGGACGACTCACTCTCCATTTACTCATCCATTCAAACACATTCATTCGCATCTTAGCTCCAAAGGGGAGAACGGACAGATCCTCACCGCATCACACCGCACAAGGGTCAACTGCACAATGCAATCAGTGACATCCGCAGCAGGGCCCGACAACAGAACTGGTTTACCTCTGCCACATCATAACAGATCCATCCCCTTACCCGCACCTGACCTGACTAGCTGATCAGACCAAATGCGGGAGAATATCCCCTCAGGGCTGCGTCATCACTTATTCATTCACAATTTCTCTCCATTTATTTCTGTCACGCACAGCCACTCTTCCTTGCTCAACAGACATCCCTCTCGCATCCAGCGCTCTCTTCACACTGTCCATCCATCCTATTCGTGGTCTTCCTCTCAGCCTTACACCTCTCACATCAGATCTAGTTATCTTTTTCACCAATCGCTCATTATCCATTCTCTCCATATGCCCAAACCATTGCAACACCCTCTGCTCAACTCTACCAGCCATCTCCCGAACAACTCCAGTTCTCCTTCGCACTTCATCATTTCGCACTCGATCCATACGCGTCACTCCACACATACTCCTCAGACATCTCATCTCCATTACATTCAAACTTTTCCTCTCTGCTACACCCATATTCCATGTTTCAGCCCCATATAATGCAGTCGGTACCACAACACCCTCATACAGCCTTCTCTTTACATCCATTCTAAGCGAACGACATTTAAACACTTTTTTCATTCCTCCCAGCACCTTTCCTACTTCATTTATTCTAAACTTCACTTCTGCATCTATTCTTCCATCCACAGCAACATGTGACCCTAGATATTTAAAACAATCTACCTCCTCAAGCAACTCACCATTCAAAACTATATTCATCCCCCTACCATCTATCAACCTCGTACACTTCATCACTTTACTCTTATTCTCATTTACTTTCAATTTCCTCCTTTCACACACCCTTCCAAACTCCTCTACCAACTGTCTCAATCTCTCCTCTGAATCAGTCACCAGTGCAGTATCATCTGCAAACAGCAGCTGCTTCAGATTCCACTCTCCTCCATCGACATTTACCAGACTCAGACCACCTAAAACTCTTGCATTCACCTCCCTTACAACACCATCCATGTAAATGTTAAACAACCAAGGCGACATCACACATCCCTGTCGCAGCCCCACTCTCACGGGAAACCAATCACTCACAGCATTTCCCACTCTTACACACGCTCTACTATTTACATAAAAACTTTTCACCCCTTTTAGTAACCTACCATCAAGTCCATACAATCTTAAAACAGTCCACAAAGCCTCCCTATCAATTCTATCATAAGCTTTCTCTAAATCCATAAATGCCCAAAACACCTCCTTGCCTTTCGCTAAATACTTTTCACACACTTGTCTCACAGCAAACACCTGATCAACGCATCCCCTCCCTCTCCTAAAGCCACACTGCTCATCACTAATCACTCCCTCTGTACCCTCTCTAACTCTCATAATTAACACTCTACCATACACTTTACCTACAACACTCAACAGACTTATACCCCTAAAGCTAGTACATTCATACTTATCACCCTTGCCTTTATACAACGGGACCACACAAGCACTTGCCCAGTCAAATGGCACCATACCTTTCTCAAAGCACACATTCAACAATCTTACTAACCAGTCAACAATAGTCACTCCACCACCCTTCAGGCATTCCACAGCACACCCATCCATACCTGCAGCTTTCCCTGTTTTCATCTCCTTTACTGCCTTCTCCACTTCCTCCTTCGTGATCAAAGAATCATTTAACTCTCCCAACACATTTATTCCTTGCACCCTTCTATCCGCCACAATCTCAGCCACCCTTATAGCTTATAATAAATATGCAACAAACACACGCAGGGATACCAATGGAGGAGGCTGTTATCAAAAACCTTCATTCGTGTGTCATTTTATATCGCGCAGAAGGTGTAACGATAGTTTTTTTGTTGTGTGTACACGGCTGTACTCATTATGCCTTTGAGCCGTTTAATCAACGCACGAAAATTATCATGTGTAATATTTGGACTACCCTGGAAAATTTACTCTACACTGATGTAATTTTTTGTTTATTCTTACTATTTTGAGATCATTTTCTCCAGCTAGAGGAATATTTTTCATTTTCAAAGGACTGGATCTATCTCCATTGCTCTCCTTCAGTAATATGAGGCACTGTATCATATATTTATCTTGTGCATCCCCAAGCCAAATGTATGCCAACCTAACCATCCCCTTCATTTATAACATACAAGTATTCTATTATTTACTGACGTGTAAGTGTTTGGCAGAAATGATGAAATATTTAGTTAACAAAAAAGAGATATTTGAGATTAAACAAAGTAGTGAATATTCCTTTAGAGGAAATGTGATAAAAACAAAGAATTAATTGATGAAGTATTCTCTTACCAAGAAATATATAACATTTGGTTTTAAATAAAGTAGGGTATAATCATTTAGGGTAAACGTGATAGAAATAAAGCATGATAAAATTATGGACTCAATAAATTACAAGGCACGGATTTGGGTGACGGGGGGGGGGGGAGACCACTGACTACTTACAAGAAAAAGTTAAGTATTAATTACCAGAACATGCTATAAACATCACAATGCACTCGTACTTGTCCATATTATTGCACTCCCATGATTAAAACAAGTAACGTAAAAATGCATTTCGATTTCTTTAATGCTAAAATGAACTGAGTGGTTATTCTGCTAACTATCACGCCTCCCCCTCCCCATTTTTCCAAAGTGCTGGATCCAGCCATGGACTTAAAGATCACCAGATATTAGCAAGCGTTACCAAGGACGACATAACATACTACCATACTGAGTTCGTGGACCCGTTTATAATCCGCTTACTGAGGCGTCATACTCCCCCAAGTGGTACAGTTGCCACCAAAATTCGTGTCCTCTATCCTTCTTACTAACGAATTCGACGTTAGTCGAAAAGAAAGTAAACTGGCACATTGATGTGCAGAGAGAGAGAGAGAGAGGTGTGTGTGTGTGTGTGTGTGTGTGTGTGTGTGTGTGTGTGTGTAGTCATGCTGGGTGTATCCTAGGGTGTTAGTATTCGTCCATGCCTCACTCACACCATAAAGTGTTTGGGAGAGGGCAAGAGGCGATAATGTTGATGGTGTGCCACAAGGAAATGCTCTCAGAAAGGGGGACTGCGTTGGTGTATCTGTGTATTTTTTATGTGTGATTCTGTGTAATATGTGGTATACAGTGGAGGCTGCGTTGGATGTATCTGTGTGTATGTTAGTGTGACCTTTTGTGTAGTTCGTGATGTACAGGGTGTATTTTCTAGGTGTATGTATATTTTTGGTCTATTCAGAGAGTGTGGCATAAGGATATTCGCTCAGACTGGAGACTACGGTGGGTGTATTTCTGTATATCTGGATGTATTCCAGTGTTTTTATGTGTTTTCCATGTGTATTATTGTTTTCAGTTGCTGCTGATGGTGTAGCACAAGAAAATTCTCTCAGAAGGGGAACAATGTGAAACTGGGTACATTTGTGTGTGTGTGTGTGTGTGTGTGTGTGTGTGTGTGGAATGCAGTGCTTGTGCTTCGGGCTTCATCAGTGTCGTGTGGGATTTGTAAATATTATTCTGCTTGTCATCTCTACTACACAGGCACTAATTGTCAAGAAGATCCAAACAATGCAGTCTCTCTCTCTCTCTCTCTCTCTCTCTCTCTCTCTCTCTCTCTCTCTCCTAGCAGTAAAAGGGGTATATGCAAGGTACTTCCAACCACCCCTTCAGCTAAAAGCACACCTCTTTAGCTAGATAAACCCGTCAGAAGCAGCAAGAAGAGGATAAAAGTGAGGTTGTCAGGCTCAAGGACTTAACCCTTTCAGCTCTATTACGTCATATCTATTTTATCGTTGGTGATGCCACACGCTACATACATAAAGGACATACACATTCATACATGTGCACATACAATGGGTCTACATGTATACATATACCCTGGATGATGAGCCTACAGGTAAACATACACATACATACATACATACAGTATATTCATGTCCATATACTTGCGTACATACACACATACATTTACATCAACATCATATACACACACACACAGACAAGCAGACAGAAAGACAGCCTGATAGACAGACAGACATCTAAAAACATACACAATCAGTCATACACACATACAAACGACAACCTGCAATACCATACAAATACAGACACATTCTAGGTGACACACACACACACACACACACACACACACACACACACACACACACAAAACGTACGGTAGCCACGAAAACGCCACCATCCTCGCCGATGACCAGGTGTGGACAAAGATAATTTTCACGTTATGATGAATTGTAATGAAACTCTCTCTCTCTCTCTCTCTCTCTCTCTCTCTCTCTCTCTCTCTCTCTCTCTCTCTCTCTCAGCCTTTTAATACACACCGCCCTTTTTAAAATTTCCTCTTACTACACCACACTATCCAGCTCAGAGGAAGCCCACAATGCTGATGGCTCCCCTAAGCTGTAGTTTGTTCATTTTAACTTGGCCCTGATTTTCGTACTTTTGCAGCTTATTTCAGGTAGTTCAGGGGCAATAAAGGACAATACAACGGCTGTACATCCTTTCCACCACACTTCTTCGTGACTAGCACCATATCCTAGTGTTAATCTGCTGCTATAACTCAGCTTACTAGGTGGAGAGATGGCAATTTTAGGTGAAATTGAAGTGAATAGGGTATGCCACTAGAGGATTTTATTTATATTTGGACAGGCTTTTATAAGTGGAGAGGTGATATATTAAACACACACACACACACACACACACACACACACACACACACACACACACACACACACACACACACACACACACATATTATACATATAAAAACTAGTAGACAGACAGATATGGACATAGACAAATAGATATAGATACAGATAAATATACATGAGAGAGAGAGAGAGAGAGAGAGAGAGAGAGAGAGAGAGAGAGAGAGAGAGAGAGAGAGAGAGAGAGAGAGAGGTTGATATTTTCTTCAGTACTGCTTATAGAAATTGTAGACAAAAGGTATATAAGTCGCCTTCAATAAATACCATGCCATATGCAACACAAAGACATGACCAAGAGGTACTGGGAGCCTCCTGTGTCTACACGAATACAACACTTCTATCTGTATCTGTTTATATCTATCTGTCTATCTATCTATCCATCTATCTATCTATCTCTTGCCAGACCTTAATCCCATAAGAGGTGGTCACAAACGATTCCCCTTCATGTCACCCTATCTTCCACAATCAAGGTGTCCTCTCTCCAACTCAGATCCCTCTCTTTCATTCACCTTTTCTCCCCCATCCATCCACCTCACTCTCAGTCTCCCCCATCCTTTACTTCATTCATCTCATTAACTTACTCTCTTCAAGTCAGTCTCTCATTCTTCATCTCCATCAAGCTGCCCTTTCTCCAACTCACAATCCCTAATCCATACACCTTTCCTCCTCATCCCTCCATCTCACTTGTCTCCCCCTCACCCTCACCCTACCCACCACACACACAATCTCCCAGTCAGTCTCTCACTCTCCACTTACATACTGTACACTAAACTTACAAGCCAAACCAAACAAGCATGAAAGGTCGCTCCCTGTCTTACAAATTTACTGCCATTTCCCCCGACGTGTAATGAGACAGGAGACAACGATAGAAAGATATGCAGTTATTTATCTCCACTCTGGCCAGGCTGTTAGTGAGGGTTTTAAGCTGGGGTTAATGAGGAAGGTGTGGGTGTGTGGCGGAGAGGATGTGTCTTATAGTGAAAAGAATATTGGTGAAAGGGAAGGATGTGGTGAGGTTAGTATTTATAGAAGTTAGCTAAGATGGTTACTAGCCCCCTCATCGCTAGAATAACTCTAGTAATGTGTTCTCTTCTTGGATCAAGTTTAGGACCAGGTAGTCTCGTCGGTTAAGGAAGCTCCCTAACACCTTTTCCTCAGTGATTTATTTTGGTTAGATGTTATTTTGGTTAGATGTTATTTTAGTTATAGAAGTTAGCTAAGATGGTTACTAGCCCCCTCATCGTTGGAATAACTCTAGTAATGTGTTCTATTTATATTGATACTAATAAACCCTTACATTCTTAGATTAATTCTAGGATCTGTATTCTCGTCTGTTAAGGAAGCTCCCTAACACCTTTTCTTAAGTGATTTACTTTGCTTTTTACATTGTACCGTCCTCTTCTGTTATATAAATCTTTTCAATATCGTCATACCCTGCATAAATATCGTACAACAGGATACTAACCAGCCATATCCAAAAATAAATCACTAAGGAACAGGTGCTTGGGTGCTTCCTAACCCGACGAGAAGACGAGCCTAATAATTTATTCAATCGAAGGCCAAACGATTGTTATTTATCTAAGAGTGAGTCATGGAATTCAGGAGAGAGAGAGAGAGAGAACCATACTGTTTTAACTCCCATCTCTCCATCTTGAATGCTGAGTTGTAACAATAGACTAACACTGGAATAAGATGCTTGCCACGAAGAACTGCTATATAAAAGGCAGTAGAACCATACCACTGTCATATTCCGTCACTGAGCTACGGGCAATAACGTGCAAAAGGACCAAAATCTGCACCAGGTTAGTGCGAACAAATTATGGATACGTGGGGTGTAGAATATGTTGGTTATGGGATACAGTCTTGGCAAATGGAGGAGGAAGAGGAGGTGCAGTATTAACAGAATTATACGTATCCATTATTACAGAGCGTCTGGGTGTTGGATAGGGACGCCTTCAGGTGGTGGCACCGATACAGCTGGGTGGGTCAACTGCATGGGTATACCAATGCTCCCCAGCTCCCCTCCTATCATCAGAAAGAAGGATGGACAGCAGAGAGACAGCTTCAGGTGGCATGCTACTGGGTTTACTTCTGGCATGAGTCTGGGGTAACAACAACAACAACACCAAAACAACATAAAGCAATAACAACTAAAGTAAAAACAATCGCAAAAACACCAACCGAGTGCGTTTGTTCTAACCTGGCGTAGATCCCTAACCTCTTCCAGCGTTATTGACGGCCTTGGAAGTTCCCTAACACTTCTTCCTTGGTGATTTATTTTTGGATATCGATGCTTAATACCCTTTTGTATGCTATTTATGGATGGTACGGCAATATCGTAATGATTTATGTAACACAGAAAAGGAGAGAAAGGTGTAATAAGCAAAATAAATCGTTAAAGAAAGTGTGTTAGGACTTCTTCCTTAACCAACGAGCCTAAGTGTTGCCAGATTCATGTTAAGGGACTGGCCCGTTCCGTCAGATGAAAACAGACTGAATAAGGTATCCATCTGCTTCAATTTAACGCTCTCAGACATTTGTAAATCACTCTCAGTTGAATAAAATCGTCTGGTGTCAACTGGAGGAGAATATCAGAGTCACCCCGACCTATAGTTCTTATCTTTAATTCCAGTACTAACACTCCCAGTTAATGAAAAAGGTCCTGCATTAGCTAAAATATGATGCAAGAGTTGTGCCCGCCATAAGAGGGTTAAATAGGAAGGTAAGGATGCGTGGCGTGGAGGGCTGTATCATACTAGACAGACTCTAGGCAAGAAAGAAAGATGAGAAGAGTTGAGTCTCCTTTATAACTACAGTTCTTTCAGCTTAACTTGGCCCAGAGCTTCGTCTTTTTGTGGCTTAATTCACGTAGCTCAGTGGCAGAATAAGATGATGTTATGGCTTCTACATCCTCTCCACTGCACTTCTTCCTGACTAGCACAATATACTAGTGTTCATTTATTCTTACAACTGAGCATTCAAGATGGGTTGGTGACAGTATTAGACTAAGCTGATGTGAAAAGAGTGTAGTACGGTATCTATAACTCTACTTAAACCCTCTCACGGTCGGAAGAAGTCTAGTATTCCACGCAAGCTAACGCCAAACTATTTTAATTAAGCTGTGAATGAGTAGTTGGAGCCTGAGAGAGTTACCACGACATACGCTCTCTCTCTCTCTCTCTCTCTCTCGAGTAATGGAGAGAGAGAGAGAGAGAGAGAGAGAGAGAGAGAAGAAAGAACACCCCCTGCATAATTCATGGCATGCTTTCTTTATTAGCAATGCAAATGTTGACAGTCAGTAGGGCCAGTTGGGTTATGAAAATACATTGACT
Organism: Coenobita brevimanus; assembly: GCF_032717465.1. Taxonomy (NCBI): domain Eukaryota; kingdom Metazoa; phylum Arthropoda; class Malacostraca; order Decapoda; family Coenobitidae; genus Coenobita; species Coenobita brevimanus. The sequence continues at coordinate 3,644,676 of NC_136989.1, forward strand.
CCACGGACACCTGATGCGCCATTATATCTGATACTGGTGTGTGTACAGAGGAATACAAAGGAGTACAAAGAAGTACAAAGGAAAGCAAACACCAACAGGCCTACTGACCCTTTGGAGGCTGTTTGTTATAGGGAAACTTTTACCTACACGCCTTTTACCTTAACTTGGCCCAGATTCTCGTCCTTTGGCGGCTTTTCCCCCGTAGCCCAGTGACAAAAAAGGACAATGCAACGGCTCTGTATCATTTCCATAGCACTTCGTGACTACCATCACTTCTTCGTGATTGGGAGTCTTTACGTGGCGGCACTGAGCACCCTGGGTGGAACATCTGCGGCATACACCCGGTAGCCAAGCCTCCCAACATTTCCCTGCACCTTGCCGTGGGAAGGGCCCTGGGTCGACCCTGACGAGCCGCTGTCTACTTCATGGAGGCGCCGGATCCCTACACGGTGTACGTACGTACTGCACTGTGTATGTAGGAGAGCCCAAAAGAAAGTCATATTTACCTGTGGTCGACGGGCATGCTTAGACAGACAAATCAGGGTTATGGAACAGCAATAACAACTGTCAATTGAATAAAAACGACTGGCATTAGTTGCATAGGAATTACAGAGCTCATCGACCATGATGGAGCAAATGTTGATAATATTAACCCTGACTGACGCTTTTGAGTTATCCTCGTTTCTTTAAAAAAAAAAAAAAAAAAAAAAAAAAGTCTGAAGTTGGCCTGAGTAGAACTGTAGAGATGTCCCGACCATGAAGAGGTAAATACAGCTTTCTTTAGCCTACAGAATACGAGAGAAATTTCCCCAGGCTGAGTAAAGTCATGTGGTGCAAGCAATGGTAAAGTAACTGAAGAGGACTTCATACTGAGTATGGTAAGCGGTGCACCTGTTGCTTTCCTTCCTCACTCCCTTCTCCCCCTCCCTCCTCTCCCCCACCCTCTCCCCTCTTCCCCACTTCTCTCCCTTCTTCCCTTCCCCTTTCCCCCATCCTCCCCTCCTTCCCCCAGTAATGTGCAGTGGAGTCGCCTTGTGGATGTGGATGTTAGAAAGGAGCAAATCCACACTGCTTTCTGGCTATGTAAATATTGGTGACATAATTTTCGATGGTATTTAATATTTTACATTTGATAAATAAACTTCTGTACACAGCTGACTCACGTTTTAGGTATATATGACATATTAAACAAATGTTTATATAGGTAGTGTTACATAGCCTATGATTTCATCATCCTTTGTGTAATTTTAACGTACAGTATGCTGCATGTTTGATCACGAACGTGTTCTGCCTCAGTCCCCCCCTTTTACCGTTATAGTAGAGTAAGTCGTCCTTTCTGTTGTTCAGTGCGGGATTGTCAACTCTTTGTCCCCATGGCTTCATTTGAGCGTCCTTCTTACAAGTTGTATCAAGCTCTGCTGGCCCCTATATAATGAGCTCAGTTTCTGCATCATTGCCACTTAGATCTACTCCTCATTTTGTTCACATCTCTGTCCTCCCCTGTACAGTTATTCTTGCGAGTGCTCAGGAAGTCTCCAACCATCTAGCAGCTGTGTAATTTGAGTATAAGTGTTATTGCATTTTTTCCTTGTACTGTATAGCATCAGGTGTTGATTTGTAGGCCTAGTGAGGTTTTTTGTAATTTATGTGAGATTCATTTTGTCAGCCAGTTTTAATATTATTTTGTATCTGTAATAATTTATCTTGCATTAACTGAGCATTACCCAGTATATTTTCATTTTATCAGGGCTGACTTAGATAAATTTACTCATGCTAATTTCGTGTTAATAGAGGCTATTGCAGATAACCATATATTTAACCTGTTTTTTGCCATTACATTATCCTTATGAGTCCTGAATGTTTTGTTGTTAGTTTGAGCATTAAACTTTAACTTGTAATTTTACCTAACTCTTTTGTTTTGAACCTGGAACTTTACGGGACAGTAGTGACTCTTAGTATTCTCACTTAATGTGTACATTATCTTTCTCTGTTCCGTAACATAAATTTGGCGACCTCATATCAGGATATTCAGGATATTATCATAAGGATATTGCTTGATATTTTGTGACTGTGATTTATTCATGATGTCTACTATTACTACACTTGATGAAGCCAAAGATTTTTTGTCAAATGTGCAAACAGTGTGTGATGTAGAAAACAGAACAAAGAATAAACTTAAGCTTGTTGCTCAACAATTGGGAATTGCTGTTCGCTCTCATCATTCTAAAGATCAAATTGCTGACATGATTAATGAAAGCTTGTTTAATGTAACTCCTCGAAATGAGCAAACGCAGATTGAATTAGCTAAGTTACAGCTAGCCCTGCAGGAGGCTCGTGCTAAGGAGGCTGAATTTCAGGCAAAAGCTCGTATTCAAGAGGCCGAGTTTCAGGCTCGTGCTAAGTAGGCTGAGTTTCAGGCACAAGTTGAACTTGCTAGGATTCAGGCAGACCATGAGTATCGCATGAAACAAGGTGGAACTGGATTATCTAGCTCTGATGATTTTGATGTGGCTAAAAATGTTAAACTTGTCCCTCCTTTTAATGAATCTGATTTAACAAAGTATTTTCAGTTGTTTGAGAGGGTAGCTACAGGTTTTAATTGGCCCAAGGAGTATTGGCCAGTACTCCTTCAAACTGTTCTCACCGGTAAAGCTCAAGTAACTTATGCATCTTTGCCTCAGGATCAATCTGATAATTATGATGTAGTTAAGAGCTTGATTCTTAAGGCCTATGAGCTTGTTCCTGAAGCTTATAGAGTAAAATTTAGGACAACTTACAAGCAAGATAAGCAATCCCATGTTAAGTATGCAAAAATCAAAGAAGATCTGTTAGAGCAGTGGTTAAATTCTAAGAATGTGGATTCTGATTTTGGTAAATTTAAGCAGATGATTTTGCTGGAGGACTTCAAGAGGTGTATTAGTATAGATGTAAGCCTATATCTTGATGAGAGAAGAATAGATAATTTGTCTGATGCTGCAGTTTTAGCTGATGAATATGTTCTCACTCACAAGAGATATTCTAAAGAAAAAGCGAAAGCTGAGAGTAAGTACGTTGCCTCTACTCAGAGTACAGGTAACAGGAAAGAGAATAAAGATGATGTTTCTCAGGAAGTAAATACCAGCTTCACCTCTAGATTTCAGAAAAGTAAATGTACTTATTGTAGTAAGCTTGGTCATACTATGGAGAAATGTTTCAGGAGACAGCGTGATGTGAACAAAAAGGAGTCTTTAAATATTCAGTCAATTGGTCTAGTGTCCACTCTAGAGAGTTCCCAGAATTCTTTAACTGAGTTAACTGAACCTGCTTTGAGGGGTAACTTAAATTCTCATGATGGAGCTCCTCTTTTGAGCAGTAATGTGGGTGACACTCTGAAGAGTTCATGTGCTAATTTCCTGTCTGATGGTTTTGTCAGTCATCTGGGCAGTAATGACAGGAAATCAGTTAAAATATATCGTAATGCAGGTGCTTGCCAATCCCTTATGCTGACCAGTGTTCTAGGCTCTAATGTTAATTCCTCTGATGAAACTGTAATCTTACAAGGTGTAGGGAATAATTACTTCTGTCCCTCTGTGCAGAGTGAATTTAGAGTCTGGTTTTGCTAATGGTTCCGTTATGGTTGGGTTGGTTGAGACACTCCCAATGTCAGGTGTAACTTTCTTACTTGGAAATGATATTGGTGGAAGTCAAGTGTGTCCAGCTCCTCAGTTGTCTAGTGAGCCAGTGGCTGCGGCCCAGGATTGTGATGTCCCTGATGTGTTCCCTGCATGTGCTGTCACTAGGGCTAAGTCTAAAGTTACTGGTGATTTAGAGGATAATGATGATGATGATGTTATCCTAGCTGACACTTTTCTTGCTAAATTGGACCACTCACCAGATGAGGCAGTACCCCGTAGTGTTGATAATTTGTCTCGTCAAGAGTTGGTTGAGTTGCAGTTTGCTGACCCTGAGTTGAAAGGTCTAGCTAACTCTGCTTGCAGTGACGAAGAGTCAGCTGGTGCTTCTACTTGTTATTATATAAAGTCAGGAGTACTTATGAGGAAGTGGAGACCCCCAACAGCATCAGCCGACTGTGAATGGGAGGTTGTACATCAAGTTGTCATCCCTCGTGTTTGTAGGCAGGATATCACTAGAGTGGCTCATGATTCCAGTTTGGCAGGACACCTTGGAGTGAGGAAGACTGTGGCACGCATTTTGAAACACTTCTACCGGCCAGGTATCTTCAGGGATGTTTCCTGGTATTGTAAGTCTTGTCACACCTGTCAAGTTGTGGGGAAGTGTAATCAGACCGAAAAGGTTGTACCTCTAGTTCCCATTCCTCCTTTTGAGGCGCCTTTCACCCGTGTGTTGGTGGATATTGTGGGCCCTCTTCCTAAGACTTCATCAGGATTTTCTTATGTGTTGACCCTGATTGATATGGCTACTCGTTATCCTGAAGCCATTCCACTTAGAAAAATCTCAGCAAAGAACGTGGTTAAGGAAATGCTAGGGTTCTTCACAAAGTTTGTCTGCCCAAGGAGGTACAGTCAGACAGGGGAAGTAATTTCATGTCGAATGTTTTCAAGCAGTCTCTGAAAAAGTTGGGCATCACCCAGATCACGTCTTCAGCTTACCATCCCCAGACCCTAGGAGCGTTGGAGAGATATCATCAAACACTCAAATCGATGCTCAAGAAATACTGTTTGGAACATCAGAAAGACTGGGATAAAGGTCTTCCATTCGTTGTGTTTGCCGCAAGAGAATCTCCAAATGAATCACTGGGCTTCTCACCTTTTGAACTACTGTTTGGCCATGAAGTAAGAGGACCCCTTAAGTTACTTAAGGAATGCTGGCTGTCGGAGGAAGATGACGTCAACCTGCTGGAGTATGTGATGAAGTTCAAAGAACGGCTGTCCACTGCTTTACAACTGGCGAGAGAGAATTTAGGAGCTGCTCAGGAGAAGATGAAGACTTGGTATGATAAGAAGTCCAGGTTGCGCCACTTTCAGCCAGGAGATCAGGTTTTGATTCTGCTACCAGTTCATGGGCAACCTCTTCAAGCCAAGTTTAGTGGTCCTTATTTCGTGGAGAAGAAACTCAGTGATGTCAACTATGTCATCGCCACACCAGATCGTAGAAAGAGCAAGCAACTATGTCACATCAACATGCTTAAGTTATATCACAGGCGGGACGAAAATAATCCAGTCTGCACTGTAGCTGTTCCACCCGAGTCTGCAAGTGAAGCTCTCCCATGCAGTATGAGCCTGAGTGATAGTTTGGGGAAGAATCCTGATATCATGAATGATCTTCAGACTAAGCTTTCTCATCTACCTCCAAAGGAAAGGCAGGAGTTTTCGGCATTACTGCAGGAGTACCAGCAAGTGTTCCGTGCCACTCCAGGAAGAACCACTGTGTTGATGCATGATGTCGATGTTGGAGACGCAAAGCCAATTAAACTGCCTCCTTACCGTGTGAACCCAGTGAAAGTTCCTTTCATCCAGAAGGAGCTTGGCTACCTGTTGGACCACAAGATGATTGAGCCATGTCAGAGCGAGTGGAGTTCTCCTGTCACTCTGGTCCCTAAGCCAGGTGGGTCACAGCGGCTTTGCATTGACTAAAGACGTGTTAATCAGATAACTAAAACAGACACTTACCCTCTCCCTCGTGTGGAAGATTGCATAGACAAGATCGGAAAGGCTAGGTACATATGTAGGTTTGATTTGTTAAAGGGATACTGGCAAGTACCTATGACTGAACGTGCTAGGGAGATCTCATGTTTTGTAACACTAGGAAAGACTTTTGCATGTTCCGTAATGCCGAATGGTATGAAGAATGCACCAGCCATATTTCAGAAACTCATGAATGTTGTAACAGAGGGTTTGGCAGGGTGTGTTGTTTATATTGATGATGTCTTAATCTTCAGTGACAACTGGAAAGATCACCTATGCCATGTCAGTAAATTTCTTGAGCGTTTAGTTCAGGCTAATCTTGTAGCTAATTTATCAAAGTGTGAGTTTGGTCAAGCTAAAGTTCAGTACCTCGGGTACGTAATTGGTGATGGACATGTTGCACCACCAGCAGCTAAGGTTCAGGTTAAAAGTGATCTTCCCAGACCTAAAAGTAGGAAAGAGCTACAAAGATTTTTGGGAATGGTAGGTTATTACAGGAGATTTGTTCTTAACTTTTCTATTCTTGTATCACCACTTATAGACCTACTGAAAAAGGGAGTTAAATTTGTCTAGACTGATAACTGTGAATCCTCTTCCAACAAACTTAAAGCTATGCTACTAAGTCAGCCAGTGCTCGCTGCTCCAAATTTTGCTAAGCCTTTTAAGATGGCTGTTGATGCAAGTGATACAGGAGCTGGGGCTGTTTTGCTGCAAGAGGATGATCAGGGTATTGAACACCCTGTATCTTATTACAGTAAGAGGTTCACTCCACCTCAAAAGAACTACTCAACTATTGAGAAAGAGCTTTTGGCCTTGATTTTGGGTTTACAGCATTTTTCATTTTATTTGTGTTCTGGTTTTGACCCCATAGTCATTTATACCGATCATAACCCACTGAAATTCCTTAGTAAGTTTAAAGATAAAAATCAGAGATTGACAAGATGGAGTCTACTTCTTCAGGAGTATTCATTAGACATACAACATGTCAAGGGGAAAGAAAATGTCATTGCAGATTGCTTATCTAGACTTTAGACAGATTGTTTTAGAGTAATAAATAATTTCCTTTGTAAATTTCTTTTTCTTTGTGGGGAGGTGTTACATAGCCTATGATTTCATCATACTTTGTGTAATTTTAACGCACAGTATGCTGCATGTTTGATCACGAGCGTGTTCTGCCTCAGTCCCCCCCTTTTACCGTTATAGTAGAGTAAGTCGTCCTTTCTGTTGTTCAGTGCGGGATTGTCAACTCTTTGTCCCCATGGCTTCATTTGCGCGTCGTTCTTATAAGTTGTATCAAGCTCTGCTGGCCCCTATATAATGAGCTCAGTCTCTGCATCATTGCCACTTAGATCTACTCCTCATTTTGTTCACATCTCTGTCCTCCCCTGTACAGTTATTCTTGTGAGTGCTTAGGAAGTCTCCAACCATCTAGCAGCTGTGTAATTTGAGTATAAGTGTTATTGCATTTTTTCCTTGTACTGTGTAGCATAAGGTGTTGATTTGTAGGCCTAGTGAGGTTTTTTGTAATTTATGTGGGATTCATTTTGTCAGCCAATTGTTAATAATAGTTTGTATCTGTAATAATTTATCTTGCATTAACTGAGCATTACCCAGTGTATTTTCATTTTATCAGGGCTGACTTAGATAAATTTACTCATGCTAATTTCGTGTTAATAGAGGCTATTGCAGTTAACCATATATTTAACCTGTTTTTTGCCATTACATTATCCTTATGAGTCCTGAATGTTTTGTTGTTAGTTTGAGCATTAAACTTTAACTTGTAATTTTACCTAACTCTTTTGTTTTGAACCTGGAACTTTACGGGACAGTAGTGACTCTTAGTATTCTCACTTAATGTGTACATTATCTTTCTCTGTTCCGTAACATAAATTTGGCGACCTCATATCAGGATATTCAGGATATTATCATAAGGATATTGCTTGATATTTTGTGACTGTGATTTATTCATGATGTCTACTATTACTACACTTGATGAAGCCAAAGATTTTTTGTCAAATGTGCAAACAGTGTGTGATGTAGAAAACAGAACAAAGAATGAACTTAAGCTTGTTGCTCAACAATTGGGAATTGCTGTTCACTCTCATCATTCTAAAGATCAAATTGTTGACATGATTAATGAAAGCTTGTTTAATGTAACTCCTCGAAATGGGCAAACGCAGATTGAATTAGCTAAGTTACAGCTAGCCCTGAAGGAGGCTCGTGCTAAGGAGGCTGAATTTCAGGCAAAAGCTCGTATTCAAGAGGCTGAGTTTCAGGCAAATGCTAAGGAGGCTGAGTTTCAGGCACAAGTTGAACTTGCTAGGATTCAGGCAGACCATGAGTATCGCATGAAACAAGGTGGAACTGGATTATCTAGCTCTGATGATTTTGATGTGGCTAAAAATGTTAAACTTGTCCCTCCTTTTAATGAATCTGATTTAACAAAGTATTTTCAGTTGTTTGAGAGGGTAGCTACAGGTTTTAATTGGCCCAAGGAGTATTGGCCAGTACTCCTTCAAACTGTTCTCACCGGTAAAGCTCAAGTAACTTATGCATCTTTGCCTCAGGATCAATCTGATAATTATGATGTAGTTAAGAGCTTGATTCTTAAGGCCTATGAGCTTGTTCCTGAAGCTTATAGAGTAAAATTTAGGACAACTTACAAGCAAGATAAGCAATCCTATGTTGAGTATGCAAAAATCAAAGAAGATCTGTTAGAGCAGTTGTTAAATTCTAAGAATGTGGATTCTGATTTTGGTAAATTTAAGCAGATGATTTTGCTGGAGGACTTCAAGAGGTGTATTAGTAAAGATGTAAGCCTATATCTTGATGAGAGAAGAATAGATAATTTGTCTGATGCTGCAGTTTTAGCTGATGAATATGTTCTCACTCACAAGAGATATTCTAAAGAAGAAGGGAAAGCTGAGAGTAAGTACATTGCCTCTACTCAGAGTACAGGTAACAGGAAAGAGAATAAAGATGATGTTTCTCAGGAAGTAAATACCAGCTTCACCTCTAGATTTCAGAAAAGTAAATGTACTTATTGTAGTAAGCTTGGTCATACTATGGAGAAATGTTTCAGGAGACAGCGTGATGTGAACAAAAAGGAGTCTTTAAATATTCAGTCAATTGGTCTAGTGTCCACTCTAGAGAGTTCCCAGAATTCTTTAACTGAGTTAACTGAACCTGCTTTGAGGGGTAACTTAAATTCTCATGATAGAGCTCCTCTTTTGAGCAGTAATGTGGGTGACACTCTGAAGAGTTCATGTGCTAATTTCCTGTCTGATGGTTTTGTCAGTCCTCTGGGCAGTAATGACAGGAAATCAGTTAAAATATATCGTAATGCAGGTGCTTGCCAATCCCTTATGCTGACCAGTGTTCTAGGCTCTAATGTTAATTCCTCTGATGAAACTGTAATCTTACAAGGTGTAGGGAATAATTACTTCTGTCCCTCTGTGCAGAGTGAATTTAGAGTCTGGTTTTGCTAATGGTTCCGTTATGGTTGGGTTGGTTGAGACACTCCCAATGTCAGGTGTAACTTTCTTACTTGGAAATGATATTGGTGGAAGTCAAGTGTGTCCAGCTCCTCAGTTGTCTAGTGAGCCAGTGGCTGCGGCCCAGGATTGTGATGTCCCTGATGTGTTCCCTGCATGTGCTGTCACTAGGGCTAAGTCTAAAGTTACTGGTGATTTAGAGGATAATGATGATGATGATGTTATCCTAGCTGACACTTTTCTTGCTAATTTGGACCACTCACCAGATGAGGCAGTACCCCGTAGTGTTGATAATTTGTCTCGTCAAGAGTTGGTTGAGTTGCAGATTCCTGACCCTGAGTTGAAAGGTCTAGCTAACTCTGCTTGCAGTGAGGAAGAGTCAGCTGGTGCTTCTACTTGTTATTATATAAAGTCAGGAGTACTTATGAGGAAGTGGAGACCCCCAGCAGCATCAGCCGACTGTGAATGGGAGGTTGTACATCAAGTTGTCATCCCTCGTGTTTGTAGGCAGGATATCACTAGAGTGGCTCATGATTCCAGTTTGGCAGGACACCTTGGAGTGAGGAAGACTGTGGCATGCATTTTGAAACACTTCTACCGGCCAGGTATCTTCAGGGATGTTTCCTGGTATTGTAAGTCTTGTCACACCTGTCAAGTTGTGGGGAAGTGTAATCAGACCGAAAAGGTTGCACCTCTAGTTCCCATTCCTCCTTTTGAGGCGCCTTTCACCCGTGTGTTGGTGGATATTGTGGGCCCTCTTCCTAAGACTTCTTCAGGATTTTCTTATGTGTTGACCCTGATTGATATGGCTACTCGTTATCCTGAAGCCATTCCACTAAGAAAAATCTCAGCAAAGAACGTGGTTAAGGAAATGCTAGGGTTCTTCACAAAGTTTGGTCTGCCCAAAAAGGTACAGTCAGACTGGGGAAGTAATTTCATGTCGAATGTTTTCAAGCAGTCTCTGAAAAAGTTGGGCATCACTCAGATCACGTCTTCAGCTTACCATGCCCAGACCCAAGGAGCGTTGGAGAGATATCATCAAACACTCAAATCGATGCTCAAGAAATACTGTTTGGAACATCAGAAAGACTGGGATAAAGGTCTTCCATTCGTTGTGTTTGCCGCAAGAGAATCTCCAAATGAATCACTGGGCTTCTCACCTTTTGAACTACTGTTTGGCCATGAAGTAAGAGGACCCCTTAAGTTACTCAAGGAATGCTGGCTGTCGGAGGAAGATGACGTCAACCTGCTGGAGTATGTGATGAAGTTCAAAGAACGGCTGTCCACTGCTTTACAACTGGCGAGAGAGAATTTAGGAGCTGCTCAGGAGAAGATGAAGACTTGGTATGATAAGAAGTCCAGGTTGCGCCACTTTCAGCCAGGAGATCAGGTTTTGATTCTGCTACCAGTTCATGGGCAACCTCTTCAAGCCAAGTTTAGTGGTCCTTATTTCGTGGAGAAGAAACTCAGTGATGTCAACTATGTCATCGACACACCAGATCGTAGAAAGAGCAAGCAACTATGTCACATCAACATGCTTAAGTTATATCACAGGCGGGACGAAAATAATCCAGTCTGCACTGTAGCTGTTCCACCCGAGTCTGCAAGTGAAGCTCTCCCATGCAGTATGAGCCTGAGTGATAGTTTGGGGAAGAATCCTGATATCATGAATGATCTTCAGACTAAGCTTTCTCATCTACCTCCCAAGGAAAGGCAGGAGTTTTCGGCATTACTGCAGGAGTACCCGCAAGTGTTCCGTGCCACTCCAGGAAGAACCACTGTGTTGATGCATGATGTCGATGTTGGAGACGCAAAGCCAATTAAACTGCCTCCTTACCGTGTGAACCCAGTGAAAGTTCCTCTCATCCAGAAGGAGCTTGGCTACCTGTTGGACCACAAGATGATTGAGCCATGTCAGAGCGAGTGGAGTTCTCCTGTCACTCTGGTCCCTAAGCCAGGTGGGTCACAGCGGCTTTGCATTGACTACAGACGTGTTAATCAGATAACCAAAACAGACACTTACCCTCTCCCTCGTGTGGAAGATTGCATAGACAAGATCGGAAAGGCTAGGTACATAAGTAAGTTTGATTTGTTAAAGGGATACTGGCAAGTACCTATGACTGAACGTGCTAGGGAGATCTCATGTTTTGTAACACTAGGAAAGACTTTTGCATGTTCCGTAATGCCGTATGGTATGAAGAATGCACCAGCCACATTTCAGAAGCTCATGAATGTTGTAACAGAGGGTTTGGCAGGGTGTGTTGTTCATATTGATGATGTCTTAATCTTCAGTGACAACTGGAAATATCACCTATGCCATGTCAGTAAATTTCTTGAGCGTTTAGTTCAGGTTAATCTTGTAGCTAATTTATCAAAGTGTGAGTTTGGTCAAGCTAAAGTTCAGTACCTTGGGTATGTAATTGGTGATGGACATGTTGCACCACCAGGAGCTAAGGTTCAGGTTATAAGTGATCTTCCCAGACCTAAAAGTAGGAAAGAGCTACAAAGATTTTTGGGAATGGTAGGTTATTACAGGAGATTTGTTCTTAACTTTTCTATTCTTGTATCACCACTTATAGACCTACTGAAAAAGGGAGTTAAATTTGTCTGGACTGATAACTGTGAATCCTCTTTCAACAAACTTAAAGCTATCCTACTAAGTCAGCCAGTGCTCGCTGCTCCAAATTTTGCTAAGCCTTTTAAGATGGCTGTTGATGCAAGTGATACAGGAGCTGGGGCTGTTTTGCTGCAAGAGGATGATCAGGGTATTGAACACCCTGTATCTTATTACAGTAAGAGGTTCACTCCACCTCAAAAGAACTACTCAGCTATTGAGAAAGAGCTGTTGGCCTTGATTTTGGGTTTACAGCATTTTTCATTTTATTTGTGTTCTGGTTTTGACCCCATAGTCATTTATACCGATCATAACCCACTGAAATTCCTTAGTAAGTTTAAAGATAAAAATCAGAGATTGGCAAGATGGAGTCTACTTCTTCAGGAGTATTCATTAGACATACAACATGTCAAGGGGAAAGAAAATGTCATTGCAGATTGCTTATCTAGACTTTAGACAGATTGTTTTAGAGTAATAAGAAATTTCCTTTGTAAATTTCTTTTTCTTTGTGGGGAGGTGTTACATAGCTTATGATTTCATCATCCTTTGTGTAATTTTAACGTACAGTATGCTGCATGTTTGATCACGAGCGTGTTCTGCCTCAGTCCCCCCCTTTTACCGTTATAGTAGAGTAAGTCGTCCTTTCTGTTGTTCAGTGCGGGATTGTCAACTCTTTGTCCCCATGGCTTCATTTGCGCGTCCTTCTTACAAGTTGTATCAAGCTCTGCTGGCCCCTATATAATGAGCTCAGTCTCTGCATCATTGCCACTTAGATCTACTCCTCATTTTGTTCACATCTCTGTCCTCCCCTGTACAGTTATTCTTGTGAGTGCTCAGGAAGTCTCCAACCATCTAGCAGCTGTGTAATTTGAGTATAAGTGTTATTGCATTTTTTCCTTGTACTGTATAGCATAAGGTGTTGATTTGTAGGCCTAGTGAGGTTTTTTGTAATTTATGTGGGATTCATTTTGTCAGCCAATTGTTAATAATAGTTTGTATCTGTAATAATTTATCTTGCGTTAACTGAGCATTACCCAGTGTATTTTCATTTTATCAGGGCTGACTTAGATAAATTTACTCATGCTAATTTCGTGTTAATAGAGGCTATTGCAGTTAACCATATATTTAACCTGTTTTTTGCCATTACATTATCCTTATGAGTCCTGAATGTTTTGTTGTTAGTTTGAGCATTAAACTTTAACTTGTAATTTTACCTAACTCTTTTGTTTTGAACCTGGAACTTTACGGGACAGTAGTGACTCTTAGTATTCTCACTTAATGTGTACATTATCTTTCTCTGTTCCGTAACAGTAGACAGACTCTGACGGATACAAAGACAGATACAGATAGATATGTATAGGTAGACAGACTGATTGATTGACAGATATACAGTAGAAACAAAGATACAGACAGACATGTATAGATAGACAGATTGATTGACTGACAGATAGACAGACACTGTATAGATAGACATAAGCAGACAGACAGACAGATACTGTATAGATGGACATAGGAAGAGAGAGAGAGAGAGAGAGAGAGAGAGAGAGAGAGAGAGAGAGAGAGAGAGAGAGAGAGAGAGAGAGAGAGAGAAGAGTCAACCAGATGCACGGATAATGCAGACCTTATGGATGGGCGTACGTGGGCGGGATTTAAACTACAAGGGCGAGCTTTGGGCGTGGTGGGCGTGAATCTGGCCGTAGTGGGCGTGGCTTGGAATGCTGAGATGGCGTGGGATAGGCACCACCTTGGTTATAAAATATGGACTCTATTATTGCAGTCTTGTTTGCATCTCTCTCTCTCTCTCTCTCTCTCTCTCCAGGGAATTAACTCACAGACCTGACGGTTGATTATTTTCTGACGTTCACTCTTTCACCTCGTAAGTCCTATTCGTCACCCCTCCACCTCCTTCTCATATAAAAACTTGCACTCTGGAAATTATAATGGGAAAAACTTCTATTCACTTTTCACTCTAACTTGGCCCCCTTATCACCTCTCCATCATGAATGCTCGCTTGTAACACCAGATTAACACTAGAATGTGATGCTAGTCTCAAAGAAGTGCTATGGGAAGAATGCAGAGTCTTATTATTGTTTTTTTCTGCCACTGAGGTACGTGAAACAAGCCGTAAAAGGACGAGGATTTAAGCCAAGTTAAGGTGAATGAACTTTAGTCAGTTACTGTTGGACCTTCGTCGTAGTGACTAAGGACTTACCGGGAGTTATCAGCTTTCTCACTTTTTTTTTTTTTTTTTGCGCCACATTCTATGCCACGCTGTTCTGGTTCTTTTACATTTTCTATTACGAGAGGACGTATCTGACACTGCCAGGTAAGCATATAAAAAAACTTCAACAAATGGCCTTCACTCACTATTAACAATATTGCAATCACCTCTGCATCACTGTTATCACTAAGGGTGCAGCAACACTTGGTCCAAACATGTGACTGACAAGAAGAAACGAGGCTCAGGGGTTCGTCCAAAGTTCTGAATCGGATATTGAAATGGTTCTAACCCTGTGCTTCGTTTCATCTTGCCGATCACATGTTTCTTGCAAGTGTGACCGCACCCTTACGCCTTCATTACCAACAACATCGTCACTGCCACCACCACAACCACCGACAACATCACTGCAACAATTGGGTATCCTAAATCAAAGAATTAAGCTTATCTTATCTGAAATGCAGTCCTTTATTCCTTCTCATTCTGCCATCATGCTTAAATTCATCATTCTTTGTCGGACGCGCGGGAAGCTCTACATTTCATCCTATTCATCATTCTTCCTTCCTGCTTTAATACCCTTCAAGTTTAACCTCACTCTTTTGGAATCATTCCATCCATGCCATTCTATCTTCATGCATATACTCCCCAGTCCTGTCTAGACCCAAATGCAGTCCTTTTCTTTCTCATTAGTCCCAAACTACCACCTTTCCCTTTCTCTCTCTCTCTCTCTCTCTCTCTCTCTCTCTCGCTCTTTCTCTCTCTGTCAGTCACTTTTACTCATCGTTTCTCCAGTATTTCATCTTACACTCCACCTTCCTCGCATACACTAATTAATCTTATCTCCACTCAGCTGCAATCCTTCATCCTACCCCGCTCCATCATTATGCAAAAACTCCCTAATTTTATCTTGACCTCACTACCTTATTTTCTTCTTCCATTATATATATTTTCCCTACATATCAAGGTATTACTTCACTCTGTCCTGAGCCAAGTACAGTCCGTCAGTCCATATTATTCTGTCTTCACATATCCTTCTTCACCTTGTCTGGCCTCATCATAAGTCCCTCCATCCATTCTGCTTCTCAGTTTTGCAGATGTTCCCTACTCTCATTCTGACTCAACTACAATCCATCTCTTTCCGATTCTTCCTCCCTGGATTATACTCTTAATTTATGCTGAATCAATCGCAGTCCATCAATCCATACTATTCTAATTTCATGCATATATTCCTCAATTTCTTTTGCACTCAACAGCATCTTTTTATTCACTCTATCCCAGTCCACCAGCCTTAAACTTCCTGACTTACTACAATCCAGCATTTCATCTGACACTTCACCTTCCTTGCAGACACTCATTAGTCTTACCTCGACCCAACTAGAGTCATTCAATCCACCCACTTCTACTCTTCTGTATAAACTCCACAATTTTATCTTACCCTAACTCCGCTGACACGTTAACCTTTCCACGGTTGTCCCGTCTCTCGTATTTCATTCCGGTTAACGCCAGACGATTTTATTCAGCCCAAAGTGTATTAATAGGAAGCTGGGGATGTTAAAACTGGGACCACTAATCCTCATGGCCGGGACATATCTGGTATTACTTTTCAGATAGATCATGGTTATTTTGTTCAGCTGAGATATGTTAGTTTAGGCGTGTTATTAATGATACCATCCACCCTGTTAGGATTGGGACAAATCTAGTGATACACACACACACACACACACACACACACACACACACACACACACACTAAGAAACAAACACATTAACAAACACACTACCAAAGAAACAAAAGAAGGAACGGACACAAACAAACATACAAACGAGGAAACACACACACACACACACACACACACACTTTTACGCTGTCCACCCCCACATTACAATACAAAACCAGCCACAGAAGGTCACAACTTGGACATATAATGGTAAAAAATGCTTAGACCGGCTCCCAGGCCCCCAAAGCCATCACCCCAGTTCCCAGACAGGCAGGGTGGAGGGGTAGGAGACTGGGTGGACCCCCTTGGTGGCTCAGGGGCGTCTCATATGGAATACATTTGGTGGACTCGTTTCATTAGGAGTTTTGTTGGTGGCTTGGTGTAGTGGGGAAAAAAAAAAACTATCCTCCTCCTCGTACTCTTCCTCCTCCTCCCCTTGCTCCTGTTCGTCCTCCTCCTTCTTTTCCACTTCCTCTTCCTCCTTCTTTCCTTGCTCCTGTTCCTCCTCCTATGCTTCCTTCTCCTCCTGCTCCTCTTCCTCTTCCTCCTTGAATTTCCTCCACCATCGTCCTACTTTCATTCTCCGTCCCTCACTCATTGTGCTTTTCCTCCCTTTCCTTCTTCTCACTTCTCCTCGATCTCCTCCATCTCTCTCCTTTGCCATTCTCTGTCGCCATCTCATTCTACAGTATGTTTCAGCTGTTGTATTTCTTCTATCTTATTTGTTTCTTTTCCCTTCACTGTTTTCTTCATTTGTCTCATATTTCTCTACCTTCCTCATCTCTGCACTGCCCTCAGAATTCTTGCCCTATCATCTCTCTCTCTCTCTCTCTCTCTTCTGCCCCGCATCTACGTGTTTCATTGTCACCACTCATCACCTTGTTTTTAAAGCCTCTTCCTCCTCCACCTCCTCCTTCTCTTTTTCTCTCTCCCTCCTCTACGTATTATCACTTCCATCTCTCCGTGCCACAGCATAAATCAAAGCTCAGAAATTTCAAGTCTCTCTCTCTCTCTCTCTCTCTCTCTCTCTCTCTCTCTCTCTCTCTAGGCCCTTCCTATATAGCAGCGTTTCTCAACCTCATGGAACCCTTGAAATAATTTTCATGTCTCAGGGAACCCTTACATAAAAATTATTGTATATCATTATTAATATCTTTCTTTCTCTTGTTCAAACTTAAAGCTCACAAGGAGAACATAATATATTTTTTTCTGATAACTGGTTTAAGCAAGATATAACTTGCGTTTTTCTCAAGTTTACTGACAATGCAAAAAGATAATAAATAAAAATAAATAACTTAAATCAAACTACTTATTTAAGAGACTTCATACAGACGTTTTCATTCACACACAAAACATAAACAAATAACCAATATCCTATATAACACATATAAACAGAACGAAGACTGGTAATAACTACTAATACTACTACAATAACCTGATAAATATAACTTAAATAAAACTGAAGCAAATTAAAGCAAACAGAAGAACTAACCTTGGAAGAGAGAGAAAACACACACGCACAAATTTCTCATAAACTAACAAAAAAAACATAAACATACTTAAACTTAAAATTCATATAAAATCCCTAAATGATGGGTACCATTTACTAAACGTGGGTGAATGAGGGACTGTACCTGCAGGCCGGGAAGTACATACGGGACTGATGCAGACCGTGCATGTGTCCTGTACTCGAGTGAGTCACTTGATGATACACGAATCCGTCACGTATAGCTCCTGTCTACTGACCACTAAAGGCGGTTTCACACTGGCGCCGTATAGACGTCGCAAAGTATATTCCCTATAATTATTATACTTTTAAATGATGTAACAGGTTAAGACTTTAGGATAATACCCAGGAATTTTCCAAGAACATGCCGTACGTGTATAATAAAATTACGAATATGAAATTAAGCACAATAATGACTCAAAAATGCATTTACATATGATTAGCCTATTTATCACTATTTCTCTGGGAACCCCTAGCGACCTGTGGCGGAACCCCGGTTGAGAAACGCTGGGTTAGAGTATAGACCATAGACGGACGGAGTGACAGACAGAAGAACAGACGGACAAACAAATCAAGACCAAACACATAATCCCTGGCGTTCTCGTGTGCGGGTGTAATAATACAGTGCAATGGAGTTACAGGAGAGCAGTAAGTACAGAACATAAAATCCTATTAATGGGCATGAGAAAAAAAATCTTCCTGGTGGTATGGGATCAAGGGCTAAGGAAACGGATGATTTTTTTTTTTCTCATATATTTAGATTTTTAATTTACCTCTCAGCATAAGGGCCGGGAACTTATCGCTAAAGGCCAAACAAAACTGGGGTATGAAGGCACTGTGATAATATTGTCTCATAAATGGGCAAAATTTATTGTACTTATTTTAACTATGAATACAGTAAAGGGACACTACATGAGTAAAATCTGAAAGAGAAAACATCATGAATAGCACATTAAGACCTATTCAACGGTACGTAAAAAAAAATAAAAAAAGTTATCCGTGTCCCACCAAACCAAAAACTACGGAATCGGCACTAGAAGGTGAGAATGCCCTCCAGCACAATAGGGCTGGCAATGAAATGGCACACAAGACAGTAAACAATAAACCTGGGGTCTAAAGGGGGCAATAGTAGGACAGATTAATGTTGATGTGATGGGATAATGAGTCAGCCAAGGAAGCGTTAAAGAGCTTGCAATGCTTGGCCACCTCAAGGAGCGATACCACAGACAAATGCGGGCGACGAGTCGACGACCACATCACAGAGACAGATGACGGTGGGTGCTTGCCGTATATGTCTCACTCCACAGTAGTTGTCATATTGCTGGATGGGGACGCTGGTGGGTCATTCAACATCAGTACGCAGGATGAATAGAGAAACCTGTACTTTACACAGGAAAAATCATTCAGTGTATTACCACTATGCCGGGAATTGAACCAGGGACTCTCAGGTAAGAGCCAGGCAGCAATCTACTACACCACGACCAGGTAAAAGTTGTCTCACATTGTCACAATCTTGTAACTCACACTGTCTCAATCTTGCAACTAGCGTTCCTCCGTCCCCATTATGGGCACGAAAAGGGTGAGAGTCCCGGGTTCGATTCCCGGCATAGTGGTAATGTATTGAATAAAAGAATCAGTACGCAGGCCTGAGTCCTAACTAGCCTATTCAAGATATGCTTGCCAGTTGCCTTGGATACGGGGAGCCTAAGGACAAGGAGAAGGAGATCGCAGGCGACACCAGAAAGGTCAACCTGATCAAGCTGGGTGTGATCAACATGGACTAGAATCCAAACAGAAGAGAGCCTGAGATCGAGGTTGTGAGCCTGATGGAGATGGGAGTAAGGGGAAAGAAGAAAAGGAGAAGGAACGCGGAGTGGGACGGGGGAGAGTTGCAAAGAAGGCCGAGGGCTGTTTGTGAATAGCTGATAATTAGGCCTGAGAGGTTTTGAAAGAAGGAAGTCAACGGCAAAGATGAGAACACACTTCACACTGGGTACAACTGGTCTAGGTGGGAAGATGGTGGGAGGTGGAGAATATGGGAGAAGCGGATTAAGTTAAGGCGAAGCAATCACCTCTGTCTTTAGGGAGGACAGAACCGTCAGTATAACAGTATAAACGTGAATAGGATGAGTAGGGTAGGTACAAGTTATTGAGTGTTTCAGTGATGGAGAACTGAGGAGGGATAGGTGGACGGTCAGCAGCAGTGGCAGAAGGCGTATAAAGAACAGCAGGACTTGTAAGAAGAAGAGTGTCAACAAGAGAGGGTATGACAAGTTCAGCATGGATACTACTGTAGAGGGATATTTGCCTCAGCGCTGGGGAGAAGAGAGTAGGCTACTGAACAAATTCTCTGTACCAGGAGGCCATTCTGGGAACACGAGTGCGCAGGATTCGGTCAGGATGAGTGGCATCAGAGAGAGAACAGCAACCAGCAGGGAAGAAAAGGGAGGGGCAGGGGACGGAAATATGATCAAACATTAATTATGATCAGATACTGCTTGGCGAAATGACACCGAGCATATGAAAGCGATCAGTAACAGGACACATATTGAGTTCAGTGAGTATGCGCATTACTTAGGTTGACCAAGGACCGTGAAGAAAGTAACGCATGGCTCGATTCTGAAACACTTCATGAGGTCGATGTAGTTCAGGGGCAACAAAAGAGAGAGGGAAGCCTTGTGTAGGTAAGATGAGAGCGAATAAACAAGTAGCCTATACAACAGGCAAAATACACGAGGTGCTGACCCCCGCGGACCACTGGAAAGGACCTACTGGGACGGGATAGAGAAGAAGGAGAGAGGAACGCTGATTTTTTTTTTTTTTTCTGTGTTTCTTCGAGATGTGAGTCGAGGAGGGTGATGGTTGTAAAGTACCGTACAGGCAGGCCTCTGAGTTGGACAGAGAACAAATAGCTTAGTTTCGCAGTGTTGTTTATACAGTATACCCACAGTGAGAAGCAGCCTGGTCAAACTGAGCAAGGAGATGTTGAAATGTGATACAGGAGTGGAAATGGATGCGAATATCACCAGCATAGCTTAAGAGGGCGTTCTTGCGTTTTCCTGCTGTTTCCCATCAATATCACTCTTGATTCTCTCTCATTGCTTGCGACAGCAAACGGTATAATATTACAGCGCGGTAACCCTAGCATAATCACTGCTCGTGTAGAGGACACTGTAATGATTAACGTTAAAGAGTCAATACTGTATCTCTGAGTTAAATTATATATCTCGTTTTCATATTTGGCAAGTACGCAGCTATAACCTTTGTCGCTAAAATATGAATCATTTTGAAAAATGCAGATAAGGTAATTTTGTTAAACTGGGAGGATAATGAAAGAAGGTAGCCTGCCCTGAGAGAAAGACCAGGAACAAAGAATGTGAGAAAGAAAGTAGTAGCAGATGGATAGGAGCGAAAGTCAGAGAAGGCATTGCGATCATTTACTTGGGCTCATGTACAAAATTTATTCAGTGTTTGTTAGTGTTTAGTTAGGAATGCTATAAAGGTGTGCGGTGTTGCAGGGGTCAGGAATAGTATAGACCAGTGGGATAAACCCACAAGGAACTAGAGAAAGCTGCTGAGAAGACATGGAGAGGATGTGCTAGGCAGTGTTTATGATGGTAGTATTAGGTGTGACAGTAGTGGTGAGCAGTGTTTGTAATGGTGGTATTAGATGGTGTTAGGAGTGGTGAGCAGTGTTTGTAATGGTGGTATTAGATGGTGTTAGGAGTGGTGAGCAGTGTTTGTAATGGTGGTATTAGATGGTGTTAGGAGTGGTGAGCAGTGTTTGTAATGGTGGTATTAGATGGTGTTAGGAGTGGTGAGCAGTGTTTGTAATGGTGGTATTAGATGGTGTTAGGAGTGGTGAGCAGTGTTTGTAATGGTGGTATTAGATGGTGTTAGGAGTGGTGAGCAGTGTTTGTAATGGTGGTATTAGATGGTGTTAGGAGTGGTGAGCAGTGTTTGTAATGGTGGTATTAGATGGTGTTAGGAGTGGTGAGCAGTGTTTGTAATGGTGGTATTAGGGGGTGATTACAGTGACAGGCAGTGTTTATAATGGTTTGATGGTGATAATAGTGGTAGGCAGGTTTGTAATGGTGATATTAGTTGGTGATAACAGCGATAGGCAGTGTTTTTAATGGTTTGTTGGTGATAGTAGTGGTAGGCAGTGTTTGTAATAGTGGTATTTCATGGTGACAGTAGTAGTGGTCAGTGTTTGTAATAAGAGTAGGAAGGAAGGAATACTGAAGACCTAGCACCAAGCCATAATGTGGCTCTATGGCACTAAAGTTGGCTTTGAAGTGGTCTTGGCGTGAAAGTGGTGTGAAGGAGAAAGGCCCAGCGTCAGTGGGAAGCCTTTAACTATTTGTATCATGGAACCAGATGCCTAACCTGATAGAAGTGGGAAATAAAGGCCGGAAGAAACACGGGACTATCAAGAAGCGAGATAGAATAGAACAGAAGAGAACAGTAAGAGAAAGACGAGAAACAAAGAGTCCCCTTTTCGACGCATCATACGCCAAGTAGGTTGACTAGTGAAGTATTCCTTCCCCCTCTGCCCAGGCAGTTGGCAGCTCTTGGTTGTGCCCTGACTAGCGAGGTGGCCGGCATGGCACACCCCGCCAGCACCACCAGGGCACCTAAGCTCCCCCACCACGACAAGGTGGCTGCCACGGGGGAGTTTTTTTTTTTTTTTTAAATGATGGTAGTAGACTGTTTGTAACAGTGGTAGTGATAGCAGTGGTAAGCAGGGTCTGTAATAGTGGTAGTGATAGTAGTGGTAACCAGTGCCATTAGCAGTGGTAGTGATAGCAGTGGTAAGCAGGGCCTGTAACAGTGGTAGTGATAGCAGTGGTAAGCAGGGCCTGTAACAGTGGTAGTGATAGCAGTGGTAAGCAGGGCCTGTAATAGTGGTAGTGATAGCAGTGGTAAGCAGGGCCTGTAATAGTGGTAGTGATAGCAGTGGTAAGCAGGGCCTGTAATAGTGGTAGTGATAGCAGTGGTAAGCAGGGCCTGTAATAGTGGTAGTGATAGCAATGATAAGCATGGCCTGTAATAGTGGTAGTGATAGCAATGATAAGCATGGCCTGTAATAGTGGTAGTAATTGTAGGGCGCTGCTGGCCTAGCCTGTGCAGACACTCAGTGGGCCATTCCATGACTGCAGTATTTGGATCCAGTCATGAACAAGTCATGCTGGGTACATATTTTGGGACGATTTCTGAAGTACGCTCAGTGAGCACATTTTTTAGATCTCCTGATGAACTCCCTTCGTAGGCCAATTTTATCTGTGTAATTGGACTTGCCTATATAAAGAGGTTCATTGTAGAAATCAATGTACCCTTTGCACTTAGCCCAGATGGCTGCATAAACTTCTTTGAAGGTAATGACAGCATAATACGTCCGCACATTGTTGATGACGGGTCGTTGGATTAAGATAACTTCACCGAAGTGTTTTTCCATAATTAGTTGAATATCAATATTGTGGGCATCACTGGGTACGCCGTGCACTATAACTTCCCGGTGGTCACGCCCCAGCGTCTCCATCCACACACATCTTCCCTGCACCACCACCGGCCAGGTATTGAGGGCCAGGGCGGCTGCGCTCAAGTGGCCAAACGTAACAAAGCCAAACGTTTTGTCCGGCCTAACCCACACGTCGGTCACTGCGCCAAATTCACCAAGTACGTGTTGCACCAAGCCGGGGTGGCAGTTTCTGGGGAGACCTGTCATTTTAACCCTGGTAGGTTCATTATGAGAGGGTCTTCCCACCCCAAGGTTGTGCACTGTCTCCCGTAACAAAACCAGGGTGTCCTGTGCCGGCCTTGCTGCCTCTGCTGACACACCAACCTCCTCGTCCTCTTCCTCTTCGTCATCTTCCTCTTCCTCCTCCTCTTCCTCTTCGTCATCTTCCTCTTCCTCTTCCTCCTCCTTCTCCTCTTCCTCCTCCTCTTCCTCTTCCTCCTCCTCCTCCTCCTCCTCCTCTTCCTCTTCGTCGTCTTCCTCCTCCTCCTCCTCCTCCTCCTCCTCTTCCTCTTCCTCCTCCTCCTCCTCCTCCTCTTCCTCTTCCTCCCCCTCCTCCTCCTCCCAGATGACTTCTAAAGAGGGAACGAATTTTGGTATCCTTATATCCTTTACGACCATGAAGGATTTCGCCATTATGATCTGCTTCAGTTCTTCTATCTCGTCTTTCTCCTCCTGGTCTTCCTGTCTAACTAACTCCTTTTCAATGTCCATCTCAGACTCCGTAGCTACGTCCTTTCCGATCTCCAACTCCTCGTCTCTTCCTTTTTCCTCTGTCTTTCCCCTGTCCTCGCCTGCCTTCCCCTTTCTTCTAAAAAGTCTGCTAAACCATCCTTTTCGCTTTTGGCTTTTTTTCTCCTTTTCTTGTTCCTCTTTTTCCCTCTTCTCTCGTTCTTTTCTCTCCTTCTTTTCATTTTTTTCCTTTAACTTTTCCTCATGTTTCTTTTGCTTCTCTTCTTTTTTGTCCAGCTTTTCTTTTTTCACCTTTTCTTTTGGATCGATTTCGTCATTTTTCTTTCCCCGGCGTCCCATCCTTAGGCCCCGGAACAATCGACGAAAAATACCCATTGTGATTTTTTTTTTTTAAGTTTTCACTCTAGGTAGCTATGTGAAATCCGTATAATGTAAAACTCTGTAATAAGTACTAACAGTAAGAATAAAATATATATAAGAAATAGGAATAATAGGGAATACGAATTTGCGAGAGGAAATACTAAATAATATGCGATAAGAGGATGAATACAAGGGAGCAGAGCACAGCACTAAGTACAGCGTATGACACGTACTAAGTGTGGGAATCGTGAGCTGGAAGGACTGAAGACTAAAGGAACTGGCTTCTTATCTCAACCTGTTTGAAGCCATCCTGGAACTGCCGCCTACTGGACTGGTCGCCATCACGTACTTTCCTCACTCTGACATGGCCTAAAACTGCCATCCATCCAACTACAGGTGTGACTGTATCTGGGGATGAATGTTGTAGCATGATGCTAGTCACGAAGAAGTGCTGTGTGTAGACTGTAGGGCCGTAGCACTGTGTTCTTCTGAGACTATGCCTAAAATTGTCATTCTTGTCGATGCACACGATATCGATATGAAGTGTTAAGGTGTAGTAGGCAGGATAAGTCGCTCAGTAGCAGGTGTTAGGAAGCCCGTAACGCTACGTAAAGCCTGACATCATCGACCTTATTCTAAAAGGAAATAATTAAGGCTCAAAGTGTCCAATAGTGGGTAGGAATGAAATAATGAGGATCCACATGGTAAAGATCCACATACTAAAGATCCACATAGTAAAGATCCACATAGTAAAGATCCACGTACTAAAGATCCACATACTAAAGATCCACATACTAAAGATCCACATACTAAAGATCCACATAGTAAAGATCCACATAGTAAGGATCCACATAGTAAGGATCCACATAGTAAGGATCCACATACTAAAGATCCACATACTAAAGATCCACATAGTAAAGATCCACGTACTAAAGATCCACATAGTAAGGATCCACATACTAAAGATCCACATAGTAAGGATCCACATACTAAAGATCCACATACTAAAGATCCACATAGTAAGGATCCACATACTAAAGATCCACATACTAAAGATCCACATAGTAAGGATCCACATAGTAAGGATCCACATAGTAAGGATCCACATAGTAAGGATCCACATACTAAAGATCCACATACTAAAGATCCACATAGTAAGGATCCACATAGTAAGGATCCACATAGTAAGGATCCACATACTAAAGATCCACATACTAAAGATCCACATAGTAAGGATCCACATAGTAAGGATCCACATAGTAAGGATCCATATGATCAGGATCCACATGATAAGGATCCACATAATAATTATCCATGTAATAAGATCCACATACTAAATATCCACATACTAAAGATCCACATAGTAAGGATACACATAGTAAGGATCCATCCATCCATCCATCCATCATCCATTCCTACATTGCCCCATGAGAAGCGTAGGAGCCCGGGGCTAGGCAGTTGGTCCCGACATTTAAGATGAGGGTGACCAGCCTCACTCATCCCTAAATGGCATTACATGAGCAATCAACCCCAACCACCCCTTGGATATGAACCTTCACAGGCTCACTCCGATTGGAGCGCAGTAATTGCCCACTAAACCACCAGGCGCCAAAATTTGGTTATATGGTTACCACCCAGCGTAGTAAACGGTTTCCTGGTGTTCAGGAAACCATTTGGTTTGTCACTCAGTGTAGAGTCACCCACAGCAGAAGGAAGAGGAAAGAATGAAGGAACGAAAGACAGAAGAGGGAGTGTAAAGTCACCTGTAGGCAGAAGGACAAGGAAAGAATGAAGGAAAGAAAGACAGAAGAGGATGGAAGGAAAGAAAGATGGAGAGGAAAGGGCAGACACCCAACAGCAGCACTATATCGAGTGAGTGGATGGTGAGCGCCCCCACCCACTAGTAAGGATCCACATACTAACAATCCACATAGTAAGGATCCACATACTGAATATCCACATAGTAAGGATCCACATAATAAAGATCCACATAGTAAAGATCCACATAGTAAGGATCCACATAGTAAGGCTCCACATAGTAAGGATCCACACAGTAAGGCTCCACATAGTAAAGCTCCACATAGTAAGGCTCCACATAGTAAGGATCCATATAGTAAGGCTCCACACACTAAGGCTCCACATAGTAAGGCTCCACATAGTAAGGCTCCACATAGTAAGGATCCACACAGTAAGGCTCCACATAGTAAGGATCCGTATAATAAAGATCCACATACTAAGGATCCACACAGTAAGGATCCACATAGTTAGGATCCACATACTGAAGATCCACATAGTATAGATCCACATAGAGTATAACATCACAGGATTTTTAGTTCTTTCCTCTTAACTTGGCCCAGATTTTCTTTCTCTTGCTGCTTATTTCACGTAGCTCAGAGGCAGTAAAGGACAATACTACGACTCTACATCAGTTCCATAGCACTTCTTCGTGACTAGCACCATATACTAGTGTTTGTCTCTGTTTACAATTTGCACTGAATGCGGAGAGATGTCGATTTTAGGCGATATTAAAATGAAAGGAAAATGACTACGACACAGCATCCTTTCCCTAACACTTCTTCGTGACTTGCACAGTATTGTTGCATCATTTTTATTTAGTGCTGCAGCTAAGGAGTCAAGCGGGAGAGATGGTGATTTTAGGCCAAATTAATGTGTAAAGCCTGTGTAGTAGAGATTATTTATAACTGATAAGCTGATAACAAATGAGAGAGAGAGAGAGAGAGAGAGAGAGAGAGGTGGAATGACATGTCGGTAAGGAGACTCGTTGTTGGTGGAGGCTGACCATCAAATGAACAGTTTGTTTTGTCACTGACTGACTGCATAGGTAAGTTAGCCAGTAAGAGACCAGTATTAAATTTTCACACATGTTTGATCCGATTTTGTAGCCATACTTGGTGGAACGGGTGAGGGTTAGCCAAGGGGTTGACCTACAGATTTCGAGAACAGTTGATCAACGGCCAATTTCACATTACAGTGACAAATTAAATTCTTTTGATTCGATTTATACTAAACTTAGTGGCAGAGTGGAGGGCAAGGCAAGAAGGAAGGGGTTGCTTTTGAGGAAGAGTCAAAGGTCAAGGTCACTGAGCAAGATCATAGATATACCGGTGTGTGTCTGTGTGAACAAAATAACTAAAATTGTTTTGGCTTGATATGGACCAAACTTGGTGGAAGGGTCGAGGGACAGCCTAGGGGTCGACCCAATCTTTTTAAGGGCAATAAATCAAATGTCAAGGTCGCATGACGAGGTAAACTTAAACACGTTTTATTTAGACCTCAACTGGTGGAAGGATTCAAGGTAAGGATAAAGGTATTCAATGTTAATAATAATCAGTCAAAGGCCAAGGTCACAGGGTAAGGCCAGAGTTCGACCTGTGTATATTGTAGTTTACTGATATACAGTATACTTGATGCATGTTAGAGTCTGTTTTGCTTGACTTGGCAAGATACTCAATAGTCTAACCTGAGGTACGTGGAAGTTAGGACAATTATGCCACTTTTTACTGATAGCAAACAACAACTAGAGAGCACTCACGGAGCGCCTACCTCCGCCAATGCCAATGCGATTAAAAAGGATTAAGATCCGGATCCGTGGAGATATTGTGTGGAATACATAGAATCCCGATCTGCCCCCAAATTTAGTCAATTGTTCCTTGACCCATGGCCCACTCTTTCAAAAAATTTTATTGAAATTCATTGAGAACTTTTTGCGATAATGTGCAGGATACATAGGACCCGGATCCGGATCCTGGTCCGCCCCTAAATTTAGTCATTTCTCTCTTGGCCCATGGCCCACCCTTCCACAAAATTTCATTGTAATTCGTCGAGGACTTTTGAAGACATCGTGTGGACAAACAGACAAACATTGGCGAATACATAACCTCCTTCAACTTCGTTGACGGATGTAATGAATGATAAAAAGTGTCTTGACATTTGCTGCTGCTGAGAGACTACGGAGTTGTAGCCTTCCCGGAGAGCGGATGAGACACGAGTCCAGGTCTGGGTTTGTAGTGAAAGCTGACGAGTAATTTCCCAAGACGTATTTGAATTCAAGATTACGTGGAGGAGAGCTGCGTCTCTGTGTAATCCCATCTAAAACAAAGTAGTTCTTTTTTCGTCCTGTAAAAACCACTCTTTGAGGACTTAAAAGTTTGGTTTTAATCTCATAATTACCTAGCTTCGTTTTCATTTCATTTTTTTTTTTTTTTTTTTGCTTGTACCTCTCAGGCAATATAGTTGTCTTCATTATATATATATATATATATATATATATATATATATATATATATATATATATATATATATATATATACACACACCACTCGGAATAGACAAAGAATTGTGTGCTGGTGCAATGTTTGATAAATAATTGCTTACAAGAAAGTAGTTTCCGTGGCACAATGAAAGTACGGAAATTCGTCACTAATCGTTGGCATAAACGCATTTTATTATTTCATTCAGATTCACATCGAACTGTTTTATTCAACAGAGAACAGTCCAGACAGTTACAGTGTTTTAATGAGGAGTGGTAATGATGCATATAGCAAAAAGGTGAATCTGACTGTGTGACCTTGAATAGTTCACTTCAAGAACATCATTTTTATGTTACTCTTGTTGCTGTCAGATAATGTTATTTAGCTCACGAGTAGTAGTGATTTTCCCCTCTGAAGGGCTTAGATACTTCATTAATCCTCCACTGCCTTTGTTAAAGCAAACTAAAATTCTTTCACAACAGCAACAATATTACAAAACCTACGACACTGGACTAATGATGTTATGCTGGGAAACGATTAAACTTCCGTGCTTCCCTCTTCTCTCACTCCCTTTCTCCTTCCTGTCCTTCATTTCGTCTCCCTCATCACTCCCTCTACCGATTACTTCTCTCTCCCATCACTCCTTTGCTCCCTCACTCCCATTTCTCCCTCCTTCACTTCATTTTCCCAATCACTCCCTGCCCCCGATCACTTGTTGCCCCCATCGCTCCCTTCCCATTGCTCCCTCCCCTTCGTTGGTGCTGATGAGGGGGCCACGACGGCGCTGCCAGGCCGGAGCGCCGTACGACAGCGTAGGAGTGGCGTGGCTGGCGGGCAGGTGAATGAACAGGTAAGCTGGTAGGCCCTGGGAGTCACTTCCTGGCCGCGGTGACGTCCACACACCCGACACGCGCCTCTACGTCCCCTGCACGGCCTCTCATCCTCCCCTGTGCTGTGCTGTGCTGTGTCGCGCGTGTACATGTGCCTGCCGTGCTGTGCCTTGCTGTACCTTTGCTCCCGTTGGATGTGTGCCCCTGCCAGCTGTCTTTTGTACTCTAGTGATCTTAACTAGTGTGCCGGAATGACCTAACTTCCCTCCTGTTGGTGCTATTTCGTACTGAAGTGACCTGAGCTGCTGGTGATTGTGTGCATAAGTGACCGAGGTACTGGTGACGCTGGATTATAGTGATTTGCCGTATTGGTGATCTCTGTACTCTGATAACCTGTTTCTGGTATTCACGGGTATTTAGTGACCCTATTCCCTAGTGACCTGAAATAGTGGTGACCCTTGTACTCTGGTGACCTGAAGTGACTCGATGTGTCCTGGTGGTGAAGTGTAGTGGTCCGACATGAGGTTTGGTGACGTGCCGGCCCCTCTGCCCCTCCAGTGACATCCTCGCCCCCCCCATCATGAACGCAGGTACGTGTGTGTGTGTGTGTGTGTGTGTGTGTGTGAAATGAGATCGCTTTACCATCTATCCACCTCCCTCCATCCACCATCCTTACAGCCAACTACCTGCCATTCCCCCTCTCTTCATCAAACCTCTCTCCCTCCATCCATCTACCCTCCCCTCTTTCCTCTCTCCATCCATCTACCCTCCCCCTTTCCTCCCTCCATCCTTCAACCCTTCCCCCTCTCCATGCATCCACCCTCCCTCCTTTCCTCCCTCCATCCACCCGTCCTCCATCCATCCACACTAACCTCCTCCTTCTCTCCCTCCAAACACTCTCCTCTCCTCATCTGCCCTCCATCCATCCACCCTCCCTCCATCCATCCATCCATCCATCCATCCTCTAGCCATCAGCATAGACTTAATACACTAAATTCCCAAGTAGAAGGAAAAAACATACGAAAAACACGGTAACTAAGATCAAAAACAACAATAACTTCGAGGCAAAAGATGACACCCGATCCTTTCTATTGGGCAAGGCATTTTTATTGGTCATATTTCTTACTCTCTCTCTCTCTCTGAAAATCACCTGTACAATCCCAAACATGAAAGGGTTAATGGTACCAATATTCACTCTCCCTCGTAGCTGAATAAAATCGTCTGGTATTAGGTAAAGAGAAATTGGGGGCGAAATGAATTGAAAAGTTACGTAAAAAATAAACCAAAATATACGGAAGGAAATAAAGAACTATATTTATTCAGGGGACGAGTTCTGATTAAATGCTGTGAGAGAGTGATAAAAAATACAAGGAATTAAATGAGAAAATAATAATAATATTTAGAGCGAGAATTAGAGCATTAAAAATAACTTGCCTCATAAGACGTGCGTTTCTGTATTATCCCCTTCGGTTCAGTGATGTGTTTTGTGGATTATATATGCTAAGAACGAGAGAGAGAGAGAGAGAGAGAGAGAGAGAGAGAGAGAGAGTCTGAAGGGGTTAATGAGGGCAATATCCAACCTCTCCATTTACAAAGCGTCTCCTGGGTTGAATTTAATATCATCATTTGGAGATGGAGAGAAATAATGATGATATATGCTACTCTGTTTGTGGGGTGATTGGCTTATTGAAATCAGTTATCATCATCATCAGCAGCAGCAGCAGCATTAGTATCATCATTATCATCATCGTAATCATCATTTTATCATTATTTTACTTTATTGTTATTGTTATTATTATTATTATTATTATTATTATTATTATTATTATTACTCTTCTTCTTCTTCTTATGTATTGTTATTGTTATTATTGTTCTTAATGTTCGCACCTCTACTACTACTACCACTACCACTACTACTACTACTACTACTACTACTACTATTATCATTACATCATCAACATCAATAGAAACATTATTATTATTATTATTATCATCATCATCATCATCACACCTCCACCCCCACGCACCCCGACACACCGCACCGTCATACCAAACTCGATCATGCAAGGAGGCAGACACCGTCGATAAATTTTGAGCCGCTGACGAAACCAACACTAACACCTTCACTCCTATTACGTCCTTCTTATACATTTCTTCTGCGATTTTCACATTGTTCCGCTCACCTTACCACAGGCTTTCGTTCACCTCAGGAAATTAGATGTAGGCTTGGTTTGTCCCTTCAGTGCTTTAATTCCTTCTTAAAATGAATGCAATCGTCTGTTTTTGTCTGTTTTATTGGGTTCTGTTTAGTCTGTCTGTTTGACCCTTTCAGACCGATGGGGTAATGTTTTTTGCCTGTGTCCATTTTTTTTTTTTTTTTTTTTTTTTATAGGTAAGAAGGAACCTTGTGTTGGCTGAGTATTTATGTCATGTTGGCGTTGCTCTGGTGTTCTGCTAATAATAATAATTGCCAGACACCATAATCCCGTAAAGGGTGGCCATTTGACACTGAGTTAGTTGTTTTACAGGGAGGGGCACCAACCCTCCACCAACCCACTTGTTGACACGTAGGGAGCACGTATGGTTTGGTTATATGGTTACCACCCAGCGTTGTAAATGGTTTCTTGGCTTACAGGAAACCATTTAATAATAATAATAATAATAATAATAACAACAATAATAATAATAGTCTTCATCATCATCATAACAATAATCATAATAATAATAACTAATGATGATGACGATAATAATAATAATAATAATAATAATAATAATAATAATAATAATAATCCCAACCAATTCACCCCATCCCGTAAAATTGTCGGAAAAAAATAAGTTAACACAGAGAACGTATTTAATCCTCATTTTACTTTTTAACTGCAGAACCATCCACTCTCCCTACATCCATCCTCCCTCCATTCACCCTCCCTCTACCTGTCCTCCCTCCATTCACCCTCCCTTCATTCACCCTCCTACCTGTCCTTCCTTCCTTCATCAACCCTTCTTCAGTCCATCCATCCACTCTCCCTTCCTCCTTCCATCCACCCATCCTCCATCCACAGTCTGGAAATATAAGACAGTGTACATATCTAAAAGTCAACAAAAGAAGAGTCTCCATTTAGCTGTAATGAAAGACATGAATAACTCTTGAAGAAATAAACAGTTCAGTGAGATTTCTGATTTTACATGTTATTCAATAGGGAACTGAATTAAGGAAGAGGAATTGAGAGTGCCAGGTTAATTTCACGTTGGTAATTGAGACGGTACAATGAACAAACTCTTCCTGTACCAAAGAATAGACACCATTTGATATTAGGGAAAGCGGTGGATTTTTTTTTTTTTTGTAGTAGATTTTACAGAAGTGAAATAAGGTGAAATTAAATATAGAACTCTTAGGCCTTCTTATCATAGGGAAAGAAAACTCCCTAGCACCTCCTCTTTAGCGATTTATTTTTGGATATGGGTGGTTAGGATCCTTTTGTTGTCATTTATGCAGAGTATGCCGACGTTGGAAGGATTTATGTAACACAGAATAGGACAGTAAGGTGTAACAAGCAAAATAAATCGCTTAGGAAAATGTGTTAGGGAGATTCTTATACTCATACCTGGCCTAAAATTCCCAGCTCTCCGTCTTGAATGCTGAGTTGGAAAAATAGATTAGCCCTAGATTACCGTGCTAGTCACGAAGAAGTGCAATGGCAAGGATGTAGATGTAGTACTGCCTTCCTCTCCCACTGACCTATGTGAAATAAGCTGCAAAAACAACGAAAAATCTGGGCCAGGATAATGTTAAAGGAGTATAGGATGACTTTTTTTTTGTTTTAATTTGTCCTCGTTGCCACCAAAAAATTGATCCAACTCTAGAGAAACATTTAGCAGTGAAAATAATAATAATAATAAGAACAATGAAGGCTGCAGCTACCCTAACACTTCCACTTCCTGACCACCTCTCCACAGCTGAATAAAATCGCTTGTCGGTAGGAATAACGGGATACGAAATAGGTCCTCGAAGTGAAATGGTTATCCCCTCCACCGTGATGAAGTATTTACATCTTGCCTCCTCATCCCTTTTTGAACACCTACGAATAGTGACAAGTTTAAAGGATAATATTCGTGTACCCTCTGAAATTTTTTTCCTTTCGCTCTAAGTCTTGTTTCAGATAGACGATTTTATTCAGTTTAATCCCCTCGCTATCTTGACGATTTTTGTGGCACGTTCTTTCTGCCACCAGACGATTTTGTTTACGTTAAGAGAGCGTCGTAGTGCTGAAGAGGTTAATGGCTGTACTCTCGCAGGGTAAGGTAGCTCCCTAACCCCTTTTCCAGTACGATTTAGTTTGCTTACGTTATACTCTTCCGTGTTGCTATAAGGTACAAGGGAGGTTAACAAGCCAGATGTAGAAAATAAATCGCTCAGGAAAAGGTGCTGGGGAACTTCCTTTATGTACCTGAGTAAATGCCTAATACAGAAATAAATGGACAGCCATTCATACAAGAAAGTAGCCCTTAAGTGCAAGAGGCCTTGTGACTTGCGGCATTCAAGCTTATTGACACTGTACCTGACGTCAGGGATGGTGGTGAGGAGTGATCGTGTGGGGTGCGGGGGAGTTGATCTTCACCAATCACTGCTTCACGTCATATTTCAAATCAGCCATAACTGTCTTTGAAATAAGTAATACGGTGCTGCATCCTGCTTCGAAGGAGTGTGTGTGTGGGGGGGGGGAGGATTGAAGCAGTGTTTCGTGCAGATCAGCTGCCCCACCCCCTTGGCGCCACTCCTCACCCACATCCCTGGCGCCAGATGCACGTTGCCAAGCCTGAATGCAGCGAGTTACAAGGCCTCTCGCACGGGAGGGGGGGGGGGACCTTTCTTTGACCACATCCAAGAAATGTTGCTGTCTTGTGCTTTGTATGGGCAGACCTCATTACAGGCAAAGGGGAGGTGAAGGCCCAGAGGTTACGCACTCACACAACACTGAATGGCACAGGGGGTCGAGGGGAGAAGGAAGAGATTGGTGTTGCCTCTCAAATAACGTGATGGACATTATACATGAATACAACGACAGCCAAATACAGTATAATTACTCCCAGTCTGCGGCCTCCTTCCAGCACAATCGTTAAGTTGTGATTCAGACATTGTTTGGTGAAATTTACGTGACGAGTCAAAACGTCCTGAGTGTTTCATACTGAATTCTGAGTTCAGGTTACACAGGTAAAACTTCTTTACATAAACCGCTTAAAAGTCAGCCTTACCAACTTGTAAATGATTTTCTCCTGGTTTTCATTCCGCCTGACCTCGCCCTTCTTCATAAAATCAGGACGATCACATAATGTTGCATATTTCTTTCTTTTACACAAGAAGTGAGACGCAAAAAATCGTGATGACTGATGGCCGTTTGTTGTGAGTGGCAAACTATTTTTTCAGTGATTCTCAGTTTACTAAAGCTATGTCTCTTGTTATGCATTGCCTTATTACCGTGATTTGGGGGTTGCCTTACTTAATTACCATCCTCTAGTTTCGATACTCCTTGACTCACAGGAAATCAGCCATTAACTTTTCTGTCTGCTTAGTAAGATTACTGAAAATTATGCTGATTTTTTTTCTTCACACTCAGTCGCTTTGGCCAGTTTGGCTCTGGCCATCATGAAATATGCCTGCCCAACCCAGGGGCCACCCCTGATATTCGTGGGAATACCACCGGATTCCTAAAGAGATCTCCTTGAGCCACTTCGTAATTAGGCTTGGCCACTCATTGGCCATTCAATTTCTTAAATCGTTGCTTTGCCCTTGCAGTCGTTTGAAGACTGTAGTCTCATTTCTGATTCATCAACGAGAACACCACCTGAAAATAACAAGTATGCTTACATACAGTATTTCATTGTTCTTTTAATTAGGATAATCTTTAGTAATATATAACTGCATCTCAATGCAGTGACGGTACTAACCTGATATTCTACCATGAGCATTATAGTCACACAGCATTGCATTACTGACTTCGAGCTGTTGCTTCAATATAATGTCACTCCTCCATCCTGAAGTACAGTAGGTGCCACATCCACAAGTGTATAAGTGTTCTCCTAAATGGATGTATACTAGGCTAAGTAGCAGTGTTTCAGGTGTAGTAGTGTAAGTTAGTGCAGGTTGTAGCGGGATGTGAGGCAGCAGTGGTGTTGCACCGCCAGTCACCTCACACATCATCGTCAGCAACAGTGCGTGTCATGTACAGTACTTCCAGACATCATTAGTTTATTTTTCTGCTGGCAGAAAATAGGTTTACCATTTCATGGACTGGTCATATGTGTCTGTACATTACTGGTGTCTTAAAATTAGCTGCTGGATAGTATAGAATTATATTTTTGTTGATGTAAGAGATCATTTATTCTATGTGAATCATGGGAACATTAGCTTGTAGGTTAAAAGAGTCTGTGTGAAGAGCCAGATTGCCTGCCTTCCAGGGTAACACTTGGTGTTAGCCGCCACATAGATAGATTAGCATTGGTAGCCTAGTAGTGGTAATGTCACATTTTAGTCACATGCTCAGTCAGCCAATATATTGTCAACCGTACCTGCGTCGCTGAGGGAAGTTATGCTGGAGCCTCCTGTGTTTCTTCATTCTACCGTGGTTCTTATTTTCATGCTCTTTTTTTGTGTGATTCCTTGTTTTCTTTAATCAGTCAGCCTGCATCCTCACAGAGGGTGGGGGCATGTGTGGGTCCTACACTGCTGTCCTCTCACTCTCATGGTTCCTGGGCCTTCCTATAACGATAATGATCCTCAAGTCACGATGCAGGTACGATCCACGCAGATGTGTTGGGACATTTTATGCATAACTGGTTCAGACTGTTTCCAAATTATGAAATAACCTCTAAAACATGCCAAAAGGGAAAGAACTTTTTTTTTTTTTTTTTTATAATCTAATGCAGTCACATCCAATGTATTTTCAAACCAGCCTTCAAGCTAGAATTCGACCCCCTTCAACTGAGCACGACTAAAATAAGACACAACCTTAGTACCTTAAACGTAGCTTAACATGTACTCAGTGTAACGTAGGATATAAAGTGAAGTGTATACAGTACTTTGCTCTGATGGTGCAGTCATTAGTGTAATAACGTAGTCGGGTGTAGACCTGGTAGCAAAGTTGTGTCAGCACCCGCCAGCTTTACAACATTGCTAAGGTCAACCAGGGTGCTGTCCGTATGCCAAGGCAGAGGAAGGTGAAGCAGCCCGTAGCCTGAGTGTCTGTGTAATGTTGTGAGCAGTGTCCCTTCCGTGGTGAGGCGTGTGCTGTGCTGTGCTGTGGCCGAGCGAGGTGAGGCGTGTGCTGTGATGTGGTGTGGTGTGTTTTGCCGCCCCTTTGCAGCTTCCCTCCCCGCTCACCACCACTGTCTGTGTGCTGAAGTTTTATGTCTGAGTATACAGTTTGCCACGCCTCCCACTCT
Organism: Coenobita brevimanus; assembly: GCF_032717465.1. NCBI lineage: Eukaryota > Metazoa > Arthropoda > Malacostraca > Decapoda > Coenobitidae > Coenobita > Coenobita brevimanus. Next base: position 3,680,984 of record NC_136989.1, read on the forward strand.
TCGACAAAGCTAAATACAAGAGAACTGTCAACATAGATCAAACTCTCCTCCTTCAGAAATCAAGTTATCACGCTGCTGAAGGGGATTAAGTACCCTTTTGTGAACTATTTGTGCTAAACCCTCGTCGACCAGCTTCTTGTTAAGGATGGAAAACAAGTATTATCTAGAAACCTCGATTCTTGAAAACGTTTGGCCAAGCGTCTCAGCCTGTCCAGCACTGCAGAGCTTCCACAGTCGAGTCCCGCTTCACGTCACTTGGGCCAGAATTTTTGCTAGGGTCGGAGATTTCGCTTCGTCTCTCTCAGTTTTGATTTGCACATCACACCTAAATAATCTTCTGGTATTTCTTTGATGCAGCCGTGTGGATACTAGGCAATTATACGAGAGAAAGGTCAGGTGTAAGATGCAAAATTAATCACTAAGGAAGAGGCATTGCGAAATCTCCCCACGCCAGCGAGAATTCGGTCGTTTGTTCCTCTTCCTGCCATCCCCCATCACACGCATAGACTCATGTTGCCTACACTCACTTTTGCAACTTTGCCTTCCATTTCATAAACATTGTCTATTTTTGTACCATTTCCTCCTGTACTGTTGTAACAAGATGTAATATTTGTGAAGGAATTCTTTACTGATTCTCATGCAATACACACCGAGATGATCGAGGGAAAACAAAAAAAGGTAAAATTATACATTTATTCCCATTTATAAATAAACACCAACGGTTCAACAGAAACAATATTAAATAATTCCCAGGTCCCTGCCCATGCTTAAAGGAACGCAAGATAAACCTCGTTAATACATCCCGGGAGATTTAGACAGAGACCTCCACTGGAAACTAAACAAATAACACCAGACATGGGATCAAATAAAAGTTGTGGCCTTGCATACACCAGATATATCCTCCGTTGTGGAAGGGGTGCCAAACAAAAGACACGGCCTCAGTAGGGGAACTTGGCGGCAAGTTTAGTGCCTGGACACAAAGTATAGAGCCACATCTCTGGGAACTTAGATGACCAGGGAATCTCTTCTCCTAATCTGAATGGATTCCTCTCCGGCCCGGCCCTCGGCAGGAGGAGGATCCTCAACCAAAAAAAAACAACAACAGTGTAAACAACAGAAACCATGTACATTTAAATATTTAAACAAAACAAAATATACATATATACACCATATATATAAAAAAAATATAATTCAAGTACTAGTCGTCCCAGCCAAATTATTAAAAGTATAATAAAGTATCCATTTACCTTGTTGCCTGGTGCTTGAAAGTAGAGTGAAGAGAATTTTTTTTTTTTTTTTTTTTCCTCGGCCTATCAACCATTGGGGCCGAAGCCCCTGGTTATTAAGGCCATGTATATATATATATATATATATATATATATATATATATATATATATATATATATATATATATATATATATATATATATATACATTTAAACATTTATACATATATATACAAACATATATATATATATATATATAAATATATATATATATATATACATACATACACACACACACACACACACACACACACACACACACACACACACACACACACGCTTCCATGCATACATACAGACACACTTTCATGCAAACGTACATATATATATATAATAATTTTAATCTTATTTAATTTTTTTTTGTATTTTTATTTTTTTTATTTATTCTTGGTTTTATATTTTTTACACCTTATATTATAAAGTAAAACTAATCTAAAGACCCTAAAACTAATCACCTAACAGACAAATCGCTAACCTATACTAAATCCTACAGAGACAAATAGCTAGACCTACACTAATGGTAAAAATACCTCGACTAACAGAACACCATCGACTGCAGATATGTAATGCCTTTCTACATTACATACCTGCACTCATCACCTGGCAACTGTCAGTCGAGGCACAACCTAATATAGGAGACATCAATATATGAAAGGGAACCAGACGAGTAAGGAACATTTCCATATACGTCAGCTGTCGTCCCTAATTAATGTAACTTAAGCAAGATAATATAATGTATTTACATAATTTGTACAAAAAGTGAAGACCCTCGCCCAGCAGACCACCATCGACTGCAAGTGCCCAATACCTTCCTATATTGCACGCTTGCACTCATCAGCTGGTGACTGTCAGGCGAGGAACTTGGCTTAATGTAGGGGACATCTATATTAGAAATAGATCAGTGGGAGGAGGAACTATTTAAAATATATCAACTGTCAACCCTAATTAATATTACAATATATACATATTTACCGTAGATAAAAACCATAACCACACAGTAAAAAGTCACATCACTCTGATCAGTCCGGTCTCTCTCAAGAAAGCCATCAATTTATCAGTCATAACAATGTCCCCATCACCCAGGATGGTGGAAAGGGTGAAGGGGACGTCTACTGCGCCGCAGTAATTTATAAGTGAAGCACGTTCACGAATAAATCGCCGACAGCGCAGGATGATATGACTGATAGATAACACCGCATTACAGATGTCACAGTGCGGTGGGAAGCGTCTTTCCATATATGGCTTTATGTGGGTTAAAATGGTGGCATTAAGCCGTAACCGTGCCAACACTTTTTCTTCTAGGCGACTGGGACGGTTGGCAGTGTCCCAGTCGCCCAGGTACGGCTTACAAGTTGGAATATTTAGTCTGGTCCACTGACCTTGCCACAGAAGATTTATTGATTTCTTTCCGAGAGAGAGACTCGACCGTAGATCACGAGGAACGTCCCAAGTCTCCTCGAGCTCTACAGCCGACTTTGCAAGTAAGTCAGCCTGCTCATTGCCGTAGATACGACAATGACCAGGCACCCAGATCAGCGTGAATGACTCGTTGCATGAATGCAACTTATTAACGATGCGGCCCTGGATCTCGTGAGAGTCCGTAGTGCAAGATGCAATTGCCTGAAGGGCTGATTTTGAATCTGAAAATATGACAAATGAGTCATGCCTAGAATTGAGAGCATAGTCTATGGTTTTGTCAATAGCAAAAAGTTCTGAAGTAAAAACAGATGTGTGAGTCGGCAACCGATACCTGAGAGCACATTCAGTCGACCACACACTTGCACCCACACATTCACTCGACTTGGAGCCGTCGGTGTACAATTGATGGGACCCCAAGTGACGAACAATGATGTTACGAAACAAGTGGTGGACCTCCGCCTCCGGCGCCTTGGCCTTTGGTGCTGCGAGCCATGATACATCCACTGTAAAGCTGGGTGGCTCCCAAGGCGCTATATTTTTTAGCACCAACTTGTCACAGTCACTGGGGTCCACACCAAGCTCCTGAGTCAGTAAGTGGAGGCGAGCGGCAAGTGGCCGACGCACCCCCCGCAGAAGGTGGTGGTATTGACGTAGGGGGGTACAGGCCACATTGCCGATATTACTTTTCCTTAATGTTCGTAGTCCATACGAAAATGCCAGGTGGTCACGGCGAATACGGAGGGGAAGCACATTCGCCTCCACTTCCATACGAGTCATACGGGTACACCGGACGGCTCCAAGACACATTCGCAAGCATTTATTCTGTAACACATCCAATCCTTTCAGAGTGGCATCGGATGCCGAGCCATACACCTGTGTGCCATAGTCTAGCTTCGATCGAATAAGGGACTTATACACCATTAATAAAGATTTTCTGTCGGCACCCCAGGTAGTACCCGCTAGGTACTTGAGGACATTTAACGGTTTATCACAACAAGCAAGCAAAGTATTAACGTGAAGTTTAAAATTCATTCTACGATCAAAATGTATTCCTAAAAATTTTACAGAATTTTGAAAAGGTGCCGCCTGATTATCCAAAGTTAAACACAAATTAGGTACGTTACGATTAGTGAAAACTATAGTGGCACACTTACGGACGGAAAACTTAAATCCCCACTGCAAGGCCCATTGGTGGACGGAGTCAAGGGCTGCTTGAATCCGCCCAGCCGAAAATTGTGCATTACGGGAAGAGTGCCATATTGCACAATCGTCAGCGTAGAGCGAGTATTTAAGATTCCTCGGGATGGGAGCTGGTGACAGAATATCATTGATCATAATACTAAATAAGGTAGGACTAAGCACACTTCCCTGTGGCACCCCGTTTTCCTGGATAAATATATCCGATGTTACGTTACGGGGCAATTTGACAGAGAAAGTTCTGTCTCTTAAGAAATTTGAAATAAAAATAGGCAAATTTCCTCTTAAACCATAAGCATAGAGCTTGATTAGTATACCGTGTCGCCATGTCATGTCATAGGCTTTATGGATGTCCAAGAACACCCCTATCATGAATTCTTTATTGGCAAAGGCCTCTGCAATACAATGCTCCAAATTCATTAAATGATCTAGTGAACTTTTGTATTTACGGATGCCACATTGTTGATCATTTAACAAATTCTTCGACTCTAAAACAAAAAGAAGCCTATTGTTAACCATACGTTCCATGACCTTACATAGACAAGAAGTCAACACAATAGGACGAAATGAAGTGGGATTTATAAGACGACCAGCCTCTTTGGGTATCGGTATGACGTGCGCAAAGTGCCATGAGTTTGGGAACGTTCGAAACGCCCAAATCTCATTGTACAATGCTAACAACTTAATCAGGTTGTCCTGATTAAGATGCTGGATCATACCGTACGTGATGGTGTCTGGTCCAGGGCTGGTGTCTTTACAGGATTTAAGGGCAAGGAGCAGTTCTTCTAGCGTAAACTCTTGGTTGTACGGGGAGTTTACGTCTTCTGTGGCAAAGTCTAATATCTGTAGCTCAGCCGTGCGTTTATGATGTTGGAAACGCGGGTCATAATTGGCTGAGCTACTTACATGAGAAAAACTCCTGGCGAGGATGTTAGCAACGTCCACGGGCTCGTCATAGATGTTATTATTTACTTGCAAGGTGGTGATTGGGAAATATGGGCCTTTATTATTTAATATTCTTATGGTGGACCAGACTTTACGTAATGGTGTTGTGCGAGTCACCGTGGACACAGAGGACCGCCAGGAGTCACGTTTAGCCCTTCTTATTATTCTCCTTGCCTCAGCCCGTGCCTGTTTGTATGCAATAAAATTTTCCTCAGTGGGCTGACTATCAAAAATCCTGTATCTCCTATTGCGTTTTCTTAATGCTTGTCAGCAATCCGCCGTCCGCCAATTTGCTCTATGCTTCGCATGAACTGTAGAAGTCTTGGGAATAGGAGCCTCAGCTGCGTGTAATATGGAAGTATTTATATTTTCGACCTTAACATCTATGGTCTCCCCAGATATATCTAAATTGGCGATCCTTGAGAAGGATCCCCAATCTGCTTTCTTATAGTTAAATTTTGGAGGTGGAGGGTTCGAAATGATGTCGCGTGTATAAGATAGACAGATGGGTAAATGATCACTTCCCAAGGAGTCGTCGTAAGGGTCCCATGAGAGATCTTGATGTATACCAGGGGAGGCCAAAGATAAGTCAATGGCCGAAAAGTTACCAGTACGATCATCTACACGAGTCGCTCTACCATCGTTCAGAAGACAGAGGCTGGACTGTAGTATTAGGTCGGCTACTTGCTCCCCACGACCATCAATCCTCAAGCTACCCCATTGATAGTGATGGGTGTTAAAATCGCCCAACACTAACTTATGTCCAGGCAGATGTTCCACTAGTGAATTTAAAGCATCACTATCAATGGGGCCATGTGGAGGACAGTACAGAGAGCAAATAGACAGATACGTGTTATTAAATTTTACTCTGCATGCGACAGCTTCCAGAGTAGAATTTAGAATCACTTCCGTTTGTGGGTGTGATTTGTGTGTGTAAATGGCAACTCCGTGACCTTCATATCTTCTATACGAGTGGTAGTGTTTGAACTGTGGAGGATCAGGACGATCCTCCAGGCGCGTCTCCTGTAAACAAACAACGTCTGGCCTGTGTATAGAAAGCAAGATTGCTATATTTTGTAACTTATTCCCAATACCTCTACAATTCCACTGTAATAGGGTGAATGCGGCGGTTTAAGATTTTCACTGGGGGCCAGTGTGCTTCGTCTTTTTTTGTCGCCCGCCAGAAGGCGAGCAACTACCGGGGGACCTATCCCGGTGCTTGTTCATGGAAACCTCCATATTATCGTCAATTACGAGGTTCCCAGACTCCCCCGAGGAAGAGCTAACCTTCCTCTCCCTCGCTGGAGTGGGAACTGGAAGAACGTGAGGACGAGACTGTTTTGTGAGGGTGGTCAGATTAATCTTATCAAACTTGTCGGGCTTCGATTTTTGCCGCACCGACTGCGAAGGAGCAGCGGCAGCCTGAGAGTAAGAAGTGGCGACAGGGATGTCTGTAAGAGAGTTGGAACGTACAGGGGGTCTAGACTTAGAGGTAGGGCAAGTGGCATGTGGAGCGAATGTAAGGTCAGTCTGTGTCTCCACGGTGCACATCACAGGACGGGACACAACCGCCGATGCATAGGAGACATTAGGCTTGGGAGTTGCATGCAACTCCTTCACCTTCTTCCTAGCATCGTAAAAGGATATGCCCTCAGTCGCTTTCACTGTGCAGACCTCTTTCTCCTCCTTCCACTTGGGACAAGCCCTAGAGGAAGTGGAGTGAGCATCATTACAGTGGAAGCAACATTCAGTCTCTGATGTACAGCGGTCAGCAGAATGTCCTACAGTCGCGCACTTGCCACATACTACGTTTGAAGCTCGACAAGCCTTTTCATGATGTCCATAGAGTTGACATTTTCCACAACGAAGGGGATTAGGTATATAAGGTCTCACATTAATAATTTCATATCCTACTTTCACATTAGTAGGGAGAGATACTTTGCCAAAAGTTAAAACTACTGTGGCTGTCTTCGTCCTTATGCCTTCCTGGTAACGGGTTATGAATCTTGCCTCTATGACATCTTGCTGAGAAAGTTCCTGTACAGTTTCTTCTTCCACCATTAGCACAAGATCCCTGCAGGTGATAACACCCTTGCAGGAATTCATGGAGTGGGGGATCGTTGTCTGGACATCGTGACAATGGAACTTCCTCAGTTTAAGCAAATCCTTGACCTGAGCTGAATTCATGGTTTTTACGAGGAGGTCTCCACTCGCAAGTTTTTTAACTTGTTCCACCTCACCTGCACACCCATCAATCACCTTCTTGATGATGAAGGGATTGAGGCTGGACAGGGGAGTGGAACCAACCGCATGAATCTGTACAAACTCGGCGTTTTTTACATTGATGTCAAGGCGGGTACGTGTCTGGGGCCGTTCAGTCTGGGGGCAGTCCGTCCGTGAAGCAGTCGGGGGTCGGTCAGGACTACCTCCCCCCCTGAAGGGGGGGGAAGCAGTTGTGGCGTCCGGCATAGTTACCACTTCCCCCGTGAGGGGGAAGTGGGAAGAAAGAGAAAAACAACCAAGGGAGAAATTGCCCGGGGAAAAAACACCTAGTCTGAGATTACCCTCTCAAACCACTCTCGGGAGGACGCGCCTGTGTGTCACTCACACCCCAGAGCGATCAGTGGGGGGTACACTCCAGAGGTGAGTAAGCAAAGGCAATCTCAGGAAACAGATATAGACACCTACTATATCTCTAGTAAGGGTAGGGAGGAATATGAATGCTAGCTAACCTAACTTTATTGGGAAAAAGCGCAAAAAAACTATTGCCAGTGGGGCAGCCCTAGAATCTGGAGGAGAGATCAGCACACGTCCTTTCTCTCCACGACCATTCATCAAAGTCGAAGAGAATGTTTTTTTTTTTTTTTTTTCGGCCTATCAACCATTGGGGCCGAAGCCCCTGGTTATTAAGGCCATTTATATATATATATGTATATACATTTAAACATATATACATATATATATCCAAACATATATATATATACACACACACACACACACACACACACACGCTTCTATGCATACATACAGACACACTTTCATGCACACGTACATATATATATATAATAATTTTAATCTTATTTAATTTTTTTTTGTATTTTTATTTTTTTTATTTTTTCTTGGTTTTATATTTTTTACACCTTATATTATAAAGTAAAACTAATCTAAAGACCCTAAAATTAATCACCTAACAGACAAATCGCTAACCTATACTAAATCCTACAGAGACAAATAGCTAGACCTACACTAATGGTAAAAATACCTCGACTAACAGAACACCATCGACTGCAGATATGTAATGCCTTTCTACATTACATACCTGCACTCATCACCTGGTAACTGTCAGTCGAGGCACAACCTAATATAGGGGACATCAATATATGAAAGGGAACCAGACGAGTCAGGAACATTTCCAGATACGTCAGCTGTCGTCCCTAATTAGAATAACTTAAGCAAGATAATATAATGTATTTACATAATTTGTACAAAAAGTGAAGAACCTCGCCCAGCAGACCACCATCGACTGCAAGTGCCCAATACCTTCCTATATTGCACACTTGCACTCATCAGCTGGTGACTGTCAGGCGAGGAACTTGGCTTAATGTAGGGGACATCTATATTAGAAATAGATCAGTGGGAGGAGGAACTATTTAAAATATGTCAACTGTCAACCCTAATTAATATTACAATATATACATATTTACTGTTCATAAAAACCATAACGACAGAGTAAAAAAGTCACTTCACTCTGATCAGTCCGGTCTCTCTCAAGAAAGCCATCAATTTATCAGTCATAACAATGTCCCCATCACCCAGGATGGTGGAAAGGGTGAAGGGGACGTCTACTGCGCCGCAGTAATTTATAAGTGAAGCACGTTCATGAATAAATCGCCGACAGCGCAGGATGATATGACTAATAGATAACACCGCATTACAGATGTCACAGTGCGGTGGGAAGCGTCTTTCCATATATGGTTTTATGTGGGTTAAAATGGTGGCATTGAGCCGTAATCGTGCCAACACTTTTTCTTCTAGGCGACTGGGACGGTTGGCAGTGTCCCAGTCGCCCAGGTACGGCTTACAAGTTGGAATATTTAGTCTGGTCCACTGACCTTGCCACAGAAGATTTATTGATTTCTTTCCGAGAGAGAGACTCGACCGTAGATCACGAGGAACGTCCCAAGTCTCCTCGAGCTCTACAGCCGACTTTGCAAGTAAGTCAGCCTGCTCATTGCCGTAGATACGACAATGACCAGGCACCCAGATCAGCGTGAATGACTTGTTGCATGAATGGAACTTATTAACGATGCGGACCTAGATCTCATGAGAGTCCGTAGTGCAAGATGCAATTGCCTGAAGGGCTGATATTGAATCTGAAAATATGGCAAATGAGTCATGTCTAGAATTGAGAGCATAGTCTATGGCTTTGTCAATAGCAAAAAGTTCTGAAGTAAACACAGATGTATGAGTCGGCAACCGATACCTGAGGGCACATTCAGTCGACCACACACTTGCACCCACACATTCACTCGACTTGGAGCCGTCGGTGTACAATTGATGGGACCCCAAGTGACGAACAATGATGTTACGAAACAAGTGGTGGACCTCCGCCTCCGGCGCCTTGGCCTTTGGTGCTGGGAGCCATGTGACATCGAATGTAAAGCCGGGTGGCTCCCAAGGCGCTATATTTTTCAGCACCAACTTGTCACAGTCACTGGGGTCCACATCAAGCTCCTGAGTCAGTAAGTGGAGGCGAGCGGCAAGTGGCCGACGCACCCCCCGCAGAAGGTGATGGTCTTGACGCAGGGGGGTACAGGCCACATTGCCGATATTAATTTTCCTTAAAGTCCTTATGCCGTAGGACAAGGCCAGGTAGTCACGGCGAATACGGAGGGGAGGCACATTCGCCTCCACTTCCATACGAGTCATACGGGTACACCAGACGGCTCCAAGACACATTCGCAAACATTTATTCTGTAACACATCCAATCCTTTCAGAGTGGCATCGGATGCCGAGCCATACACCTGTGCGCCATAGTCTAGCTTCGATCGAATAAGGGACTTATACACCATTAATAAAGATTTTCTGTCGGCACCCCAGGTAGTACCCGCTAGGTACTTGAGGACATTTAACGGTTTATCACAACGAGCAAGCAAAGTATTAACGTGAAGTTTAAAATTCATTCTTCGATCAAAATGTATTCCTAAAAATTTTACAGAATTTTGAAAAGGTACCGCCTGATTATCCAAAGTTAAACACAAATTAGGTACGTTACGATTAGTGAAAACTATAGTGGCACACTTACGGATGGAAAACTTAAATCCCCACTGCAAGGCCCATTGGTGGACGGAGTCAAGGGCTGCTTGAATCCGCCCAGCCGAAAATTGTGCATTACGGGAAGAGTGCCATATTGCACAATCGTCAGCGTAGAGCGAGTATTTAAGATTCCTCGGGATGGGAGCTGGTGACAGAATATCATTGATCATAATACTAAATAAAGTAGTACTAAGCACACTTCCCTGTGGCACCCCGTTTTCCTGGATAAATATATCCGATGATACGTTACGGGGCAATTTGACAGAGAAAGTTCTGTCTCTTAAGAAATTTGAAATAAAAATAGGCAAATTTCCTCTTAAACCATAAGCATAGAGCTTCATTAGTATACCGTGTCGCCATGTCATGTCATAGGCTTTATGGATGTCCAAGAACACCCCTATCATGAATTCTTTATTTGCAAATGCGTCTGCAATACAATGCTCCAAATTCATTAAATGATCTAGTGAACTTTTGTATTTACGGAAGCCACATTGTTGATCATTTAACAAATTCTTCGACTCTAAAACAAAAAGAAGCCTATTGTTAACCATACGTTCCATGACCTTACATAGACAAGAAGTCAACACAATAGGACGAAATGAAGTGGGATTCATAAGACGACCAGCCTCTTTGGGTATCGGTATGACGTGCGCAAAGTGCCATGAGTTTGGGAAAGTTCGAGACGCCCAAATCTCATTGTACAATGCTAACATCTTAATCAGGTTGTCCTGATTAAGATGCTGGATCATACCGTACGTGATGGTGTCTGGTCCAGGGCTGGTGTCTTTACAGGATTTAAGGGCAAGGAGCAGTTCTTCTAGCGTAAACTCTTGGTTGTACGGGGAGTCTACGTCTTCTGTGGCAAAGTCTAATATCTGTAGCTCAGCCGTGCGTTTATGATGTTGGAAACGCGGGTCATAATTGGCTGAGCTACTTACATGAGAAAAACTCCTGGCGAGGATGTTAGCAACGTCCACGGGCTCGTCATAGGTGGTGTTATTCACCTGCAAGGTGGTGACAGGGAAGAATGGGCGTTTATTATTTAATAATCTTATAGTGGACCAGACTTTATGTAATGGTGTTGTACGAGTCACCGTGGACACAAAGGACCGCCAGGAGTCACGTTTAGCCCTTCTTATTATTCTCCTTGCCTCAGCCCGTGCCTGTTTGTATGCAATAAAATTTTCCTCAGTGGGCTGACTATCAAAAATCCTGTATCTCCTATTGCGTTTTCTTAAAGCTTGTCAGCAGTCCGCCGTCCACCAATGTGCTCTATGCTTCGCATGAACTGTAGAAGTCTTGGGAATAGCAGCCTCAGCTGCGTGTAATATGGAAGTAGTTATATTTTCGCCCTTAACATCTATGGTCTCCCCAGATATATCTAAATTGGCGATCCTTGAGAAGGATCCCCAATCTGCTTTCTTATAGTTAAATTTTGGAGGTGGAGGGTTCGAAATGATGTCGCGTGTATAAGATAGACAGATGGGTAAATGATCACTTCCCAAGGAGTCGTCGTAAGGGTCCCATGAGAGATCTTGATGTATACCAGGGGAGGCCAAAGATAAGTCAATGGCCGAAAAGTTACCAGTACGATCATCTACACGAGTCGCTCTACCATCGTTCAGAAGACAGAGGCTGGACTGTAGTATTAGGTCGGCTACTTGCTCCCCACGACCATCATTCCTCAAGCTACCCCATTGATAGTGATGGGCGTTAAAATCGCCCAACACTAACTTATTTCCAGGCAGATGTTCCACTAGTGAATTTAAAGCATCACTATCAATGGGGCCATGTGGAGGACAGTACAGAGAGCAAATAGACAGATACGTGTTATTAAATTTTACTCTGCACGCGACAGCTTCCAGAGTAGAATTTAGAATCACTTCCGTTTGTGGGTGTGATTTGTGTGTGTAAATGGCAACTCCGTGACCTTCATATCTTCTATACAAGTGGTAGTGTTTGAACTGTGGAGGATCAGGACGATCCTCCAGGCGCATCTCCTGTAAACAAACAACGTCTGGCCTGTGTATAGAAAGCAAGATTGCTATATTTTGTAACTTATTCCCAATACCTCTACAATTCCACTGTAATAGGGTGAACGCGGCGGTTTAAGATTTTCGTTGGGGGCCAGTGTGCTTCGTCTTTTTTTGTCGCCCGCCAGAAGGCGAGCGACTACCGGGGGACCTATCCCGGTGCTTGTTCATGGAAACCTCCATATTATCGTCAATTACGAGGTTCCCAGACTCCCCCGAGGAAGAGCTAACCTTCCTCTCCCTCGCTGGAGTGGGAACTGGAAGAACGTGAGGACGAGACTGTTTTGTGAGGGTGGTCAGATTAATCTTATCAAACTTGTCGGGCTTCGATTTTTGCCGCACCAACTGCGAAGGAGCAGCGGCAGCCTGAGAGTAAGAAGTGGCGACAGGGATGTCTGTAAGAGAGTTCGAACGTACAGGGGGTCTAGACTTAGAGGTAGGGCAAGTGGCATGTGGAGCGAATGTAAGGTCAGTCTGTGTCTCCACGGTGCACATCACAGGACGGGACACAACCGCCGATGCATAGGAGACATTAGGCTTGGGAGTTGCATGCAACTCCTTCACCTTCTTCCTAGCATCGTAAAAGGATATGCCCTCAGTCGCTTTCACTGTGCAGACCTCTTTCTCCTCCTTCCACTTGGGACAAGCCCTAGAGGAAGTGGAGTGAGCATCCTTACAGTGGAAGCAACATTCAGTCTCTGATGTACAGCAGTCAGCAGAATGTCCTACAGTCGCGCACTTGCCACATACTACGTTTGAAGCTCGACAAGCCTTTTCGTGATGTCCATAGAGTTGACATTTTCCACAACGAAGGGGATTAGGTATGTAAGGTCTCACATTAATAATTTCATATCCTACTTTCACATTAGTAGGGAGAGATACTTTGCCAAAAGTCAAAACTACTGTGGCTGTCTTCGTCCTTATGCCTTCCTGGTAACGGGTTATGAATCTTGCCTCTATGACATCTTGCTGAGAAAGTTCCTGTACAATTTCTTCTTCCTCCATTAGCACAAGATCCCTGCAGGTGATAACACCCTTGCAGGAATTCATGGAGTGGGGGATCGTTGTCTGGACATCGTGACAATGGAACTTCCTCAGTTTAAGCAAATCCTTGACCTGAGCTGAATTCATGGTTTTTACGAGGAGGTCTCCACTCGCAAGTTTTTTAACTTGTTCCACCTCACCTGCACACCCATCAGTCACCTTCTTGATGATGAAGGGATTGAGGCTGGACAGGGGAGTGGAACCAACCGCATGAATCTGTACAAACTCGGCGTTTTTTACATTGATGTTAAGGCGGGTACGTGTCTGGGGCCGTTCAGTCTGGGGGCAGTCCGTCCGTGAAGCAGTCGGGGGTCGGTCAGGACTACCTCCCCCCCTGAAGGGGGGGAAGCAGTTGTGGCGTCCGGCATAGTTACCACTTCCCCCGTGAGGGGGAAGTGGGAAGAAAGAGAAAAACAACCAAGGGAGAAATTGCCCGGGGAAAAAACACCTAGTCTGAGATTACCCTCTCAAACCACTCTCGGGAGGACGCGCCTGTGTGTCACTCACACCCCAGAGCGATCAGTGGGGGGTACACTCCAGAGGTGAGTAAGCAAAGGCAATCTCAGGAAACATATATTGACACCTACTATATCTCTAGTAAGGGTAGGGAGGAATATGAATGCTAGCTAACCTAACTTTATTGGGAAAAAGCGCAAAAAAACTATTGCCAGTGGGGCAGCCCTAGAATCTGGAGGAGAGATCAGCACACGTCCTTTCTCTCCACGACCATTCATCAAAGTCGAAGAGAATGTTTTTTTTTTTTTTTTTTTTCGGCCTATCAACCATTGGGGCCGAAGCCCCTGGTTATTAAGGCCATTTATATATATATGTATATACATTTAAACATATATACATATATATACAAACATATATATATACATACATACACACACACACACACACACACACACACACACACACACACACACACACACACACACGCTTCTATGCATACATACAGACACACTTTCATGCACACGTACATATATATATATATATAATAATTTTAATCTTATTTAATTTTTTTTTGTATTTTTATTTTTTTGATTTTTTCTTGGTTTTATATTTTTTACACCTTATATTATAAAGTAAAACTAATCTAAAGACCCTCAAATTAATCACCTAACAGACAAATCGCTAACCTATACTAAATCCTACAGAGACAAATAGCTAGACCTACACTAATGGTAAAAATACCTCGACTAACAGAACACCATCGACTGCAGATATGTAATGCCTTTCTACATTACATACCTGCACTCATCACCTGGTAACTGTCAGTCGAGGCACAACCTAATATAGGGGACATCAATATATGAAAGGGAACCAGACGAGTCAGGAACATTTCCATATACGTCAGCTGTCGTCCCTAATTAGAATAACTTAAGCAAGATAATATAATGTATTTACATAATTTATACAGAAAGTGAAGAACCTCGCCCAGCAGACCACCATCGACTGCAAGTGCCCAATACCTTCCTATATTGCACACTTGCACTCATCAGCTGGTGACTGTCAGGCGAGGAACTTTAACTAATGAATGTAGGGGACATCAATATTAGAAATAGATCGGTGGGAGGAGGAACTATTTAAAATATGTCAACTGTCAACCCTAATTAATATTACAATATATACATATTTACCGTAGATAAAAACCATAACCACACAGTAAAAAAGTCACAACACTCTGATCAGTCCGGTCTCTCTCAAGAAAGCCATCAATTTATCAGTCATAACAATGTCCCCATCACCCAGGATGGTGGAAAGGGTGGGGTGGGAGTAGATTATAAGGAATAAGAAAGTTCTATCATAAATGCCGACAGATTGTATTCAACATTTTTCGACTGAAGTTGGCAGTGTCCCAGTCGCCATTACAAGTGGAATATTTAGTCTGGTCCACTGACCTTGCCACAGAAGATTTATTGATTTCTTCGAGAATAGAGAATCACGTAGCTTCACGGGAACTTTCAGTAGACAGCCTGTCACTTGAATATGATAATTTTCATAACATACTTGCCCTATTAATAGATGTCTGATGAAATGAAATGAATGAACATTTAATTGAGCATAGTCTATCAATGAAAAGTTCTGAAGTAAACACAGATGTATGAGTTGACTCTGTCATACCTTATCAGAAGTGTTTGAGTTGTAATTGATGGGAACCCAAGTTATACAAAAAATGAATTGCCTCCGGCGGATGTTCTGGGAGCCATGTGTCGAATCCCAATTGAATTCACTCGGACTCAAGTCTTGTCTGAGGAAGAAAGTGACACAAGTATGAAGATGTTAGGAAAGTTCATATTGACGCAGACAGGAGCCGATATTACTTTTTAATGTCCTTACCCATAGAGTGGACTGGCGCACATTAATCTTTGGGTGGAAAATAGCATCATTGTGAACTCCATAAAGCAGTGCGATAATAGCATTTGCCGACATTCACAGTAATTTCTGTCGGCATAGGGGTTCCATTGATTAAGGAATTTACGTATACACGATGCAAAGAGGTAGAGTTCATTCTAATCAAAATGTATTCCTATTTTACATCCTGATTCCTTGGAAATTACGTTACATTAACTAGCTTACGCGGAAATCAACATGTGATTGGTCATCAATCAAGCGCCCCTAAGTGCATTAAGATGTGCCATTATCAGCGAAAGTAGACTCGATGGACATACATATATGATTTTGATCAAATGTGTAGGTAAACCCGACATTTCGGCTTAAATTTACCGATTACGTGAAGTAAAAAAAGATTCAAAATTAAATCTTATTTCTATACAAGGCAGACAGCTCTGATTACGTCAAAAATTTATGGATATGAAAGTGCATATTAACAAATCACACTAAAACAATGATTAAATTCATCTGGAATGATCTATGATAAATTTATAAAATTGTCCTGTTTGCTTTCGAGTAAAACAAAGTGATGCTTTGTTAGAACGTCTCCATGTAACAATCTCTCAATAGGATGAAGATGATTCAAATACGCCATATGGCTTCTTTGACAGATACAGTGTGATGATGATATTGGCATCTTGTATCGAGATCCTCTCAGACTACGAGCTCAAATGTCATTAAATCTGTTTCTTATACATTGGTTTTATCTTTATAAAAAATTTGAAGCTATTAATCCCAAATACTTAGATATTGGCAAAAATATAACACTATGGCAATATGAATCACCTTCATGAGTATGTTATTGTGATATTTAAGTGAACTTATATTTTTATGAAAATTTTATGCATACAAACAGGCGCACAAGGGATATCAAAATATTGGCTCTGTGTCGTAAATCTGGTCTTAGATTTAAAGGATTTCTGGTGTGTTTATATATGTAACATCCTCGCCGAATTTTTCTCAGTATAGCTCAGCCAATGACCCGCGTTTAAGAAAAGCCATCTGCTAAAAGATTGATAGAAAAATTCTTAAAATCTGTAAAGATTTATGGACCAGACACCATCACAGATGATGCATCTTAATCAGGACACCTGAAAGATGTTGATATTTAAGTTTACTCATGGCACTCGCGTGTACCAGAAGAGATTTATGAATCCACTTCATTTCTCTTATTGACTTCTTGTCATGGATCATGGAACTGTATGTTAACAATAGGCTCTAGAGTCGAAAATGTTAAATGATCAACAATGTGCTCGTAAATACAGTTTTAGATCTTAAGCATTATATTCAGGGCCACATCTTGGACATCCATAAGTATGACATGACAGGCACGTATATAGCTCTTAAATTTTAAGAGAATTTATATTTTATTTCAAAATTTCAAGAGTCCTAAATTCTAAATTCATCGGATATATTATGAAGTTCAGGAAATTTGCGAGATTTGTATTATGATCAAATGATATCTGTAACCATGAGGAATCTTAAATACTGTAGATTTAGCTATTGTTTCAATCGGCTCCAGGGGACGCGACTGCTAGGAACTTTATTTTCATCAAGTGTCACTATAGTTTTCACTTGTAACGAGACCATTCTTAAAAATTTTATACGAAGATCAAGAGAATAGAAATTCACGTTAATACTCTTTCGTTGTATAGATGTCCTCAAAGACAGTACAAATGTATCTTTATTTTGTGTATAATCCTTTTCATCACTAGACTATGGCGCAGGTGTAACCGATCCGATGCCTCTGAAAAGATTGGATATTACAGGATAAATTTCTGCAATTACCTTGAGTAGTATAATAAATGGACGAATGTGGTTATTCGCCGTGACTGGCGCTAGACATTTGGAAAATTAATATCGGCAA
>NC_136989.1:3698588-3761088 GCF_032717465.1 Coenobita brevimanus
TTTTGAGGTAGGTTCATACAATATTCAACATTCTGGGTACTTACAAGTCCCTGTCTCCTGGACTGGTAGTTATAGACCCTAACCTAGCCTTAACTCAGAAAAACACCTTCCTACTGCACATGCATAGCACCTAAGACACAGCATATTCACACCAATAAGGGACATAAAAGAGTGAAATGAGGTGTTTGAGGTTAGTATAGTATGGAAAATACAGTAGAGTACAGTATGAAACATTCTGCCTACTTACAGCAAGTCCATGGCCATCTCGATGAATATCCGCCTCCTCTTGGACTCTGACAGTAAGAAGGATTTCCTGAAGCACTTGCAGTACACTGTTCATGAAGTCTTGCACTGAACTTAGTCATTCACACTCAGAAGTCCGTTCTCTTCACAGTGCGCACTCTTGTCTAACTTATGCTCCATTGTAACTTAATAAGTGTTGCACTCTGCACTTTAACTTTTTCCACTCTTATAACCATTTTCTAAAGCAAAAACACACAAGTCTATTTACGTTAAATTTAGTTCAAAAATTGTCTTTTCACTCACAAATGTAAATCCTTAAAACAATGCACTTTTTTTTTCACTGCACAACACTGTAAATTCCCGTGTGGTCTAGTGGAAAAGTTCTTGGCGTCTATTCACTGTCAGAGTCTGAGAGTATCACTGGCAGGTGACCTAGGGGTGCGTCGCTGGGTCGTGGTGATGGCGTACCCACTTAGACGCAAACTCACGTCGAGCGGTGACTCCACTGTGGCTAATGTGCTGGGCTGTGGCTCGGAGCATGAGGGCCTGTCTTGGGGAGGCAATGGAGTGGAGCCAGGGCTGGGCACAGCGGGGGTCATGGGCCTGAAAAAACTGTCAATCGTTGATTGACGCAAGGAACGACGATTCTGATGATTGATGATGCGCTGGCCTGAAAGCACACTTCCTCCACAGGTCCCAAGGGCCCCACCTCCCTGTTGCAGTCTGGGTGTTCCAGGTAGTCGAGAACGAACCCTAGGTGTTCCCGGAGTGCAGCTCAGCTTGGGGATGGCTGGAGTTGTGTCCTGCTGAGGAGGAGTCCGCATCATCGTCACTGTCCTCGTCAGAATCTTCCAGCTGGGTACTGGACACCTGCAACTGAAGATGCGATCTCGATATCAGACAAGGTCTGATACCCAGGATTGCCCTCGTCGTCATCCAACCACTCACGCACATCGTCCACATCAACATCGTCGCCATGCGTACGTAGACATGCATGGAAGTCATCCACGTCAAAACCTAGGAAATCGTACTCCACATCCGTTCCGAGAAGCAGACGAGACCAACCATTTTCTAGAGTCTTGACAGGGACTTCCTTCCATGCACTGGCCCAGTTATAGATTGCAGACTTGATGTTGTAGCAGCGAAAGTTTTCCAAAGTCCGCTGGCCTAGCGTGTCCCGTCCCTCCCTGCGCTTGTCCTCATCCTCGAGAACAACCATCACCTCGTCCAGGAACTTCTGTCGGTATAGGTGCTTTGTTGCCACGATCACTCCTTGGTCCATCGGTTGGATGAGAGCAGTCATATTAGGTGGCAGAAACATGCACCTAATCCGGCCATTCTCAGCCAGCAAGTCCTTGTCGCACGGGTGGGCAGGTGCATTGTCGAGGAGAAGGAGGGCCTTTACCTGGTCGCGTGGGATTCCCAGTGTCTCTGTCTGGTAATGTGTGACCTCCTTGACGAAGTGGTGGTGGAACCAGTGCTTTGAAGATCTGGGCTGTAAACCATGCCTTCAAAGAATGGTACCAGACAACAGGAAGGACATCCATCATCCCACAAAGACACCGAGGCTGCTTTGCACGGCCAACAATAACGGGCTTAAGCTGATGCATGCCGTTAGCATTGGCACAACACAAAGCAGATATCCGTTCCTTGGAGAGCTTGCGGCCAGGTACACGCTTCTCCGTCTCCTCAGCTAGAGTGTTCGTTGGCAAAGAGCGATAGAATAAACCAGTTTCGTCAGCATTGTAGACTTGACCGAGAGTGAGGCCCTTCCTGTCGATCAAGCCCTTCACCTTGTGCCGAAACTCGTCAGCTCCATCCTCGTTAGCGTTCAAAGCTTCGCCATGAGCTTTACGGTTGGTAAGGCCATGCCATAACTTGAACGCGAAGAGCCAACCCTCGGATGCCTTGAAGTCTAGGGCGTCATGAAGCCTGGCAAACTTCTCAGCAGCAGCCTTCAGCTCCGTACCACGTATCATCACACCAGCAGCATGTTGCTGTTGATACCAAATCAACGTGGAGTGGTCGACTTCAGCAAACTTGGGAGTAAACATCACCTTCCTCTCCACGTTGCATTTCCTTCTCGACAAGAAGTCAGCCGTGTACTGTATGAGTTTGTCTCAGGATCTCTTAATATCAAACAAAGTAGATCGGGCCAGGTTGAACTCGTAGAGGATGCGGGAAGAAGACCACCCCGCATCTACTTTCTCCAATATCTCCCGTTTCTTCTCCAGAGTCAACACCATTCTCTTCCTCTTCTCAGGCAGTGGGGCCATCATCACACACACGAAGGAGAGGCACGAGAGCAGCAGGAGTGCCTGCAACAGGTAAGGCACCACCACAAATGCGAGCACGTGGGCAGCCATGATGATGAGCTTGCACTTGCGACGAGAGACAGGCGGAAAGTGGGAAGGATGCAGGGGCGCTCTAGTGGACGTCGGAGGAACGATGCGCCACAACAAAGCTGTCCCGTGCCCCACACGCCAAGTTCAAATTACGGGTGGGAAAAATTCGTTTTTTTTTTTTCGATTTTTTTGCGGTTTTCAGACCATTTTGGGAATATTGGGTCCTGGGACGATTATGTCCGGTTAGTAGGGATGTTCGGATATTGGGCATTTGGATATTAGAGGGATTACTGTATGTTAATACTCTTACCGATAACAGGCTAATATTTTGATTTTGCGATTTTCAACATGCATTCCTTGAAATCGACACTGAGGCAGGCTTCTAATTTAGAAAACTTATTTTTTCTTCTGCACTGAATAAGAGATTAGGAAGGACTGTAGAACTGGAGAATCATATCCCACTGGATCCCAGAGTTGCTGGGTGAGGCACTGTTCCGGGAGAGTCCTTAGCATAACGCCGTCCGCCTATCGGCTCGTAATCGCAAAGCTCATAGGTTCCTACCCAGAGGTTCCCTGCTTTATTAAGATTTGAAAATTCCCAGTTCTGTCCAATACTGGGGACACCGGGCTCCAATGGGATATACACTTTTCACTAAACCCTGTACTTGGTTGTTTCAGTTTAGGAAGAACCTCTCGGTCTGAAGGGGTTATCACGACGTTGTAACTCAAGCAATCTGGATAAATCGTGGTATTGTATATTGACTATCGTTCTGGTAACTGCTGTCGTGAGCATTGAAAGTCAGTACAAAACTAAATCCTGGTATTTGACTGATATTAGGTTGATACTGAGTTCTCCATAATATAAACACATCAGTGTGTAAACTTCCTAAATGAAATAAAGGTTTCTGTGGTGAAGTAAACAGTTCAGTGGACATGAACTTAATGTCAGTGGTATGGATGGCAGAGTTTCCATGGCATGATATACAGGTATTGACGCGAAACATGTGACCACACCAGCACCTGATTTCCAATTCGGGCAACACTCTCCATATTCAATAGTGCTGTCAAAACTGGTCAGTGTTGATTTTGACGTATAATTTTCGTTAAAACCACCTTTGATTAACCCTTTAACCGCGGGTGTCATTCCAGAATGACGTTGCAAAAACTGGACCAAACCGCGGGTGTCATTCTCGAATGTTTGTGAATATTTTGAATACCCCGCGTTTTTTCCGTGCGCCAATTGTTTCAAGGGAGAGTAGCTATTAAGTTCTTTCACTCCAGCCGACCCCCACCTCCCTCTTTCCCCCTGGGGCCCCACCTCCCACCCCCTGGGCCCCCCACCCCACCCCTGACCAAGCGCGCATCAGTATCTGTCCAGCTGTGTGAGTGACAACACATGTTGATGTGGCAGTGAAGTGCAGGCAATTACAGTGCCTTTTACCTGCCTCAGTGAACACAGAGTGGGTGTTTATCGTATGTGCAGTGTTCATATATGTTTATAGTATTATTATCAGAATGTGATTGGCATTTGGTAATGGTGTGTGAGCGAAAAATAGTGATTACAACACCGCTGATGTGGCAGTGAAGTGCAGGCAATTACAGTGCCTTTTACCTGCCTCAGTGAACACAGAGTGGGTGTTTATCGTATGTGCAGTGTTCATATATGTTTATAGTATTATTATCAGAATGAGGTTGGCATTTGGTAATGGTGTGTGAGCGAAAAATAGTGATTACAACACCGCTGATGTGGCAGTGAAGTGCAGGTAATTACAGTGCCTTTTACCTGCCTCAGTGAACACAGAGTGGGTGTTTATCGTATGTGCAGTGTTCATATATGTTTATAGTATTATTATCAGAATGAGGTTGGCATTTGGTAATGGTGTATGAGCGAAGGTAATGATGTGTGAGCGAAAAATAGTGATTTTACACCCCTCACTTCTAACGGCACTGCCCGTCCTGTGAAAGTCAACAAAGTCATGAAACCTACATCAATGGAAAGCTGAAGGTTAGTACTTTCTAATGGTACCTTATTTTTTTCTCTAGCTTTATTCTGTGCAGAGTTATTAAGGTTTAAAGGTTTGTTTACATTTGGCTGAAACCCCCGCGGGAGAGGACAGTCAGACCAAAACAATACCCGCGGTTAAAGGGTTAACGAAAATGTCACATATGGTACATTTGGATAAAGTACTGAGACTGGTGCTCTAACTTACATACAGCAGATGCCAAATGGTCTATTTGGACTGATGATGATCCCTTGAGTGCATCAACTTCAAAGTCTGGAGGTACACAGCTTATTTTCCTATCAGAAGAAGACTTCAAATTATTGCCCATCAGAGTGCTCAATGGTCGTTAACCCCTGCATGGCTGTGGGTCCAGAATTTTACATGCACCCCTGGCCGATGCCAGGGCCATTTTCTGAAGCTTTGAAAAAATATATTTTTTTGCCATTTGAAGAGGAAGTTCTGATGCACCAAGCAGTGCAAATCCCAGCTTCCTAGACCCATTCTGTGGCTTGCAATGGAGCACAAAGTTGCAGAAATATCAGCAACCGATATCCGCCATTGGGAGGTGCTGCCGCGCTGCAACATCGCACGTGTTGTTATAATTTTTTTTTTACCCTCCAAAACAATGTGAATGATCCTGAAATGTGCATAAATTAGATATGATCATATCGAATGATTTCAGTACATAATATGTTAGGATTGGCTCGAAAAACTTGCTATGAATATTATTTCACCTTTTTGATATAAAATGTGTTTACAGTAGTATCAAGTTATTTTTTATGTTATCATTGGGCCCATGCTTGGAAAAGGGAGTGAAAGGGTTGATTTTTCAGTCCTATATGAGAAAATTGCCCTTCCCCCGGGGCTAGGCTCTCCCACAGGGGATGAAATTGGAGGGTTGGGTGGATTAGCACCTGGTCAGATTCGATTAGGAATAGGGGAGTAGAGTCACAGTTTGCCGCTCCAACACCACTTGCATGGCCAAAAATAGAATCATAATGCAGTTTCAAAACTACGAATAAGTCTAATTATTACGAATAGAGAGAGAAAGCAGAAATAAATACGTTTACAGACGGGGAAAAACATATTTTTCCCGTAATAAAACGTTCACCTTTCTCTCTCATTTTACGTTGTTTTTTTTAGCAATATATGTTGCTGCCTGTATGTCGTGAGTGTGGGAAAGTATGATATTTTCTGCCTGGGTAAGGAAAAGGGGTAAAGCTATATGTTTGCCTACACTTCACACGGTCAGAATAGGATAAACTTGGAGTATTGCACTGTAAGTGTGTGCAATATCATACGTCCTATGCACAATTATATGCTTTCTGCGTGATTCTGCAATGACTGCGAGTAGTTCAGAGTCATAAACAGGAAAAAATACGTGGATAACAATACAGGAACATACATTAAAAAGTAACTGCATCTAGGAGTCCACGTAGTTCGCAATACGTACAGCTCGACGAGGTTGGCAGTCTATGGCCCAACCAGCCCCCCTGAAGTAGGTCCAGACTTGGGGAAATTACAGCAGAGCCAGCACTGCCATCCTCCTGCAGGGAGCCATCAGTGTAAATATGGTGGGCCGAAGGGAGGGACAATGACAGCCTGGCGATGGTCTCCAAAGCTAGCTGTTTCTGAAGCTGAGGCAGATCAGTCTTGGAGGCCGGTAGTGTATGAGATAGCAGGCACAGGGGTCTGCCAAGGTGGAATGCCATAGTCCATCCCCTCAGCAAGCACCGGTACGTTGATATTTAGCCGTCGGACGTTCGAACAAACAGTATTAACTAGTGTGTGGCCACCACTGCGAAGCAGAGGCCTTGGTGCGGTGGGATCAAGGGAAATCCGAATGATGTGAGAGTAATATGAAGAAAGGTGAGGATAATGTGGAGTAGACTGTAGCACCAGTCGAGCAGGGCAGTACTCCCGAGGTGGATGGAAAGCTGATGACAGGGAGTGCTGGAGCTCCCGTTTCATCAGCCCTCAGGACTAGTTCCTGACCATCCCCCTTTGCTGAACTTTTTCAGTGTCTCAGTTACACAGAGAGTAGGCCAGCATGCTCTCCAGTACAAATTTCTCTATCTACACCAAACTACATGCACAGTACACACTACACTTCCTATTCAAAATTCATTTAAAATGGCGTCTCTTTACCAAGCCTCGGAGTCCCCAGGGAGGGGGACCATAAATGCCCCCACCATCCGCCCCTCTCCCGGTGACGACTCGAGGTGCCTGGAACCACTGTCTGACTCTCTTCTTCTTCATTTCTGCAACATTCGGGGCCTTTCTTCTAACTTTCGCTCTGTTGAGCACCACCTCTCCTCCTCTAAACCTCACCTTCTTTTTCTAACGGAGACTCAGCTGTCTGAGGCAACTGACAGCAAACCCTTTTTTCTATCCTCCTACTTTCTCTATACTCATTTCAAAGCCAAAGGTGGCTGTTGTGTATATACACGCAACGACTTGTCTTGCTCTTGTGTTCCTGAACTCGATTCTTCTGAATTCTCTACACTCTGGCTTCGGCTTTCCTGTCATTCTCTGACTAAATATATCTGTGCTGTTTACTTATCCCTTAATTCTACTGACTATCAAACATTCTTCGACTATCTTACTTCTAGATGGAACACATTCTATCCATTTCTCCTTTCTCTGAAATCTCCATTCTAGGAGATTTCAATGTTCACCACCACCTTTGGCTCTCTTCTCCTTTCACGGATCCACCTGGTGAACAAGCCTACATCTTTTCTATCCTTAATGACCCAGAGCAGCTTGTACAGCACCCTATCCGTATCCCTGACCACCTTGGAGAGAGCCCAAACATACTTGACCTCTTCCTCACAACTAATCCTTCAGCTTACTCTGTTAATCTTTTCTCTCCGTTGGGCTCCTCCGATCACAACCTTATTACCTTAACCTGTCCTATCACTCCGGTACGGCCTGTGGACCCTCCAGGGAAACGTCGTCTGTGGCAATTTGGAGCCGCGGACTGGGAGGCCCTCAGGCAGTACTTCTTTGATTTTCTCTAGAATGATTATTGCTTCCATGGCCGTGAGCCATCTGAGTGTGCCTTGCGCATTATGGAGGTTATTCTCTCGGGCATGGAAGCATACATTCCTTTCTCATTTCCTTTGACTAACGCAAGAAAGCCTTGGTTTAATCACGATTGTTCTAATGCTGTCCGCAACAAGGAGAGGCCCTACAAAAGGTACTGGAGCCAACCCACCCCTGAATCACATCATCTTTACGTTTCTGCCCAGAATCGTGCTAAGTCTGTTCTTCGCTCTACTAAAAATAATTACATCCATGCTAAATGCTCTCAACTCTCCAACTCGAATTCTTCCCGCTCCTTCTGGCACCTTGCCAAAAATCTTTCTAACAACTTTACCTCATCATCCTTCCCTCCTCTTTTCTACTCTGATGGTTCTGTAGCTATTTCTTCTACTGATAAAGCAGATCTCTTCGCACAGACTTTCTCCTCCAATTCCACCTTAGACGATTCCAGTGCTGTTCCTCCATCTCTTCCCCCCTCTGACTTCCTCATGGCTGATATTAAAATTTCTTCAATTGATGTATTTTTTGCCATCACTGGCCTCAATACTAACAAGGCATATGGGCCTGATGGGGTCCCTCCTGTTGTTCTCAAGAACTGTGCTTCTGTGCTTACACCCTGCCTAGGCAAACCCTTTCGCCTTTGTCTGTCAACTTGTACCTTTCCTTCTTGCTGGAAGTTTGCTCTCATTCAGCCTGTCCCAAAGAAGGGTGACCACTCCCAACCCTCCAACTATCGTCCAATTGCTTTAACCGTCCTGTATTTCAAAAGTTTTCGAGTCAATTCTCAATAGAAAGCTTTTAAAGCATCTTTCCTATCACAACCTTCTTTCCGATCGTCAGTACGGGTTCCGTCAGGGACGCTCCACTGGGGATCTTCTCACCTACCTTTCAGACTCCTGGTCATCCTCCTTTCGGGACTTTGGCGAAAGCTTTGCCATTGCACTTGACATCTCAAAGGCTTTCGATCGAGTCTGGCATAAATCTTTAATTTCCAAACTGCCCTCTTACGGTTTCTATCCTTCTATCTGTGCCTTCATCACTAGCTTCCTTTCTGGTCGTTCTATAGCCACTGTTGTAGACGGCCATCGTTCTTCTCCTAGATCTATCAACAGTGGTGTTCCTCAGGGCTCTGTCTATCACCAACTCTCTTCCTTTTATTCATCAATGACCTTCTGTACATCTAACCCTATCCACTCATACGCTGATGACTCCACCCTTCACCTTTCCATTCGGTTCCCGCAACGCCCATCTCAGCAGTTACTTCAACAAACAAGGGATGAGGCTATGGCACACCTAATGTTTGACTTGGCTCGTATCTCTGACTGGGGTAAAAATAATATGGTTGTCTTTAATGCATCTAAGACTCAGTTCTTACACCTATCAAATCGACAAAATCTTCCACAGGTATACCTGCTAATGATTAATAATATTCAGCTTAATCCTGCATCATCCTTGAACACGCTTGGGGTTTCTTTTACTCGCGACTTATCTTGGAAAGATCATATTACATCTCTTGTAAAATCTGCTTCCAAGAGATTGGGTGTGCTAAGCCGACTCCGCTCTTTCTTTAGCCCTGCAAAATTGTTGACTCTATACAGGGGTTTTATCCGCCCCTGTGTGGAGTACAACTCTCATGTGTGGGGAGGCTCCCCACATACAGCTCTTCTCAATAGGGTGGAGTCAAAGGCTTTTCGTCTCATTAACTCTCCTCCTCTTACTGACTCCCTTCAACCTCTGTCTCGTCGCCGCACTGTTGCATCTTTATCTCTTTTCTATCGCTACTTTAATGGTCACTGCTCCTCTGAACTGTCTGCTTGCATTCCTCCACCTCTACGACGGGCACGTAGCACCTGTCTGGCAGCAAACTTTCATCCCTTTTCTGTCCAACTCTCTAATGCAAGAGTTAACCGTTACTCCCAGTCTTTCATTTATGCAACAGGTCAGCTCTGGAACTGTCTCCCTCTGTCTTTATTTCCTGCTGCCTATGATCTCCAGTCTTTCAAACGCAGTGTGTCCAGGCATCTCAAAATGATCGGATCTTGAATTTGGCTCTCTATTGTATTTTGTTTTTCTCTTGGAGGGAACAGTTACTGCGGGCTCATAGCCTTTGGTTCCTTCTTCCTCGCATAAAAAACAACAACAACGCTGAAATATGTAACCATGAAGTATATTCTCTCAAGAGTCTCAACAAGTGGTGGAAGCTGAGTTCAAGTTGCATGTTGACAATTCTGGTTGGGCCAGGGTAGGCCAGGATGAATCTCATTACTGCGGTTTGGAACTTCTCAAGAGGTTGTAATGCTGTTCTGGAAAGTTGACAAAGAGCGGGGGAAAGATAATCAACAACTGATCGAATGAATGCTATGTATATGGTTCGTGCTACAGGAATAGAATATGATTAGTGAGCCACTTGAGAGTTTTTAGGCACCTCTGTAGCCAGGTCAGCAGATCCTGAACAATCGGATGCGTGCGTTGTCTTGCAGGAATGGAGGGAGAAATCCGTACTGGTCCCCCCAGATAAAGGTACTGCATGCACAGAGAAATAACACAATCCCCGACAGAGAATACAGGCAGTGTTCTTGTTGGATGGGAAGTGAAGATTCTACTCTTTCCTGGAGAGATAATGAGTCTTCATTTGGAAGCCGACTCATGAAACATGTGAAGGAAACATTGCAGATCTGTTGGGGAATTTGAGTGAATGCAGATTTCATCAGCCTAGCAAGTAATCGTGGTTCCAGGGCATATGGCAGTAGAGAGGGAGTTATAAATTGCTTCTTTTGATTATCTTTTTCTTACTAAGTAAGCAGTGAACTACAGAAGAATTGCATATTGCAGTCCTATTGCTACCAAAAAAAGCCAAGTTCTCACATCCTCTAATAAGCCTAGTTGTATGAAAAAAGCTGTGAGACATTGGAAAACATCTCTAGCATGTAACAAGGATTGCCTGTACTTCCATATGGACATATTTTAGGTGGTTTTGGAGATTACCTAATGCCTTTCCCTTAGTGATTCAGTCTGCTACACTTCAGTATCCTCCACCTTGTTATAAATATGAACTGTGTTAATATTACAGGGATATAAATGACATCTTGAGAATGTTAATGTGTAATATGCTAAATTCCTTTATTCCTCATCGGCTCCTCTTTAGAATTTGTTTCCCCAGATAATTTCCCCCAAAACTTTAATCTATAACAGGTAGGAGGGTGAGTAGACGATGTATGAGGATATTAAACAAAAAAGGACTAAGGACACCACCTTCTGGAGTACCAAGCTCGAAATCCTTAGCAGTGCTGTATGCGCCCTTAAAAAGAACACGAGAGGACCTATTAGACAGGTAACCATGTATCCATCGCAACAGGTTTCCCTTAACTCCAAAATCCACTAGCTGATCGAGGATGATGTGTCCGTTGACGACATCAAATGCACTCATTAAATCAATGAAGGCCACTACGTTGGTGGGGGATAGGAGGTTATATATCTCCATGAGGCAGTGATGTGTCCCTCGCTGTGGTAAAAAGCCGTACAGTCGGGGCAAGAGCTTGTCCCGCAGCCTAAACAAGAGTCTTGTGAGAAGGATATGTTCTAGTACTTTACTGAAGCAGGAGGTGAGGGAAACAGGTCGGAATTTATCAGTGCCATGTTTAGGAATAGGCAGGATTGTACTGTGAGTCCAGGCTTTTGACATGTATCCCAGACAGATGCAAAAGTTGAACAGCTGGAGAATTCGATTACCAGGAACTCTCAGAAGGACATGGAGGACAGAAAACGTGATGCCATCATCACCTGGAGCCGTTACCCTACCCCTGGCGAGGGCGTGTCGCAATTCATCGTCATTTATAGCCACATCATCCTCATCGTCTGTCCTCAGTAAAGCGGCGGTGAGACAGGAGTGCGCGAAAGTTTTTCTGGGTGGAGAGCACGTCCTGTATGTGTGCGGGAAGGGCGCAAGCCCGTGGCTGTGCAGACCACGCATCTACAAGATCCTGTGCGTACTGTACTGGACTGTGGTGGACGACACTAGGGGTCTTCTTAACAACCTTGTTGATAAGGCACCACATGGAACCAACAGTCGTTTGATGGTTGATTCTATCGGTAAATTTATGCCACAGATCGGTATAAACACAATGCTGGAGAGCAACAAGATCATCACTCGACAATCGATACCGATGGAGACTCTCGTGGGAAGGTCGTCTTTGAAAGGCAAAACCGTCTTCCACTGCCTTCCTCTCTGCCTGAGCGATGCGATTATCCAGAGTCCAGGTGTGGGCATCATGATGGCGGGTAATGTGTGGCCTGCTGACATAATAGCTGTAGAAGTCATGGGTGGAGCTGACAAGTGATGAATACAACTTTTCGGAACAATGAAGGTCGAATGTGGGAAGAAGGTTGGTCATATACAGTAGGAGATGTATGTAGAGCAGTACTTGGGTGGGATTGCAATGCAAGCGCGTCTGTATACAGGAGAAGGTGTGGCAGGGAGGTAACAATGAAGGCTAAGAGCAATGTGATCAGAGAAGAGAGCAGGGATAGATGAACACCTGACCCGGGATTCCATGAGGCCAGATGTAAGGACGTGATTTAGTGCGCCTCCTCGGGAGTGTGTGGCTCCACCAGTGTCCCGGTGGGTGAGCTGATTATGATGAATATAGTCAAGAAGTTTAGTCCTGTTAGGGTTAACGATGGCAGAAGGATCCCCCAAAGCAGGGTGTCGGGCATTATAATCTCCAATGTGTATCATGCCACAGATGGTGGGAGCTGGGACAGCAGCTGTATTTAACCTGCCTGGCACAGAGTACACGTTGCACAACCGAATTGTGCCGCTTCCAATGGTGACCTCAAGAAGCTGGAAGGTTGTCTCATCGTCTACAGAGCTTTGGAGGAAATGGTGCTGGATGGAGGAGTGAACATATGTGACAAGTCCATTCCTAACTCGATGAACGTAAGAAACATAACCACTGAGAGTAGGTGCCTCTACCCCGAGTAGTGCACGACCAACAAAAGATTCGTGAGTAAAAATGATACCTGGGTGGCGACTGTATGCTGTACATATCCTTTGAGTGCAGTAAGTTTAGACTGGTTAGTAACACCACATGGATTCCAAGAGATGACATACAGTTGTGCTATGTCACAAACTTTGCCATGACATTTGCGGGGGCCAGATGAGGAAGTCATGGTGGCATGAGAGGTGCTATGTGGCGTGCCACAAGGGGAAGACTCCCTTGGGGGAGCATTCAGTCGTCCAATGGGAGTGACAAAGGAGTCCAGCTTCTCCATAAGGGTGGTGACTGTCGTAATGATTTGTTGTGATTCAACCAGGGAATTTAATGTCTCAAGTGTGGCTTGCTTGCTAAGCAAGCCATCAATGCGGGCTTCTATTGCATCAAAACGTGCCGTAAGTAAGCTAATCCGAGTCCTGAAAGTGGCAACAGCATCGTGAAGTTCAGTGACTGCAGCTGAGTCCAAACTGACAGTGGAGGCAGGAGGAGCAGCAGTGTGGAGTTTTGGTGGTGGTGACGCTAGTGAAGCCCCACCTTTGGCAGCAGGGGCAGGGTTAGCCCGGCGTCTAGTGCAGCCATGCCAAACTTCAACCCCTTCTTGATGACATCAGGGACATTTCCAGTGCAAGGTATCTGGGGGTGGCGGGTTGGGTTGCATCAAGGCTGTATCAGAAGGAGGTGAAAGGGGTCGTTGAGGACATTTCCAAGAATCGTGTTGCCCAGAGCACCATGCACACTGTTCTGGCACAGAGCAATACTGGGAGATGTGACCAATGCCCCCGCATCGAAAACACCACGGTTCCTCATCCTTCATCTTGCGAAACTCACACAATGTGTGGCAGGGAAAGAAGCTGGAGGTGACAATTGGTGGTGGCGGGTGAGGAAGGCTCCAGGTGACTACCAGCCAGTTGATAGGAGTCCCATTCTGGTGGAAACGTCAGGCTGAGTGGACACCTGGCAGCTCCTTGGCTAAGTTGGGATCAGTGCAGACAGGATGACGTGTAAGGAGGTAAGTAGGAAACTTGTGGGGCCTCTCAGGTGAGTCTTGAATTTCCAAAGAAAGGGATAGGAACTCTTCTTTAATTACGCTATCTACGATGTCCCTGCAACGTCTGGAGATGTAGACAAAACGGGAAGTGATTGCAGACACCTTGATCTCCACTTAGGTGCGGTCAAGGTGAAAAGCACGGTTGACCTCAGACAACCATCGAAGTTTGATGTCCACAGTTGTGTTGTCTTTGAATAAAAGCTTGATGTAGTCAGCCCTGGGCATGAACTCCAGAGGCGTAGAGGCAGAAAGCAACGGTGAAACTTGGGGGGATTTAACAAGCTGCAGAAAGCGAGGAGTGTTGGATCCAAGGGTGGTTGCCCTCTGCAGAGGACCAGAAGTCTCCTGCCACTTGGAGGATTTGGCAGCAGGGGATGAAGGCTCACTGTTGCTGTCCGAGGTGTTATGCACGGGGCGCTTGGCAGAGGAAGATGCCTGGCCGACGAGGTGAGATGCGGCATGTACAGATAGTGCTGGTTCTGCAGCTACTTCCCCAGCTAGCAAGACATTGCTACTACTTTGTTGTAGCTGTGACCAGTCACTCTGAGTCATCTTATCCTCGTCACTCAGCGCCATGTCAACTTCAAGGTCCTCAAGGGTGACAGGGCCGAGTACTCCATGCTGCACACCTAGGCAGGTAGTGGGGTGAGCAGGACATCAGCTTCACCAGCACGTCAGAACAGACCAATGGTAGCAGGGGATGTGGAGTGACGCATCCATGACGTCACACAGGTCGTACTGCGCACGTGCAGAAATGAGAAGACCCTGCCAGGGGGGCCCCGTCTGCCATACTGAATTTTCCCCCCAAACTACAGGCTAAGTCCAAACACCAGAAAAACACAACCAACAGTGAAGTAAGCACTAGACCTTTATATTGCTCCCTGCAACGACAGAAGAGTGTTGGAAGGCAAGGACCAGCGGAAAAACCAGGAATATGAGCCGCACGCAGCAATGATTTGTTTATGTCCGGCCCTCTGGTGGCGAAGTCCGATCATGTAGGTGGGGACAAAAATGAACAGAGAAAAGTTCGTTTAATTGGTTCACTGTCTGACCATTCCTTCTCTCGGTGGCATAGTTACGTGTGGCAATAATAAACACTTTGTGCAGAACATAGTCGACAAAACAAGACATCATATTTATAGGTTTTAGTCTCCCCTACACTACTGAGAGAGGGGGATGTAAGCTGGGAGCAGGGCAGTGAAATGGCGGGGGACAGGGCGACATGGAGGCGATTTGTTTGTGGCCACCCTTTACGGGATTAAAGTGTCTGGCAATAGACAGATAGACTACTGGAGAGTTTATATCTGAGTATGTTCTGTTCCGAACTCAGTGTGAATGCATTTAAAGGAGGCAGCTTCACGGTATTCAAGAGTGAGGAGTTTAACCTTAAGATGTTCGAATAATGTTTCATGAATCGCTTGCTGCGAGTCATCCTTGCATTCGCCAGTAAACACAACCCTGCATTATCAATTGTGTCAGAATAAATTTAAACATTTAAAGCATACAATGACATATCAGCCCCAGCGACAGTAAATTCCATTTTAATTAGGCAATTATATAGTTAACAATACGGCATCGTTTATTTTCAGTACTAACTGACAGACTTTAGTGAATAGGTAACATCATGTCTTAATGTGGTGTGGGATATTATGGGCAATCTAAGACAGCGGGGAATAATTATTTAGTTATTATGTTTGTAATTATGTCACAGTAAGGTATTTAAGGTGTTTATAAAGACGGTAAGGACAGCATCTTTGTTTGTTAAGGGTAGATATACAGTTGGCCACGGATGAACCAAGTAGAACATCAATATGAAGAGGTCGAGCATTTGGTACATTTGACAATCTTGACATAATCACATGTTTATTGGTGGCATTGACATGAATGAACGATGTCAAATATTACGCGAAGTATCCAAGTAACTATTTTTTTTTATATATATAGATAATGAATGGAGGAAGGAAAAACAAAGGGAAAAAAAATAAGTCCATGTGCCTAAAGGCATCCTCCATTCATAAAATATTTATAACAACTGGATTTGAATTGAAGTGGATTAAATGTTTGTGGGGAACAACTCCCAGGAAGTGAATTCCAGAGAGTAGTAGTTCTGGGGGTAAAAGAATTTTGATAAGCAGAGGTTCTGCATTGCTGAGGAGAGTGTGAATTCATGGGCGCTCCCAGCTGCCCAAGTATTTCGGGAGAAAATGTGAAGGGAGGAACAATTGAAGCCAGTTCGTCTGAACATTAACGGTAAAAATATCTAAAAAATAATGCTAAAGAAGCAACATCTCTACGTACTGATAATGGAGGAAGGTCTTGCATGATGGCAGGATTATTGATTAATTTAATGGCTTTATTTTGAATTTTGTCCAACTGTCTCAATCCAACCGCTCCACATCCACTCCACAGTGGTGAACAGTATTCGATCTGAGAACGCATGTGAACAGCTTAGGTTGGGGTTTAGAATAACACCTAGGAAATCAATTGTAGTGGATATGGGAATATTGACATAATTTAAAATTATGTGAAAGTCTGAGGGATTCTTTCTGTTGGAGAAATTAATGAATTTAGTTTTCTGAGCATTAAATGAGACCAGATTTGTTTGTCCCCATTGATTAATTCTAGAAAGGTCTTGGTTCAGAGAAATTGCTGTGTTTAACTGGGATTTTATACTATCAAATTGTGTAAAGGAGGTACTAAATGTGAAAGAACTATGAAGGGTCGAGTCATCAGTATAAGAGTGTATTGGATTGTGAGTGACAGATAGGAGGTCATTTATATGAATGAGAAAGAGGGTCGGCGCCAAAACTGATCCCTGAGGTACGCCAGCATTTATGTAATGAAATTGGAAATAAATTCCATCTTCCATGACCCATATTTTTCTATTATGAAGGTAAGAAGAAATTAAAGGAACTAGTGATGCAAGGCCATAGTGTGACATCTTAGACAATAAGGCCCGGTGCCATACTCTGTCAAATGCTTTTGATATATCTAGTGCTATTGTGTGTGTTTCACCGTTTTGGTCTATGATGCATGAACGTCAGAAATTGTAGCTAGACCTCCACTTCACACAGACACGTTCCCAGGTTCATGTTTAACCATTTGTACATTTGGAGAACGAGTGTGAACAAACACTGTCAAAAAAGAAAATAAATAAACACGAACATTAGTGTATACTCCCCCGTGAGCATTGGATCATGTCCCTGGGATTCCATAGTTGAAATAGGCTTCAATATTCCCACTCTAATCACTCACATACCAGAATGTCAATGGAAGAAAAGTTATCAGTGCTGGAATTAGTGTCACCCATGGGATCTTGAAAGAGATGATGATGTTCTGACGCTCATTCGAACTCTCATCTAAGCTCGTTTAGATGATGCTCGCCAGATCGGCCTCGCATACCCATGTTTGCTAGTGTTTGTTTACGTTCGTTTGGCAAGTGTAAAGGCCGTTTCTCACATGCTAGCTATGCTGCAGATGGAAAGCGACATGGCTTTCAAATGCTTGTGTTATTTCAAGTGAGGCTGTTCAGACTGGATGCGATCCTATATAACGGTCGCGTGTGACATCGCTTGCATAGCTTTCCAAACCTCCGCCTCCACGATTTTTCTCGACATAGCTTCCGTCACGCATGCGCACTAGAGTGCTTGAGGACTTGCGGGGTCAGTTGCCACAATCTGCCAGTCTGTCCTCCACACTTAAGGACTGCCTGTAGTTTGTATCTTGTTTCTGGATGTCTCGTTCAATCACTGATAAGACTTCATTAAACTGAGTGGGAGACAGCCTAAAGCAGTGCCTGAATTCTTCCTCATCACCTGAAAGGTCTTGAAAAAGGCGATGGTATTCTCCCAGCTTTAATCTTTTCACATTTGTCTCGTACCCATTTCTTTTTCACCTTCTTGGTAATGGCTAGAGTGAACAATAATAGCTCCTCCTCCTCCTCCTCCTCCTCTTCCTCCTCCTCCTCCTCAGACCACTCGGTACTGTCTTCCATGGCTCCACTGATACAACTCATTCCAACATCCGCAATGTAACTCGCTGACATCGCTTCCGGTGTGAAAAGTCACATCTTGAACATCGCGAGCGTACGACCGCAGGGTAGTTAGCATCGTATCCGGTGTGAAACGGCCTTAACCCTAAGACACACCGCACTCTCATCACGGTGCATTAATTGCCAGGAAATGCAATAAACTGATGTATTTTAGGAAAATTCTGAAAGCTATAAAGTCACGATTAGTAGCTTAGTATATTTCTGTCTACAAATGATGTAAAAATTAAAACAACTTCGTGCGTGTGGACAATAGACATGACATCAGTATATAAAAGCACTTTGCACCACACATCCCAGGAGGCCCATGAACAAAACTGTCACACCTCCCCAAGGTGTCACATCTCCCCAAGGTGTCGCATTTCCCCAAGGTGTCACATCTCCACAAGGTGTCACATCTCCACATGGTGTCATATCTCCACATGGTGTCACATCTTTACAAAGTGTCACATCTCCACATGGTGTCACATCTCCGCAAGATGTCACATCTCCAAGGGCAACATATCCCCCAGGGTGTCACATCTTCCAAGGTCTCATCTCCCTAAGGTGTCGTCTCCCCCGTCGGTAAATTTGCTCATACTAAATAAGAGATTGGTCTAATGTACAAATGTTTAATTCTCACTCGCCTCTGTTTCTACTTACGTTATTAGAATCTCGTAAATTACATTCCTTAAGTCTCTGTACAGTATGGGGCTGTTTTTTTATTGCCATTCAGTAACAAAAACACAAATCATTTACATGGGATTCTTTCACCCAATCTGAGCACTCACAAGAAAATTTTTGATGCAGATATTACCAGGGGCGCGACCACGATTTTGTTATTGGGGGAAGGGGGGCTGCATTTTGGGTGCTGGCAGATTATAAAAGTATCTAGATTAATGAAAAGAAAATATAGTGTTAATCGTAAAGAATCCAGGAAACAACCATCAAAGCAAACAATTAAATGAATATCTGTCTATCTGCCTATCTATCCAAGAGACAGGATAACTACCTCCCCGTTCATCCTAGTCTTATAGATGAGTGAGGGCCTGGATCCCTTGGGTCACCCTTCTGGCTACGCCCATGAATATTACTGTGATCGAAGAAACATGAGATGCCGAACTGAACTGAACTAGTCTGTTTAAATAATATTCCTGATCATTCCGAAAAACATTAATCACTGTTCTTTGTACACACACACACACACACACACACACACACACACACACACACACACACACACACACACACACACACACACACACAGCAATTTGAAACGAACAGGGAACGCAAAACCAATTACAGTCACAGCCTTCTTCATGTGGAAATCTATCATTTAGTTAAACTGGTTCCAAGTGTTGAATTCTACACACGTTACTATAAACAATACCTCGTCCTCGAAATCAGGTTAGTAATGATTAAAGTAAGCCTTTAAAACTTGCATAACTGAAGTAATACTCATGAACTTGTTATTGTCCTTTTATTTCCAGGACATACTTGAGCACGGAGTACCCTGGGGAGTTCGAGTATTCAAGACAGAAGGAGGTGATCAGGATATAAACATTACTCAGTCACAGCTCCCAGTCATCATCACTGAGGCCGCGCATGTAGGTATCTGAGTAGCACTAAATGGCCCTAAAAGACTTACATAAGGGCTGAAGGGGAAACAGTTTAGCAGGAGAGATTGAGGTGGTCATAGCTACTGCAATTATGTGTAACCAGGAAAGTTTTTTCTACTTTATTTGTACTTACGTAAGATTCCTACAGTGGCCTCCTTTCTTTTGGCCTGTCACCCTTTGTTTACTTCTCTGAAATTTGCAATATGCTTAATACAGCACATGTGAATAAACTGGTACGTGATAAGGCTCAATGAAAATGGTCTTGGCCCCATTACAGAAAGCAAATTATTAAAGAGTAACGATAATACTTTTACAAATATTTTTTCGGAACCCTGAAACCGAAAAATGTTTATACAAACTTTGGAGCCACAGGGAGTGTTCCTGCAAAGTTTTATCAAAATCTGTCCACGCATCTAGAAGGAGAAGCTGGACAAACACTTATACAGACAGACAACGGTCCATTATGGATATAACTCTGACAAAGACTAAACACTTCTATTGCCCTAGTCAGTCTGATGGTAAGCAGTTATATTCAGCTGAGTGAGCCATTCAGAATTTGAGGATTAATAATAGTTACCTCCTTAAGCTTCTCGAAGTCGGGAAAATTCCAGTATCTCTTCATTTAATTAATTGAGAGAGGCTCATTAGACCTTGAAAGTGTTAGGTTATAATACAGGGTGACTCATACATAACGCTCCTCATTCGCTTACCCCTGTAATTTCTCGTGTGTTTCGGGGACGGCTCAGTCAACGTCATCAGTGTCTATCCTGGATGACCTGTTAATTTCCAGCTTTCCCTGCCACACCTTCACCCACAGCAGCAGACTGAGCCATCCTTGCAACACATAAAACTGGCAGGTGAAGGAAAACTGTAACTGAACTACCACAGCTGCGTGATGTGTTGTGGTGCGTGACTGTGGTGGTGGTGAGCGATGACCCAGCCTTCCTCGCCTCTTTCGCCGAGTCCTCCTTCAAGACTCACCTCCTGACGGTACAAACAACGAAGCTGCTCGCCCTCACTCGCCTCCCTCTCCACCGCCTCCTCGCCCTCCACCACCTTCAAAAGACTGCATCCCGCACTAACTCACTATTGGCGATTATCAACGACACTCCTATCAGGTACTCCTTTGCAAGAGTGTGTGTGTGTGTGTGTGTGTGTGTGTGTGTTTAAGATGGAGAGGAAGTGTTATTGTTTGATACTAGATCCTGGGATAACTGGTGTAGAGTCTGTTAATTGGTGAAACACAGTTATTCCACGAAACAGTTCAAGAGAAAGTAAAATGAAGAGGAAAAGATACACAACTGGCAGAGGACGGCATGTGAGCTAGCACTTTTTGGTGCCACGACTTCGGGAAGGAGTAGGGAATCTCTCTCTCTCTCTCTCTCTCTCTCTCTCTATTAAATTCTGTATCACTTACCTGTATGTATCACAATGACACATCGGAAGAGGACGTGAACTGATTGAAAACTCTTTCCCCTGGAACACTTTTTATGAATCTACCATAATTCCAAAAACATTCAAATATCAACCTTTAAAATATTGGACATTACTGACGAATCAAACTTCAGTGAGGAACAATACTGTTGGTGATAACGTCAAACGACATCTCACCGTCCTTGACATCAAGCATAATAATAACTACTGTACCAAGACCGTCTGCCTGTACAGAATCCAAGGCGTAGTTTTATTGTTTCAGAGACATTTAAGTGCGATAACGTCAAACAGTTCTTTCATTATTGTTATTTGAGGAAAATCAGTCTTCACCAAAGACAGTCTTTCAGATGCAACATAGATCTCCTAATCCTTGTCATTCATGTGTCCATTCTCTTCCCAACTCGTGTACCTTTAATGAAGGCAACGGACAGCACGTAAGCGACACATTGTGACAAATGGAAAGACAATTACCGTGTTGAGTGAATATGCCAGATATGAACACTAAATAGTTCTACCCGATCCATTCTCGTCTGGTGGAGATTACATCAGATAAGGAACTGTCAAAGGAAAAAGAATGTATATGAAATAATAGAATACTAAGTGCAATAAAAATTTTAGTAAGTTAGGGCAGTATGTGATTTTTATTGCCATTATGGTGCTGAAGAGCGACGCCTTCGCGTGGTGACACAGATATAATCGAGTGACTCCTATGCCTTTTTATGCAAAAATCCCTCTACTCCCTCCCTAGCGCGGAAGAGAGGTGGCGGACTGCCAGAAATGGACAACTTCATCCTGCGGTGAACTGGGTTCACGTTCCAGATGAACCCGAGACAACAACTACAACCGCAGTTAATCATTGTAAATAAGAATTTATAATAAAAGCTAATAACACCATTGGATAATACAGAATATTATGTATGAAACTTCATTTCTGTAGAAAATGTGCTGATGCGTACTCGTCCTAATTGTGACACTGGGTAACAAACTGGTCCAAGAGGGAGATGGATCTATTGGTTCGTGGCACAGTTGGTATGTCCTTACAAATTATCATCATATAATATCAGTGTAATTATTAGGTAATATTTATACAACGAATGCCTATTTCTTAACTATGAAGAAAGAACCAAGACTTGAAGGTCGCAAATTTGTTGCATAAAAAAAGGCCAAATTCATGATCCATTCACTTCTAGATGCCCGGATGCATTGTGTTTAGAAATTGGAGATCATACGTAGAGTTCAAAACACTCTCGGGAAGATTGCTGCAGAACTTACCTGTTGAATATATCAATAACTATCAGCAATTCTGTGCTGTTCAAAATGATTCTCGTAATAATAAACTGACACATATACGACGTTTCACCCAGCAGAGTGAACGTGTACTCGATGCTGCCATACAGTGTACCAGAAGCCAGACCACTGCGGGTAGCCTCTTGGACTCCTGGTCGGGGTTTGTCTTTCAAATCTCCACGACTCTACCCAGACAAATTCCTCAGGTATTTTGATTAGTGCCTGATACCTGCTGTCAGAAAACTTGTTTCTTAAGCAACGCCCTTCCTCAACCACTGCCCGTAAAATGCCTAAGGAGGGACGGGGCCATGACCTCAGGAAGGGGGCGGGGCTTAGAAGACAATTTGCCTGACAGTGGGTATAGTAAATGTTTTCATGTGTGATGTATTATTAATTGGAAGATGACAACTTGGTGCGGAAGGTGAGAAGTGTGAATGTTGAGGGTAGAGTAGCAAGGGGCAGAGCAAAAAAAACTTGGGACAAGGTCATCGAGTGTGCCCTTAGGATAAGGGACTGAATAGAGAGAGTGCTACAGATCAAGCAGCGTGGACAGCCATCATTAGGTGGCCAAGACCGCAAGCATGTTGTAGCTTATGTAAACTAAACGAAACAAAACACGAAACGGGCAGGGTGAAAACATAAACGCCACCAGACAGAATTAAACAAGCATGACCTTGAGACTAATTATTATTATTATTATTATTATTATTGGTGAGAGTTCAAATACCTGAGAACAATGATAGAAAAGAGAGGAAAATAAGTAGAGTGACACAAGGAAGAAAGTTGCTGATGCAATGAAGGCCTTGATAAGAAACAGAGGTTTGAGTGTTGCAGCTGCACAAGGCTTACATGAAGGAATGTTAGTGCCAACTTTAACATATGGGTGTGAGACTATGTAGTGGCATGAAAATGAAAAGTCAAGAGTAAGAGCAGTGGAGATAGGACTGCTGAGGAATGTATGTGGAGTACAGAGGGTGGAAAGGATACGAAATAATGTGATTCGTGAAAGATGTCCAGTGAGGAAGTCGGTGGACACCAGAATCGAAGAGTGTACTGAGATGGTATGGTCATGTGGAGAGAATTGATAACAATAGAGTGGTGAAAAAGGCATATCTGAGCGAATTTGAAGGAGGGAGGTGAGGTAGGCCAGGGAGAAGGTGGAGAGATATGGCGGATGAGTGTGTGAGGAAGAGAGGTTTGGAAGTCGGTGAGGCTAGGGAACTGACAAGAGAGCGAGCTGGCTCGATAAATATTGTGAGGAGAAGGGCATGATCAAGGATTTGGCAACCCTTTTTAACGTGGCAGCGTCCAGATTGACTCTATTGGATACGTTTATGTGAAGCTACAGAACGTGCTGAATGTTCTTGGCGCATCCGATAGGGCCAAGATTCCGGGGGCTTGAATTAAGATTGAATGGAAGCGTGGCCCATTGGTTTGGGCAAATTTGGGCTGTCTGGACATTGCTACTCACCCTGACCTAGGGTGGGAAAGGAGGTCCGGATGATGATGATGGTGATGATGATGATGATGATGATGATGACGATGACTAAAGTGATGATATTTATGATGATATTTATGATGATGATGTGATGATGATGATGATGTTGATGATGATTATATTTGCGTTCATTTTAAAAGGATTATTTCCATATCTAATCTATTTAAGACAAGAAAAATAGGCAAAAGTTTGTCCAGTGAAATAACTTTTGCTCTGCAAGTGATAATATATATATATATATATATATACATATTGTTATGGAACAGAGAAAGATAATGTACACTTTAAGTGAGAATACTAAAAGTCACTACTGTCCCGTAAAGTTCCAGGTTCAAAACAAAAGAGTTAGGTAAAATTACAAGTTAAAGTTTAATGCTCAAACTAACAACAAAACATTCAGGACTCATAAGGATAATGTAATGGCAAAAAACAGGTTAAATATATGGTTAACTGCAATAGCCTCTATTAACATGAAATTAGCAAGAGTAAATTTATCTAAGTCAGCCCTGATAAAATGAAAATACACCGGGTAATGCTCAGTTAATGCATGATAAATTATTACAGATACAAAATATTATAAAAAATGACTGACCCTTACATTAATCACAAAAACCTTACCAGGCCCAAGAATCAACACCTTATGCTACACAGTACAAGAAAAAATGCAATATCACTTATACTCAAATTACACAGCTGTTAGATGGTTGGAGACTTCCTGAGAACTCACAATAATAATAACTGTACAGGGGAGGACAGAGATGTGAACAAAATGAGGAGCAGATCTAAGTGGCAATGATGCAGAGACTGAGCTCATTATAAAGGGGCCAGCAGAGCTTGATACAACTTGTACGAAGGACGCGCAAATGAAGCCATGGGGACAAAAAGCTGAAAATCCCGCACTGAACAACAGAAGGGACGACTTACTCTACTATAACGGTAGTAGGGGGGGACTGAGGCAGAACACGCTCGTGATCAAACATGCAGCATACTGTGCGTTAAAATTACACAAAGGATGATGAAATCATAGGCTATGTAACACCTCCCCACAAAGAAAAAGAAATTTACAAAGGAAATTTCTTATTACTCTAAAACAATCTGTCTAAAGTCTAGATAAGCAATCTGCAATAACATTTTCTTTCCCCTTGACATGTTGTATGTCTAATGAATACTCCTGAAGAAGTAGACTCCATCTTGTCAATCTCTGATTTTTATCTTTAAACTTACTAAGGAATTTCAGTGGGTTATGATCGGTATAAATGACTATGGGGTCAAAACCAGAACACAAATAAAATGAAAAATGCTGTAAACCCAAAATCAAGGCGAAAAGGTCTTTCTTAATAGTTGAGTAGTTCTTTTGAGGTGGAGTGAACTTCGTACTGTAATAAGATACAGGGTGTTCAATACCCAGGATCATCCTCTTGCAGCAAAACAGCCCCAGCTCCTGTATCACTTGCATGAACAGCCATCTTAAAAGGCTTAGCAAAATTTGGAGTAGCGAGCACTGGCTGACTTAATAGAATAGCTTTAAGTTTCCAGAAAGAGGATTCACAGTTATCGGTCCAGACAAATTTAACTCCCTTTTTCAGTAGGTCTGTAAGTGGTGATACAAGAATAGAAAAGTTAAGAACAAATCTCCTGTAATAACCTACCATTCCCAAAAATCTTTGTAGCTCTTTCCTACTTTTAGGTCTGGGAAGATCACTTATAACCTGAACCTTAGCTCCTGGCGGTACAACATGTCCATCACCAATTACGTACCCAAGGTACTGAAATTTAGCTTGACCAAACTCACACGTTGATAAATTAGCTACAAGATTAGCCTGAACTAAACGCTCAAGAAATTTACTGACATGGCATAGGTGATCTTTGCAGTTGTCACTGAAGATTAATACATCATCAATATAAACAACACACCCTGCCAAACCCTCTGTTACAACATTCATGAGCTTCTGAAATGTGGCTGGTGCATTTTTCATACCATATGGCATTACAGAACATGCAAAAGTCTTTCCTAGTGTTACAAAACATGAGATCTCCCTAGCACGTTCAGTCATAGGTACTTGCGAGTATCCCTTTAACAAATCAAACTTACTTATGTACCTAGCCTTTCCGATCTTGTCTATGCAATCTTCCACGCGAGGGAGAGGGTAAGTGTCTGTTTTGGTTATCTGATTAACACGTCTGTAGTCGATGCAAAGCCGCTGTGACCCACCTGGCTTAGGGACTAGAGTGACAGGAGAACTCCACTCGCTCTGACAGGGCTCAATCATCTTGTGGTCCAACAGGTAGCCAAGCTCCTTCTGGATGAGAGGAACTTTCACTGGGTTCACACGGTAAGGAGGCAATTTAATTGGCTTTGCGTCTCCAACATCGACATCATGCATCAACAGAGTGGTTCTTCCTGGAGTGGCACGGAACACTTGCGGGTACTCCTGCAGTAAGGCTGAAAACTCTTGCCTTTCCTCGGGAGGTAGATGAGAAAGCTTAGTCTGGATATCATTCATGATATCAGGATTCTTCCCCAAACTATCACTCAGGTTCATACTGCATGGGAGAGCTTCACTTGCAGACTCGGGTGGAACAGCTACAGTGCAGACTGGATTATTTTCGTCCCGCCTGTGATATAGCTTTAGCATGTTGATGTGACATAGTTGCTTGTTCTTTCTACGATCTGGTGTGGCGATGACATAGTTGACATCACTGAGTTTCTTCTCCACGAAATAAGGACCACTAAACTTGGCTTGAAGAGGTTGCCCATGCACTGGTAGTAGAATCAAAACCTGATCTCCTGGCTGAAAGTGGCGTAACCTGGACTTATTATCATACCAAGTCTTCATCTTCTCCTGAGCAGCTCCTAAATTCTCTCTCGCCAGCTGTAAAGC
Source organism: Coenobita brevimanus (assembly GCF_032717465.1). NCBI lineage: Eukaryota > Metazoa > Arthropoda > Malacostraca > Decapoda > Coenobitidae > Coenobita > Coenobita brevimanus. The sequence goes on from NC_136989.1 coordinate 3,725,014, forward strand.
AGTGGACAGCCGTCCTTTGAACTTCATCACATACTCCAGCAGGTTGACGTCATCTTCCTCCGACAGCCAGCATTCCTTGAGTAACTTAAGGGGTCCTCTTACTTCATGGCCAAACAGTAGTTCAAAAGGTGAGAAGCCCAGTGATTCATTTGGAGATTCTCTTGCGGCAAACACAACGAATGGAAGACCTTTATCCCAGTCTTTCTGATGTTCCAAACAGTATTTCTTGAGCATCGATTTAAGTGTTTGATGATATCTCTCCAACGCTCCTTGGGTCTGAGGATGGTAAGCTGAAGACGTGATCTGGGTGATGCCCAACTCTTTCAGAGACTGCTTGAAAACATTCGACATGAAATTACTTCCCTGAATTACTTCCCCGGTCTGACTGTACCTCCTTGGGCAGACCAAACTTTGTGAAGAACCCTAGCATTTCCTTAACCACGTTCTTTGCTGAGATATTTCCAAGTGGAATGGCTTCAGGATAACGAGTAGCCATATCAATCAGGGTCAACACATAAGAAAATCCTGAAGAAGTCTTAGGAAGAGGGCCCACAATATCCACCAACACACGGGTGAAAGGCGCCTCAAAAGGAGGAATGGGAACTAGAGGTGCAACCTTTTCGGTCTGATTACACTTCCCCACAACTTGACAGGTGTGACAAGACTTACAATACCAGGAAACATCCCTGAAGATACCTGGCCAGTAGAAGTGTTTCAAAATGCGTGCCACAGTCTTCCTCACTCCAAGGTGTCCTGCCAAACTGGAATCATGAGCCACTCTAATGATATCCTGCCTACAAACACGAGGGATGACAACTTGATGTACAACCTCCCATTCACAGTCGGCTGATGCTGTTGGGGGTCTCCACTTCCTCATAAGTACTCCTGACTTTACATAATAACAAGTAGAAGCACTGGCTGACTCTTCTTCACTGTAAGCAGAGTTAGCTAGACCTTTCAACTCAGGGTCAGCAACCTGCAACTCAACCAACTCTTGACGAGACAAATTATCAACACTACGGGGTACTGCCTCATCTGGTGAGTGGTCCAAATTAGCAAGAAAAGTGTCAGCTAGGATAACATCATCAGCATCATTATCCTCTAAATCACCAGTAACTTTAGACTTAGCCCTAGTGACAGCACATGCAGGGAACACATCAGGGACATCACAATCCTGGGCCGCAGCCACTGGCTCACTAGACAACTGAGGAGCTGGACACACTTGACTTCCACCAATATCATTTCCAAGTAAGAAAGTTACACCTGACACTGGGAGTGTCTCAACCAACCCAACCATAACGGAACCATTAACAAAACCAGACTCTAAATTCACTCTGCACAGAGGGACAGAGAAGTAATTATTCCCTACACCTTGTAAGATTACAGTTTCATCAGAGGAATTAATATTAGAGTCTAGAACACTGGTCAGCATAAGGGATTGGCAAGCACCTGTATCACGATATATTTGAAGTGATTTCCTGTCATTACTGTCCAGAGGACTGACAAAACCATCAGACAGGAAATTAGCACATGAACTCTTGAGAGTGTCACCCACGTTACTGCTCAAAAGAGGAGCTCCATCATGAGAATTAAAGTTACCCCTCAAAGCAGGTTCAGTTAACTCAGTTAAAGAATTCTGGGAACTCTCAAGGGTGGACACTAGACCAATTGACTGAATATTTAAAGACTCCTTTTTGTTCACATCACGCTGTCTCCTGAAACATCTCTCCGTAGTATGACCAAGCTTACTACAATAAGTACATTTACTTTTCTGAAATCTAGAGGTGAAGCTGGTATTTACTTCCTGAGAAACATCATCTTTATTCTCTTTCCTGTTACCTGTACTCTGAGTAGAGGCAACGTACTTACTCTCAGCTTTCCCTTTTTCTTTAGAATATCTCTTGTGAGTGAGAACATATTCATCAGCTAAAACTGCAGCATCAGACAAATTATCTGTTCTTTTCTCATCAAGATATAGGCTTACATCTTTACTAATACACCTCTTGAAGTCCTCCAGCAAAATCATCTGCTTAAATTTGTCAAAATCAGAATCCACATTCTTAGAATTTAACCACTGCTCTAACAGATCTTCTTTGATTTTTGCATACTCACATGGGATTGCTTATCTTGCTTGTAAGTTGTCCTAAATTTTACTCTATAGGCTTCAGGAACAAGCTCATAGGCCTTAAGAATCAAGCTCTTAACTACATCATAATTATCAGATTGTTCCTGAGGCAAAGATGCATAAGTTACTTGAGCTTTACCGGTGAGAACAGTTTGAAGGAGTACTGGCCAATACTCCTTAGGCCAATTAAAACCTGTAGCTACCCTCTCAAACAACTGAAAATACTTTGTTAAATCAGATTCATTAAAAGGAGGGACAAGTTTAACATTTTTAGCCACATCAAAATCATCAGAGCTAGATGATCCAGTTCCACCTTGTTTCATGCGATACTCATGGTCTGCCTGAATCCTAGCAAGTTCAACTTCTGCGTGAAACTCAGCCTCCTTAGCACGAGCCTCCTGCAGGGCTAGCTGTAACTTAGCTAATTCATTCTGCGTTTCCTGATCTGGAGGAGTTACATTAAACAAGCTCTTATTAATTATGTCAACAATTTGATCTTTCGAATGATGAGAGCGAGCAGCAATTCCCAATTGTTGAGCAACAAGCTTAAGTTCATTCTTTGTTCTGTTTTCTACATCACACACTGTTTGCACATTTGACAAAAAATCTTTGGCTTCATCAAGAATAGTAATAGTAGACATCATGAATAAATCACAGTCACAAAATATCAAGCAATATCCTTATGATAATATCCTGAATATCCTGATAAGAGGTCGCCAAATTTATGTTACGGAACAGAGAAAACTGTCCCGCAAAGTTCCGGGTTCAAAACAAAAGAGTTTGGTAAAATTACAAGTTAAAGTTTAATGCTCAAACTAACAATTAAACATTCAGGACTCATAAGGATAATGTAATGGCAAAAACGAGTTAAATATATGGTTAACTGGAATAGCCGCTATTAACACGAAATCAGCAAGAGCAAATTTATCTAAGTCAGCCCCGACAAAATGAGAAAACCGGACAATGCTCAGTTAATGCAAGATATATTATTTCAGATACAAAATATTATTACTACTGGCTGACAGTAAAAACTTTACATTAATCACAAAATCCTCACTAGGCCTACGAATTAACAACTTATGCTATACAGTACAAGAAAAAATGTAATAACACTTATGCTCAAATTACACAGCAGCTAGATGGTTGGAGACTTCCTGAGCACTCACAAAAATAATAACAACTGTACAGGGGAGGACAGAGATGTGAACAAAATGAGGAGTAGATCTAAGTGGCAATTAATGCAGAAACTGAGCTCATTATATAGGGGCCGGCAGAGCTTGATGCAACTTGTAAGAGGGACGCGCAAATGAAGCCATAGGGGACAAAGAGTTGACACTCCTGCTCTGAACAACAGAAAGAACGACTTACTCTACTATAAGGGAGGAGGGGGGAGTGAGGTAGAATACGCACTATGGAAGCCACGAGGCGAATCGTGATCAAACATTCAGCATACTGTACGTTAGAATTATACAAAGGATGATGAAATCATAGGCTATGTAACAATATATATATATATATATATATATATATATATATATATATATATATATATATATATATATATATATATATATATATTCATGCGTGTATCAGCGCTAGAAGCTTCTGAAAACTCCAATGAAGTGATTTAGACAAATTAACTCCTGCACTTCAGCTCCTGTGGTTCATTCACTTTAACTTGGCCCAAATTTTCATCCTTTTGCAGCTCATTTCACGAGTCTCAGTGTCAGGAAAAGACAATATTGTGACTACATCCTTTCTGTAGCACTTGTTCATGACTAGGATCGAATTCAAGTGTATATTACCCGTTACCGCCCCAGAGGGGCTAGGGGACGGGTATTGTTCTCACTGTTTGTCTGTTTGTTTGTTTGTTTGTCTGTTTGTCTGTTAACAGCTTTACGTGAAAACTACTAGTGACGTATTCAAACACGTGGGGTAACCAGCTCTTGTCGGTTAGTCCACGTGAATGGAAATCTACCAGACACTACCTCTCTCACACACACACACACACACACACACACACACACACACACATACACATCCCGTCCGAGCCGTATATAATGTCGGAGAGATACCGTTCAGGTCAGAAGGGGTTGAAGAGAGCCCGAGAATACGATCGAGGGCAGAAGGCAGGAGATAGGGTCAGCTGGGAGGTTTGGCGTCACGCTACGTTACGCTGTCAATCACAACTTCGACATACCTGCGCACAGTAAACTCTGCAACCCAAGAGTGCTCTGTAACTCACCTTGCTTACGATACACAAAAGTGGAAGGTGAGAAAGAGAGAGACCTATCTATTCACTCTACTAGACGACACACCATTTTACTATGCAGCAGCGGCCAACATTACACTTCACTGGTGATAGAGGGGAAGCCATTGATCTACTATACACCTACAGTCTCTCCATCTAATCAACCCACTCGGCTACATTCATCGATATATCTATCTATCTGCCTATAGCCAGACGCCTTAAATCCGTAAGGGGTGGCCACAGAAAATTGCTTCCATGTAGCCCTGTTCCTCACCAATTTGCTGTCCTTCCCCCGTCTCAAACCTCCCTCTCTCATATACCTTTCCACTCCATCCCTCCATCTCATCTTCGGTATCCCCCTCCCATTTCCCCTATCCACTTTACTCACATACAGTCTCCTCGTTAGTCTCTCTCTCTCCATTCTCTCCATATGGCCAAACTACATTAATGTTCTCCTAGGACTTTATATCACATCCACATCTACTCCACAACTCCCCTTCACTTCCTTATTTGTCAGTCTGTCTCTCCAACCGTTTGAGTTGGCATCACGATACTGTCATGCAGCAACATTTTTTTACTTCCATGCTCGCCTCCAAGTTCTTATCTCTGATTTCAAAGAACCAGCAACCTTTCTTCTCTGTTGTACCCTTTCAAACACTTCATTATCTGAACTTCCATTTTTACTCATAGGATGACCCAAGTACTTAAATGCACTCACATTTTAAATTTCCCTAATCATCCAACCTGACTGTGCATTCAGTGACTATTTTCTCTCGAAGATCACAACTTTACTCTTCCCTGCATTCACCCCTAGATTCCGTTTCTTACACATTCTCCCAACTCATTCACCAAGCCTTGCAGTTCCCTTTCGTCATCTGCAAACAGAAGAAGAGGAAGTTACCAAACACTGCTCTCTCTCATTAGTGTCGTGCCAACATCCACTCCCCTCCCTTGTATCACTTTTGTAACCTCATCCATTTACAGACTGAATAATCATAGAAACATGACACGTCCCTGTTTCAATCACACACTCAAAAAGAAAAATTCACACAATTCACCATCCACATGCACTGCAGCCTTAGCACACTGATACATACTCTTCTTTACACTCAGCGTCCCATTTACTCCTGATATTCTTAATTTTTTCCACATTCCTTGTCTATCCACCCTGTCATAAGTTTTCTCCAAATCCATGGAGGCCGCATACAATTTCTTTCCCTTCTCCAGAAACTTTACCACTAAATACCTAAGAATGAACATCTGACGGACACAACAGTTCCTTAAAGTGTTCTCGTCATCTGCTCACGTTTTCTCGTTTCTCCACAGGCAGCCTACCATTTTTATCTTTTACTTTCCTACTAACTGTATACTTCTTTATCATCCAGTCATTCCATTTTCTTACATTCCCTCGACTTTACACTGAAATACATTCCAAATTCTTCACCTACTTTCTTCTTACTCTCTCTTACTAATCTTTTCACCTCTCTTCCTCTCTACATATAACTCTCTATTTCGTCTCTCAACTTCCTCCATGCCTATATGTTTTCTTTCTTTGCGCCACAGCTTCTCTACCCTCTTCATTCCACCATGCTGTTACTTGCACCTCCTTTTCGCCCTCTCTTCACCCTACACACCACCTCAGATGCTGCACAGATTTCTTCTTTGAATATCTTGCAAACACCATCCTTCTCCCACATCTGCTCCACGTCTTATTTACCCAATCGTTCCCTCACTTATTTCTTATATTTTTCCTTTGTTTCCTCCCCTTGCAACCTTTCTACCCTCCTTGTATGGACCACTTCCTCCTGTCCTTCCCTCCATCTGTTCCACTATTGCACTTGAACCTTGACTTTCACCACCACCAAATGGTGGTCAGAAAGTCCACTCCCCCACACTCTGCATTCTCATACATCCATTAAATACCTTTTCATTCTACCATGCACACACATATAATCATTGCCCTCCGTTCATTCAACTCACCACCCTCCCTTCTCATCACTCGCCACGTATACCTGTGGATCATTTTGTGCCTAAAGAGGGTATTGCCTGTCACCAACCCCGTCCCGGCACAAATGTCCACTACAACACTGCCATTCTCATCCATTTCTGCAGGCACAACCCACTCACCAGCTACTCCATCCACCTTCACATTTTTTTTTTTTTTACATTTCCATTGATATCTCCAATCAAAACACTCTCTCACTCCCCTCAAACTTTTCCATGCAAACTTCCACATTTGTCCAGAACTCTTCTTTCACTCTGCTTGCACGATCTTGCATTGGCACACACACACACACACACACACACACACACACACACACACATTCGCTCATGTTTTATTCCCACTTTCAATCTTTCCCACACAATCCTTGAATAAACTAATCCAAACTCTTTTGTAATCTGTTCCCATCTCTTGCACACAACAGTACATAGACCCTCCTTTGCCATCTCATTCTCACCTACTTCAGCGCATATACCCCATCCATCCTCCCACTCGCACACTCTTACCTCACCAGTTAGTCACAGTTAATCCACATATGTTCCCTTTTGCGCCCTGATGCACCTGGACATTCTCTCTGTCTTTCACCTTATTCTCACCCTTTACATTACATGTTACAATTCGTACCATGTCGTCACTTCTTCTTCTGTCTTGATACAGGTCTTTTTGTTTGCATTATTAGTTACTTGTTTTCGGGGGAGGGGCACTAACCCTCCAACCGCCCACTTGTTGACACGTAGGGAAAACGTGTTGGTTGGTTATAAGGTTACCACCCAGCGTATGAAATGATTTCCTAGTTTACAGGAAATCATTTGGCTTGTCACTCAGTGCATAATTACTCGGAACTAAGTACCACTACACTAAGTGAGTGGGTAATGGGCGCCCTATTATATATATATATATATATATATATATATATATATATATATATATATATATATATATATATATATATATATCCGTCCATCCATCATCAAATCCTACATTGCCCCATGAGGAGCGTAGAAGCCCGGGGCTAGGCAGTTGGTCTCGACAATTTAAGATGAGACTGACCAGCCTAACTCATCCCTGAGTGGCATTACATGATCAATCAACCCCAACAACCACTTGGATATAAACCTTCACAGGCTCAATCCGACTGGAACGGAATAATTACCCTCTAAACCACCAGGTGCCAAAATATGGCTATATGGTTACCACCCAGCATAGTAAACGGTTTCCTGGTGTACAAGAAACAATTTGGCTTGTCACTCAGAGTAGAGTCACTCACAGGCAAAAGTAAAAGGAAAGAATGAAGGAAAGAAAGACAGAAGAGGAAGTGTAAAGTCACCCGTATGCAGAAGGACAAGGAAAGTATGAAGGAAAGAACGACAGAAGAGGATGAAAGGAATAAGGATGGAAGAGAGGAAAGTGCAGACACCCGAGAGCAGACTACATCGAATGAGTGGATGGTTAGAGCCCCCACGTACCACAATATATATATATATATATATATATATATATATATATATATATATATATATATATATATATATATATATATATATATATATATATATATATATATATATATATATATATATATATATATTCTTATTATGGGATAGGTTTGGTGATTTCAAGGACAATATTCTATAGAGTGTTTGAGGGTAAAAGCTGTCTTTCTGGTGGCTTGAAATGTTCTGGGTTAGCCTGAGTGGCATCATCTGACGGGTTGTGTAAACAATCAGAGCAAGTCAGGGATTACACAAGGGTTTCCTTTATATGACAATAAACGATGTGGAAATGGGACGCTAAGACCAATATACCATACGTGACTGTGTCCCAGGAATCCATTTACTCTGTAAGGTGGCAACCATACAACAATTTTGCGCCTGGTGGTCTACTTGGCTAAGGCGCTCCAACCCGATGGTGACTGTGTTTCCGTTTGAGGAAAGTGAGCGTTTATTGCTCAAATAATGTCACTCAGTGGCGTGTGAGGTTGATCACAATTACCATAAATATCTGAACTGAGCAGCCTAGCCCAGGTCCCTTCAGTCCTGATGGGGCAAGACAGGCTTCGATGATGATGATGATAGTTATTATTGTCCCATCATATAACAATAAGCATGTCATCCCCTACTTATTTCAATAAATTATTTTGTTTCCAATACTGGCATAAATATGTTAACCAATGTAATTACACACCAATGTTGCAGTAACCCGACAAGGGTACGAATACTATTTAAAAATTATTTTCATTTCCACAGCCCTGTTCCTCCACACAGCTGAACATCCAATCCATCAGCGCCACCCCGACCTTTGTGAGGACTCCATATTATAATAATACAACTCATAGCTTGATAGACAGATAGATAGACCGTGTAATAGATATGAACGTCAGCCAAGGTGTGGCAATAGGAAATGTGTCAGCGACAGTCAACCAAAGGAAATGTGTTTGCAATTTCATTGGGAAAGGAAATGTGTCTGCATTTGTGTAAGGAATGCCAGGCATGCACTATGTCACCGGAAACGCTGTCTAACTATCTATCCATCATGCTATGAGTTGTATTATTATACTATGGAGTCCTGACACCTTCACTACACACAGACCTGCGTGTGTGTGTGTGTGTGTGTGTGTGTGTGTGTGCGCGTGCGCGCGCATATGAACGTAAAGTTCATTTACATGTTTAATTGGTGGTAGGCGGTAGAGACCATCATCCACTCACTAAATGTAGTGCTGCCAACTTCCTTCACCCATATTATTTTCTCTGAATCTGAACTCCTTTCCTCGTTTATCCCTCACACTTCCTGTCACTTTTTATTATTATTCTTTCCTCTTCAGGTTATTCTACATTTATTAACAAACCTAATGATTCCCTAAAACAAAGGAAACCAGTCACAACGCTGGGTGGTAACCATATAAATAAATAATGGGTTGATGTGAAGCCTACTGTGGTCCCCTCTGCTAACTTGGTGGGGAGTTGCATATGTGCGCTCATCAGGGAAGCAAACATCCCAACTCTTTCCCGCACCTCACTGTGTCGAGGCGCTGCAAGAGAACATCGGCTCACTGAGCAGGACGGGCCTGCGGGGCAGGTTGCTTGCCTGCGGTTGATGGGTCTACTCGGTCAGACAGACCGGGGAGCTCAACAACAACACAGTGTTTGAGGGACTATCGAATGCCAAGTCACACGAAAACATAATTAAGTGAAGTGTGGTCACCGCCGTTATACAGAGTGGTCAACATTTACCCGAACCACAGAATCACAGGGACGTAACGCTGCAATTGTGAGGTCGCGATATCCCTTGCTTTTTGCTGTAAACCAGTGAATTTATTCCCTAACATGAATGCTACTGTATATTGTTTAAGCCGTTGTTAAACCAGTTTCTGCCATAAAACACATCGACCTTATACTTGTTTTACTCTAACCTGGCCCTAATTTTCGTCATCTTGTAGTTTATTTCTCAAAGCTCAAAGGCAGAAAAAGACAATGCTGCGATTGTACAACCTTTTCAGAGGAATTCTATGTGACTAGCCTCACTGTCTAGTGTTAATGTATCACAACAACTCAGCATTCAGCATTGCTACATGGCAACATTAGGTCAGGTTGGAGTAAACCGAGTATAGTTTATTGTAGCAGGTCGTCGAGATAGTGACTCGCAGTCCAGTAAGGACAGGACAGACTCGATGCCCCCCATCTCGTGTGCCCCAACCGTACAGACAGAGAAATAAGTGTCTTCCCAAAGTGTGACGAATACACAGCGGAAAAACGGAACCATCTCCAACACGCACTAGTTATAGCCATGGTTTTCATTGTATTTCACAAGATGTCAATTTTCCTCAGACGTAACTGGGAAGATACTCGTATTTGTTTCTTTGACTATACATATACAACAATTTTATCATCAATCGGCCCAGAAATACAAGTGTTTGGTCGTGACAACGAGCGTTGGTGAGAATACCAACACTAACAAGAAACAAGAAAAAATATATCTCCCCTTCAGAAAACGCAACACTGCTTCCTAGTACTAACAACAAGCAATCTCTCTCTCTCTCTCTCTCTCTCTCTCTATGTATCTATCTATATATCTATCTATCTCTCTCTCATAAAATTGATCTATTTCATCGTTCCACAGTCACAAGTGTTGAGAGACGGACAGGTATTATAGTGGTTTGTGTGGCTGAGTGTCTTTTATTCTCCTTACCTTCTCACCTTTCTCCTTCACCCTTAAAAATAATATAGTTTCAACCCACATCATTTTTATATTCTTTCTGATGCAACGAGGCGCATTTTTCAGGTTAGGAGAGTCCCCTGGCAGTGAATGGATCCTTCAACGGTGTAATTAATCCCTCCTCCAGTTAGAAAAGTTAATCTTAAACTGAAAAAGAAACTGCCAAGAATTCGACATGATCATCATCATCATCATCATCATCATCATCATCATCCAGTCCTCCTTTCCCACCGTAGGGCAGGGGTGAGGAGTAGCAACGTCCAGACAGCCCAAGTTTACCCAGTCCAATTGGCCACGCTTCAATTCACTCATTCAAGCCCCCGGAATCCTGGCTCCATCGGATACGTCAAAAACATTCACACGTTCTGTAGCTTCACATAATCGTATCCGATAGCATCAATCCAGACGCTGCCACGTTAAAGAGGGGTGCCAAAATCCCTGATCATTCACTTCTAGCAACATGCATCCAGCCAGCTCGATCTCCTGTCAGTCCTCTAGCCTGACCGACTTCCAAACCTCTCTTCCTCATACATTCATCCACCAGAATCTCTCCACCTTCTCCTTGGCCTACCTCGCCTCCCCCGTTTGAATTCGCTCAGATATACCTTTTTCACCACTCTATTGTTATCCATTCTCTTCACATGACCATACCATCTCAGTACACTCTCTTCTATTTTGGTGTCCACCGACTTCCTCACTCCACACCTTTCACGAATCACATTATTTCGTATCCCCTCCACCCTCTGTACTCCACATACATTCCTCAGCAGTCCCATCTCCACTGCTCTTACTCTTGACTTTTCATTTTCATGCCACTCCATAGTCTCACATCCATATGATAACGTTTTTGAGTTATAAGGTCTAGTATTTGACCTTACCTTGACTTCTGCAGGATCGTTCTCGAAATCAAACTCCTTCATCCTTGCTTTATCATTAACCCCTTCACAAAGTTTGGTTTAAATCCTTAACCTGTTCTTGCCATGTGACCATGATCTTTTACCAATTGTTTGCAACATAACAGGTCAACCCCTTGACTTATCCTCAACCCTTCCACCAAGTTTGATCTAAATTAAGTCAGAGCTGTTTTAGATTATTTTCTCTCACACAGACCCACGCACAAAAGCTGATAAAATTATTCACACACACACACACACACACACACACACACACACACACACACACACACACACACTTGTGCTTGCTGTTAATGTATACTCTTCACATCTGCATCTGATGCAAGTGAGGAGTTGATGGTAACTACCAGTGTTGTAGTCAAGGCCAGGCACCTCGAGACCAAGACCAAGACCAAGACCAGACCCTCCGAGACCAAGACCAAGACCAGACCCTCCGAGACCAAGACCAAGACCAGATCCTCCGAGACCAAGACCAAGACCAAGACCAAGAATTTATGTGTCTGCTGACTGAATGAAAAGTAGCTGCAGCCTGCAGGTGCTGCACTGCTGGTCAGTTTTCACGGGCGTCTCGGCCCCTCAAGTGAGTGCACTAGTACCCCAATCACTCAGTTGCAGATTATGTATCGATGCGATACTCAACACCTTTTAAACGAATATAAGGTGATTATCGCACATGGGTTGAATGAGGCCGAGGAGTTTCAGGGAAGACAATTGCTAAGAAGAATGAAAGAGAGAAGAGAGGAATGGGGATTATTCCCGGGGCCAAAACTCAAGAGTATGGAGGGATCAGGGCCCACACAAGGACTGTGACAATTTTGCTTCTTTTTCTGGCCCGTGTCAATCGTTTTCCAGGCACCCCAGGGCGTGATCATAGCTCTCTACGGCCCTGCGCACCGATGTTACGGCTTTTGAAATTTTTTTAAGTTTTTAAACTTTTGAAAGTACGGTTTTGAAGTTACAGTGTATGGTGTTGCATACTTTCTCAGTGCCACCGTACTCATGGATAGCTGTATCTTCCTCATGCGAAAGTTGGTTTTCGGAAGACTAATTTTTGCACTTCTCTTTGAGCTTTACCCGTGCCCGAACGTTCCATACACAGCATATTCATCTTTCGTTTCTCGTGAACTGTCGAGCAGGACTACCTATTTTTCAGGATAATTGCACAAGAGGCCGAAGGGGTTTCGGGATACAAAGGTGGGAAGCAAAAAATTTTCATAAATATAAAATATACATTTTACTTCCATAAGTGCTCCAAATACTTCTTGCGGTTGTCTCCACTATTTGCTTAAGAGAACAGTTTTCACTAACTTTCCCCTTGAAAGGGGCCTTCATTCGAGTCTGCTCACTGCCCTTCTTGCTTCTACAGATGACTTATCGGCCCCCAGGTGGACCCCCCACTTTAGTGGGGCTGGAAAAGCCACTGGGCCATATGGCCATCGACCCCCCTGTGACTCTCAATTCTTGTAGTAGGAGTTAAAGATGAATGCAGGGAGTTTATCTTGATTTATTATCTTCAGAGAATATCTTAAGTTGAGCAGTGTATGTATTACAGAGACTGAATACACTAAGTAAGTGTAGTTGGACCTCTCTTCTTGTTCATTCTCTCCACTACCTGTCGGTTCTATAGCTAGCCTCCTTCTGAGCTCTGCTTCCTAAATTCTGGTGTAGCAGGGGTCATGTCACGTGTGTTACACTGTGGTTGGAATGTTCTAGAAACCTGTGTGTGAGTATGTGTGTATGTGTGTGTATGGTCACTAGGCATTGTTCGTATGCTATCTCGCTGACACACTACCTATATCATCCCCTGACTTGCTGCTTCCTGTGTATTGTCAACATTTCCTCAGTTACACTTGCAAGATCATTTCCCGTTCCCAGGCTTGCCTTGAGCTCTGTCTATCTATCTATTTATCTATCTATCTATCATGTTTTCTATAATTAAATGTATTTATAATCTGGAGTCCTAACATTGCTCGGTCACGTGCTGGAGGTCCTCCGACAGCAATTATCATTGACATATGCTAATCTATTAGTACATAATATTGATTATAATATTGTATACATATAATATTCATAGTAAATTTCAATGATCTAGTAATATTACATTTTAAACAAGTTGTATACATATTTGAATAAATGCATTAAAGGTAAACTATTTAACTGTAATACAGTATGTACATGGGTTATTGTAGTGAAATGTATACATGCAAGAAAAAAAAATAGTTTAAAATTAAGATTATGGTAAGAGTTATTAATATTTCATTTAAAGATAATGCTACTGGTATGCCATACATCTATATTATGGGTCATTCTTCTTTGTATTTTTTTCCTTTTAATTAATACTATATACAAAATATGTACACTTCATTCAGGGGGGTTAACTTGGATGTTAACTCTCCCCCCACTAAATACTGACTCCAAATTTGCAATTCTTGCATGCATTCTGTGCATTGCGAACGGCAGTACTGCAAATACAATGCAGAAGATTATAAAGAGAGTAGGTGCTGGGCTATACACATAATATGGGTTGAACATAGTCAAACTCAAATCTTCCCAGGGCTTCATTGTTTCATTGATCAGTTGCATAGTTTCAAACTTAGGTGAAGTCAACTCAATACTTGTGCTCATGTTTAAGTCCATATCAGGCAGTGGATGGAAATGTTTGTGTGTATGATTGAGGATGGTGTAGTGATTGATGGTGGATAAAGTGGACATGGATGGTGTAAATACCGCACAGTAGACTTGTGCTATGTATAATCCTGATGCTGATGTATGAGATGGTGGTATATCTGGACAGACTATGTAAACTGATGTGTTATGAGTGAAATAAAAAAAACTGTGAGTGTCCGATGCGTTGATGGTGTACAAGTTTATCTGGAGCAAAAGTGAAGTTGCAGTGATTATGAATATTGTTATTTCTGATGATAGACATTTCACAAGGGACTGTATCAGTAGGCTGAAACGTGAAAATGTACGCAGGACAAAGATGAACAGCATGTAGGGATGTGCGGCACTTTCGTTCAATCGTTGATTCACTTGCGAAAGTGACAGTGTCCCGTCTCTTGGAATGATGAGTTCGGTGTCTGTGTTGATGTTGATGATGACCAAAGTGTTGTTATTTTTAGAGGGGAAGGGGTGTATTTGGTATACTGTGAACAGGTCTTCAGTTATGAATGGTACATGAACTACTACTGATGTTGGTGTTAGTGTTGCTTCTAAATATGGATAATATTGCATGAATTCCCTACTTCGGAACAAAGGCTTCAATTTATGTTTATGTATGCCTTGACTAATTATCTGACGTAGCTCATGAACTGGGAGTAAGTCAATTGTGATCTTGCCATCACCAGCATTCGAAATTCCTTGCATAAGTGTCCTGTAACGAACTCTAGTGTTGTCTAATTGTAGTAGAATCGTGTCAATATGTTCTGTGATGATGGAGAAGTGTTGGAAAAGTGTTATGTTACCTTCCATTTCATTTATTTTATCTACACTTTCGAGAGCTATGTTTTCTGCCTTTTTCAGATTTTTCACAATTGTCTTCATTGCTGAGTTCTGTCCTGTGATGAATTTATCTTGGTATGTTAGTATATGAGCTGTTTTATTAAATTTGTTGTTTATTTCTTTAAGGTCATCCTCTGTAGCCAATCCAAAGATGTTCCCAAGAAATTCGCCGCCCAGGTCGAACAAACCGCGCTTTGGGCGAGTACGTGTGATGTTGTTCCTGTCGCTCAATACTTCCGTTCCATGAGATGGGAGATCTTGGATCATGATGAGCATAGTTGACTTTGCCTGTTCTATTTTCCATTTCGCTAACTTCACTATTTCATTCACTTCCTTGGTGTTATGTGCTTGTGAAACATAGCTTCCTATCATAAAGTCCAGGGTTGGCATAGGTTTCGCGAGATTTTCTAGATAAGAAGGTAATTCATACAAGTAATCCAGACTTATTTCAGTACTCATGACGCCTTTTACGATTGAAGTCGTGGCCGTTGGAGCTATGAGGCATCCTTGTCGTACTATGTGTTGGGGGTCTAAGTGCGCATATCCTCTTGCTATGTAGAGGAGAATCCATAGCATAAGTCCCTTCATCGCTACCTACCGAAAAAAAAAAAAAATCTAGTAATTTCCTAATATGGTCATGCTGTGGTCGATGATAGTGATGTGTGTTACGGTTGATTGTTATTTCATTTATAGATTGAGTTTAAATCGATATTTAATTCTCGTAAATGATGTACTGTAGATTTGATTGGAACAGTTGCACTTATGTTTGATTGTTTGGTATATGACCTTAATTTCTTTTTGTAATCATTGTTGTTTTCTTGCTTGGTTTCCTGAGGTACGTTCGCCTGTTCGGTTGTATCCGATGCTGAATAATTATTGGATAATTCCCTTGAAACTCGTTTTAAATGGTCAATATGAACTTGTTTCACTTCACCAGTTGACAGTGACTTAATTAAAACTTTGTTTGCTTTTATGTTAATTACTCTGTATGGGCCCTCAAATTTTGGGGATAATTTATTGTCTCTCGTATGAATGATACCGTAAACAATGTCTCCTAAGCTGATAGGTGAATCTTTTGCCTTCTTGTTAAATGCCTCCGTCATTTCTTCCTTGGACATCGTTAATTGTTTTTTGACTCTTTTGTGTATGTCCTGGAATTCACGTAAACGGAGTTTAGAGTAATCATCGTAATTGTATATAGGCATGCTGTCACCTTCTAGGAGCTCATATGGTAGTTTTTTATCTGTCCCATATATAATGAAATGTGGTGTGTCACCTATGGATTTATTTATAGATCCATTAATTGAGGCTTCTACTCTGGGAATCCAATCATCCCAGCTTGCATAATTTTCACTGAGAATGTGTCGTAACACATCTAATACTTTTTTGTTTATCTCTTTACTAACCCATTAGATGCTGGGTGATAGGCTAAAACGTTAACCTTTTTTATGTTGTATTGTTTACATATTTCTTGTAAGATATCAGAATTAAATTCTCCTCCATTATCACTTATTAGTACCTTTGGGGTAGTAAAGCGACATATTACATTATCTGTTATTGCCTTTGCTACTGTCTCTGCTGTTTTATCTTTAATTGGAGCTAAAATGACAACGGGAAAAATGATCCGTTGCTACGAATAGGTATAGGTTATTATTGTATGATAATGGCATCTTGAGTAAATCAACAGCGACAACGTCCCATGGTTGATGTGGTACAGGGTAATTACCCATCGGTGCAGGTGTGATTGGGTATCCTTTGTGTTTTGCACATGATTCGCATCTGTCTATATGATTGTTTATATCTTTTCGTAATGAAGGCCAGTAATATAACAGCTGGGCTTGTTTGAATGTCTTATCCTTTCCAGGGTGTCCTGCATGTGGGCTATCGTGTATCGTTCGTAATACTTTTGGTATCATGTCATTAGTTACTACCAACTGGTTAGTATTTCTTTGGCGTTTTGGTTGTTTCGGGTTAATCTTGTATAATGTATTATTGACCATTGTGAACTGTTCGAGTGGTACATGCAGTTTGGGTAATTGTATGTCATCTCCACTTTCTAACTTGTATATATCTTTAGATCATATTGGGTCAAGTCTTTGTGCTTTTGCGATATCCTCGTGGTTTGGGATATTTCCTTTGAGATCTAATGCCGCGACCTGAATTGTGTTCGGGTTCCTAGATAATGCGTCAGCTACTATGTTCATTTTACCTTGTATATAATGAATTTGTACATTGTAGTTTTCAACTGTACATTTCCATCTTGCTCTCCTCCTAGAAAGGAGTTTTTCTTTAAACATACCCACTAGTGGTTTATGATCGGTGAATAAGTGGATTTCGTAACCATATACCAAATCTCGAAACTTTTGTAATGCAAAAACCACTGCAAGTGCCTCTAAGTCTGTCGTGGAATAATTTTTCTCTGCACCTTTTATTTGTCTGCTGGCAAATGCAATTAGTTGATTCTGTCCTCTTTTATCTTCCTGCATCAGTACAGCCCCTAATCCTTTAACTGATGCATCTGTACAAATAATAAATGGTTTTGTGAAATCCTGATATGCCAAACATGGTGCATTTGTTAGTTTAATTTTTAATTTGTTAAATGCTTGTCTTTGTTCTTCTTCCCATTGGAATATAGCATCTTTTTTGAGTAGTTGGAATAGAGGAAAGGCTATATGAGAGAATTGTGGTACGAATGACCTATAGTACCCACCTAGACCTAAAAATTGTCTAACTTCGTCAGTCGTAGTGGGATCAGGAAAATCTCTCACTGCCTGTATTTTCTCATCAGTGGTGTGAATACCATTAGAACTTAATTTGTGGCCTAAGAAATTTATTTCCTTAAAGCAAAATTTGCATTTAGAAAGCTTAATTTTTAAACCAGCAATAGATAGATAGATAGGTCTAATTTCTGGAGATGTTCTGTGATATCTTTTGTTGCGATGATAATATCGTCAAGATAAACAAATATTCCTTGTCCTAAAATTCCAGACAATACATAATTCATAAGACGCTGGAATGTGCCCGGGGCTGTCCTCAGTCCCATGGGCATCCTTCTATATTGATAGTGTCCTCTATTTGTGGAAAAGGCAGTGTATTTACATTATTCCTGTTCTACAGGAATTTGATAATATCCATTTAGCAGATCGATCGTGGAAAATATATTTATTTTCTGGTCCAATATTCTGTAGGATGTCGCTTAGCAATGGCATGGGAAATCTGTCTGGGATTGTGTGATTGTTTAGTTTACGGTAATCTACTACCGCACGCATTTCTCCATTTCGTTTGGGCACGAAGAATAATGGGGCATTCCACGGAGAGACTGATGGCTCAATAATTCCAAGTTTTAACATTTCATCGACATACTGGTTTGCGAGTGTTCGCTGAGATTGTGGGATTCGGTAGGCAGATACGAAAATTGGTGGTATCTCAGGGTGCACATTAATCTTGTGATTAATCAGGTTAGTACACCCTAATTGTTCTCCAGGTAATGCTACGGTGTCCCTGTGTGTTTCCAACACGGTTAACAAATCATTTTCTTCATCAAATTCACCTGAGTGAATTAAATTCTCTTTTATGCTTTCATATCCGTAGATTTTATCTCACTTGTCACTCCAGCTATAACTATTTCCTTCACAGGGGCGGGACATTTTTCAGTACTAACTATGCAAGTCCCCTTTTCAACTGTACTTCCCCATTCATGTGATTAATTAGAAATATCTGAGATTGCCCATCGTCGTTCATCTGACATAATGCGTATTCTACTGACAATCCTTTTACTTTACATAATTCTTCTAAGACAAGAACAGTACTGTTCCGTAACTTACTCTTTATGGTAACTTTCATCTAGGAGTTAGGTGGTATAACTAAATCATTGGTGAGATGGGCGGGAAAAACTGATAAATCAGTACTGTTACCTGGGTTCCTAATCCTGGAGGCTGGGGGGAGGGGGGGGAGTGGATCTATACAGTCATCTGTTTGTGTATGTTTGTTTAAGCTTTTAACATTACCAATTCTTTTTGGTTCTCTTTTACTAATCGGTGAGGGCTCTGATGGTATTTCCTCTATGAATTCATTGTCAAAGTCTACTCCATTCATTTGTGGGAGTAAAGTTAGTTTCTCTGCTCTCATGCATCTTAAGCCCAGTAACATATGAGCTTTAATTGCTAAGTTTTCAACGATATAGAAAAATGCAGAGATTGGTCTTGTAGTCTCTGTGAAACTGATGTTTAACCTTATCATACCTTTTACTGTGACTTGTTTTCCATCTATTGTATATAAATCTAAATCAGATTCTTCCAGAAAAGTTACTTTCTTCTTATTTTTAAAAATTCTGTTTATTTCTTTTTGTGTTATTAAGTTCACTGGAGAGTCTGTTTCTAAAAATAAGGAAACGTTTTGATCCTCACATACAGCTGGTATCAAGATACACTCATTTCCCAACATGCCTCCTATGTGAATTTTAGACTTGCTTTTCTTTGCTTTTGTTCGTTTTTTGTCATGACTTGGTCGTCCCCCAATTTGAACACAGACACTAATTTTTCTACTGTTTTCCAGTTACTGGTCCAGCACCCTTGGCACTGATGATGTCTACAGAACGGACCAAATCCTTGTGTCTTTTGTCTATCCTCTTTTGTTTTGATAAAGCATTCATTCCTAGTGTGTCCTGGTTTTGCACAATAATGACATAGAATGGACCTATCTCTTGACTGTGATCTACGAGGTGACTTCCCATATTTAGTGGTGTCTGTGGCGCGAGATCTGCTTGGACTGCGTGGAAACTTACGAAACTGCCTGTAGCCTGGTGTTTGTGATCGTAGTCTCGACGCGTTTGGTTGTTTGCTCTGCCTGCTTTCGGGTCGCGATCGATTTTGTTCTCTGTTTGGGGTAGTTGTAGCTGTTTTCACAGCTGATACTGTCTCAGGCACCCTTATTCTGCTAGAATGTGATTGTGTTCGATCAACCCTGCTTTGCTACACTGCATCTCTACCTCATTCATTAAGTCTAGTAAGTACAAGACTGGGGTGTACGTCATCATCTTGGCGATCTTAAGGGTCCTATCACGTAATTTACACAGAGCATCTACATAACCATTGATGTCCACGACGAGGTCTGGGGACATCTTTCCATCCCCTGTTATCCAGTTTGAGTTTTCTAAGGTAGCTAATAATGTCCTTTTGATCGTGGAGACATCGGCAGTTATTTCACTGAGCACATGATTTGTAGTGTGCTCCCTTACAAGATCTACAATCTTTTGTAATTCTGGGATTATACATGGCAAGAAGTTCATACCTCCAGAAAATTTCTTCAAAAATTCAGTTTTAAATTCATGATAATTATGTCTTAGCTCAGAGAAGCTTGTATGACCTAAACAAATTTCCTGCCGGACATCTTTCCTAACTAATCCAAGAGGAAAAAATAGCAATTTTCTCTTGTTCATCTGTAATGTGCCTTTTTACGAAGATCTGTTCGCATTGATCAACCAGTGAAATGACATCAATATGGTCTTTTTCTGTGCCAGAGAATTTCGGGGCAGTTTTATCCTCATGGTTGACGTAAACATTAGTTGGGGATGTTTGATCTATGGTATTCATCTTCACTAGTTGCTCTGTTAATTTAACTTGGACTTGTTTATCGTTGTGTGAGGGAATAGTGGAATAGGTTTTCCCTGAACGATGAACTCTGTTAAGTATATTTTCATAGGTATGCACTTCAGAGACAAAGTCCTCACTCGCTACATCAGAGGGGGTTTGCCAATCATCATTATCATCATCTAGAATTGAGGTATTAGTTTCTTTGTCTTTAGTTTGCTGTGAATTTTATAGGGTGGGTGTGTTGCCCTGGTGCTCTCCTAATTGTGTATCCGCAGTGGGCGCTAACTGTGTATCATGTTACTAACACGGGTGGAGGTGAAAATATTCCTGTCATATCACTCAGTTAAAAAGAATTCATGTTGCTAAGATATGGTGTTATGAAATACGTCTTTTGTTTATGTCCTAACTAAATAGATGAGTAAATGAGTTGTAATAAATGATAGTGAGTGTATAAGTGTATATATATAAAATTTAAAGCACTGAGAAGAAATTTGTAAGTATAATTACACCCACTTGATACAGATGCCGCACGGAGAGGCGAGTCGAAGGAGCTGTCGATCTCGGAAGATTTATGCAGAGTTTAATAAAGATCTCCTCTCGATAATTCTAGGGCTGTGTTGATGGACGATATTACTCAGGAAATTCCATGGCCTGATGAATGTAGTGTTAAACAGCTGTACTCACAGGAGAACCTCATCATAGAACGTCGAATTCCCACTCAATACTGTGGAAATAAATGAGTATGAGTAGGAGCTATGTGAATAATGAGTAATGAGTAGTGGGTGAGAAGTGCCTGGTGTCAGTCACACGTTGATTGGCGTGGCATTGTCTCAGCAAACACGCATGGTGATGTCGTCTCAGCAGATACACATGGTGACGTCGGCTTCCCACACTTGTAGCTGTGGTGAGTAACTGAGTAGCGATGAGTAACCTGAGTGAGGAAAGGTAAGATGCGTTATAAATGTGGCCCTGGTGTTTGCCGCGTCGTCTTGACCTGCGTCAGCAGTGGAGGTAGGGGGGCGGTAGGACAGAGCGGAGGGGTTCTAGTGCTTGTTGCTTTGTTCTTGTTTTTCATTTACTTGTTTTGTTTTTTATTCTTCTTGCTGCTGCTTGAAGTTGCATGAAGAAATTATAGAGTTGTCTTGTAGACTTGTTATTTGTAGTTAATGGCAGAGGTTGTTGATCCTCACTCGTAACTCGTCGTTGCTACTGTATGCTCGTAGACTCGTAGACTCGTTCTTCGCTTGTGGTTACTTGATCGTAGAATTGTAGTAATGTAGAATCAGCTGTAGAACTGGAGCTGATCTTGGTTACAGTTTCGCCTGCTTTTGTAGAAATGATGGTTCGTAGGCATAGACTCGATCGTTACTGCCACCAGTTTATTGTTGAAACTCCGCAGCCACCACTTATATATATATATATATATATATATATATATATATATATATATATATATATATATATATATATATATATATATATATATATATATATATATATATATATAACTAATTAGTCTTGTAATATTTAAGTCTTGAGTTTTGGTTAAAGTTATTTTGGTAACTGAAGAGCATGAGGAGTTAAAGATGAATACAGGGAGTTGATCTTGATTTATTATCTTCAGAGAAAGTCTAAGTTGAGCAGCGTATGTATTACAAGGGACTTAATATACTAAGTCTAGTTGGACCCCTCTTCTTATTTGATCTCTCCACTACCTGCCGGTTCTATGGCCAGCCTCATTCTCAGCTCCGATTGCTACATTCTCGTTTAGCAGGGGTCGTGTCACGTGTGCTATACTGTCGTGGAAACATCTTGAACACTGTATGTCTGTGTGTACTGTATGTACAGCTTCCGGTGCAGGACCAGCATTCCTTCACTTTAAGAGTTGCAAGCTAATTTCCTTTTGCTTGATTCTTGCTGATACACTACCTATCTTACACCCTGGCTTGGTGCTTCTATCTATCTGTCTATCTACCTAACTGTCTAGCTGTCTATGAGTTGTATTATTTATATTATGGAGTCCTGACATGTGTGTGTGTGTGTGTGTGTGTGTGTGTGTGTGTGTGTGTGAGAGAGAGAGAGAGAGAGAGAGAGAGAGAGAGAGAGGAGGTGGTGGTGGTGGTGGTGGTGTGGGGTAGGGTGGGTGGATGGATGGATGGACGTGTGTGTTTGTGTATGAGAGAGAGAGAGAGAGAAAGAGAATCAAATTATGGCCAAGGTCAGACTAAAATTGGAAAAAAAAGAATAATAAACCAACACACACACACACACACACACACACACACACACACACACACACACACACAGCTTAATAGCCAGGTAGATAAAGACAAGGGTAAACAGAGACAGATATGTGAGGAAAATTTTATACGGGTCAGAAATTAATCATACGAAGACAATAAAGAAACAGATAAACAAAGAAAACAAATATAAACAGAGAGAGAGAGAGAGAGAGAGAGAGAGATCCACCTGCAGCCTCACTGATAAATATACTTCAGGGAAATTTTACAAGAAATGCGGAAATTAGTAAAAAAAAAAAAAAAAAGAAAGAAAAGAAAAGAAACTAGAGACAAAAAAAGATACTGCCTAGCATGGGTTCCACAGTCGATGCACACAGCCTGCTTCTCTCCGCCCCCCATTGACAGCTGCAGCACCCACAGTGTACACCCACGCACCAAAGTTTCTGTACCCCTTTCGGTGGCAGGAAGTGGAAGTCAGGGCTGGGATGTTCAAAAGATCGTTGCCAGACGCCGCTATGATCATCGTAACGAGCTCGTAGCGGCCATCTTTGATCGTGAGCTACGACAACCGCTAAGGTGTATCTTCTTCCTCTCGCGGCAACGCTCGTAGCTCACGATGATGCGATCGTAAAACCCGTTCCGTTCCGTTCCTATCGTTCATAATGCAACCCAGCTAATAGTCGCTGAGCCAATCAGAAGAGAGATTTCATAAACCTTGAAAGATTGTGGGCCAATCAAAATGGAGTTCCAAAATGTTAAATACACTTATCCAGGCGCGCCATTACATCACTCAAACAACCACGATATTCATCCCAAGACATACAAGACATGACAAGTGACGAGTCCCCTACCGAACGAATTCGTCGAGCAAATTTTACACATGAGATGATGGCGTTAATACAGGGTTGGCTCGACAGACAGACAGTGCTGAAGAACAATCACATCACCTTGGCTATAACTATAGTGTGGGTGAAAGATCCACATCATATTAACAAAACGTAGTGATGATTTTGAAAATATGGAGATCCAAACTGAGACCCTTTTACCTGAATAAACTATACAGTATATCATTGGCTTCAGACTGTATCATTACAACTCCCACAGACTTAAACCATGTTTTAATGAACAGTGCATCGGTCTGCATTTTTACAGATGTAAGGGGGCACGATAGCTCAGTGGTAAAGCATCGAGCTCGTAATCGGGGGATTGCGAGTTCGAGCCCTGCCCTGGACTGCCGTGCCGGGAGTGGTAGGGCGCTCCTGTAACCTAGCGGGGCTATATGATCCAAAACAGGGTCTAGCTCGGGGGAACGCCATTTCTCCATTTACAGATGTAAGCAGTAGAAACGAAAAATTCCCCCTCTTTGCTTACCTCTTGGCATCTTAACTTCCTTAAGTAAGAGATTTTCTGTACAACACATGTGCCACTCTTAATTATTCTGCTCACACGTCCATGTGTTAAGCCTAATGTGTCTGCCAACACACTCTAAAATGAGCCACTTGCATAAAATCTGAATGTCATTAACACCTGCAAATGACATGGCACAGCACGGGATCTTGTCGCTGGTCCAACTAGCGGTTCAACTCTTGCACACCACTGAAGGAGTTCTTGTCTGGGAAACCTATAATATCTCAACAAATGTTCGCCACTGTAAGCAGATGGATCCATTATGTCTCTGTAGTTCCTCTCAAATCTCATCGCTCTTCGTAATGCCAGTTCTACCTTTAAAACCACTTGTAACTCCATCTTCGTTCACAGAAAAGGGTAAATAAACAAACTTAGCATCACATGATTCGGTTTGTTTATTAGAGAAACATCCACTATGCGACACTACGATCAGCTTAAGGGTGCTTGTCAGAAATCGTAGCGCTACGAGCAAATATGGCAGATGGAGGATCGTAAAATTTGTTTGAACATACACCTTAGCGGTTTACGAGCGCGCTATGATTATCGTACCCGCTACGATGATCTTAGCGGCCGTTACGAGCTTTCGAACATCCCACCCCAGGGTTGGAGTGAGGGCAGGCGAACGAATAACTGAGAGTGGTAGTTTGGTCTGAGCTATGAGGCGAATGGTGAGAAACTTAATGAAACTGGATTCGAAACATTTACATTCTGTTCACCCGCAAAACATTTTGCGTTCGTGACATACATAGCATGTATTATAACATAGGCTAATATGTTATCATGGAGTCCTGTGAAACTGGTCTAGACACGACTCATCTGTTTCGGATCCTCATCATACATATAAAGCACCGAACCAGTTATATATAAGCTGCGACTGGTCAGCGATAATTTTTGTGAATATGTTATTCCTGGATTGTCTAAAGCTATAATACAGAATGAGTGTGATTTTAATGCTGATTCCCACAGTAGCTGTGGGGAAGGTTACTCATGTTAAAATTATTTTATGTGGACGAATAAACCACACTGTGATGGGCAGCGGAGAGCATTCACCAAATTAGAAGAAAACAACAGAAAATATTATGAGACAACGAAGCTACAGTTGTGGTATCCTCATCCGCCTTGTTATCCAGGCCTTTACTGTTGCTTCACCTCATACGTGCATTATTTTCCTTCAGTCTCTGTCTCTTCTATTGCTGTTACTTTCCGGTATCCTCTTACTGCGTGCCGTCATATTCCTTAGGGGGTTTCTAGTCATCCGGTCCTATAACGCCTACTGTATTACAGTATTCGTCACATCATCACTTCCACACAAATAATGTTAGCACAAGACTGCTGAATCTGTTACTACCATTATTGACACTGCCACTACTAACCCCCCTTTTCCCACTGACTGTCTAATTTCTCTCTCAATACCACAACTGCTACTCCTGCTGATAATCCACTATAAATCTGTATAATAATAAATTTGATTGTCCTTACGTCTGTGTATCTGATAACCACATATTCCCTGTCCCACCGCCGACAACTCATCACTTACCTCCCGCCTCCTACTGCTGCCCCAGTTACACCCCCTCTTTCCTAGTTACCATCGACCCCACTCCTCCCCCACTCCGACACCACACAACCCCTCCCCTCATCCCGGGGCCACCAGGCCTGTTGTCCACCCTTTACCGGTGAATATACGTGGTATGCATTAATAATGAAAGAAAGACATTCGGGAGCCGAATGCTAATCGCTTGCCAGAACATGCTGTTGGCCAAGTCTAACATTTAGGCTTTATCTTCATATCCTGAAGGTTTCATGTTGATAGCTCAAGCCGTTCATTAGATAGAATGGTGCTAAAGGAGGGCGATAAGAACTGTTTCACCTTGTCAGTCATTTTGGTGACCTGACGTTGACCCTGAGTGCCCATTTTCGAACTCGTCCAAGATTTTGGCCATATCTTGATACCCTGAAAGTTTCATGTTGATAACTCAAGTCGTTCATGAGATATAATGGGGACACACACACACACACACACACACACACACACTCACACACAGATGCAGGCAATTACATTATCGCCCCACATTCTAAAGGCGGGCGATAATAATAATTATAAATATAACAGCAACAACACAGGTGTGTAGAGTTTCTAACATTACGTATAAAAACTGCAGACCTAATCATGCTTATGTGAAAGGTCACATGTGTATTTTAGTATGTTGTAAGCATGCCGTGCACTGTTATTTTTCCCAAACAGCTGTAGTGATCCCACAAATGACTACAATGGGTTGTATTATCATGGTGATGTGATGTAGGGAAGTTCAGTGGTGATGATAAGGACGGTCTGTGGTCGGTCCTGTGGTTAATATAACAGTGCTCCTTAACATAAGCATGATTAGGTCTGCAGTTTTTATACGTAATGTGCGTGTGTGCAAATAACCTATGTATGTATTTATGTATGAAAGTATGTATGTTTTATGTATGTATTAATGTATGGATGTATGTATGTATTAATAGATGGATGAATGGATGCATACATGATCTCTCTCTCTCTCTCTCTCTCTTAAAAAAAAAAAAAAAAAAGCAAATTCAGTCTGTGCAGGAGACAATGAAAAACACAACTGGGCCATTTAGGAGTTCATTGACTTTTTCTGAGAGAGAGAGAGAGAGAGAGAGAGAGAGAGAGAGAACGCACCTAACCAAGCAAGAAATGACTGGACAAGCTTCTCTCAGTATATCTATCTGTGTATCTATCTGCTTATCTATCCGTCTGTCTATCTATCTATTTAACAACCTGTCTAGCTATCTACCTGTTTACGTATCTATGTATCTATTAATCTATCTAGCCTCCATCTATCAATATCTGTCTATCTACCCATCTATCTATATCAATCTATGCACTCATCTATCTGTCCTTCTATACACCTATATCTATCTATCTGTCTATCCATATTGTTTAACACCTGGCCTCACACACACACACACACACACACACACACACACACACACACACACACACACACACACACACATTTTTGAGTGTGCTTGTTGCTGTCATCCATTTTTCTCTCCGCCTTTTTATCTGCATATTTTAGAGGGTGACTATGGTGCATCCTGACTACAATGAATTTCCTATTACCACTACCAGGAGAGAAGTAGTAGTAGTAGTAGTAGTAGTAGTAGTAGTAGTAGTGGTGGTGGTGGTGGTGGTGGTAGTGGTAGCTGTGATTGTCGTTGTAGTGGTGGTATTATTATTATTATTATTATTATTATTAAGCGAATTCGAAGGAGGGAGGAGGCGAGGTAGGCCAAGGAGAAGGTGGAGAGATATGGTGGATGAATGTGTGAGGAAGAGAGGTTTGGAAGTCGGTGAGGCTAGGGAACTGACGGGAGATCGAGCTGGCTGGAAGAATTTTGTGAGGAGATATGCATGATCAGGGATTTTTGGCACCCCTTTTTAACGTGGCAGCGTCTAGATTGACTCTGTCGGATACGATATGTGAAGCTACAGAATGTGGTGAATGTTTTTGGCGTATCCGATAGAGCCAGGATTCCGGGGGCTTGAATGATGAGTGAATGGAAGCGTGGCCCATTGGATTGGGCAATTTTGGGCTGTCTGGACATTGCTACTCCTCACCCTGCCCTTGGGTGGGAAAGGAGGTCCGGATGATGATGATGATGATGATTATTATTGTTCCGTAACTTTTCGTCTCCTATTTTCACCATACTTAATGTGGATGTACAGCACCTGACCCCATTACACTGACCCTGTTTCAGTGACCTTGACCTACTATTCAAGGTCACAGGTCTAAAAATGTCCACAGATCATGAATTTCCCACCTCAATTTACCCCAAAACAATACATATAAATACACGAATATGGACGAATGTGAAGGCGATTGATGCGTCACCTTAGGATGTTTGGGACCCGCCACATTGCCACACTTTTCAATTGGTCTTACATACAATTGGTCTTACATACAATTGGTCTTACATACAACTGGTCTTACATACAACTGGTCTTACATACAATTGGTCTTGCATACAATTAGTTTTACATACAACTGGTCTTACATACAATTGGTCTTGCATACAATTGGTCTTACATACAACTGGTCTTACATACAACTGGTCTTACATACAACTGGTCTTACATACAATTGGTATTACATACAATTGGTCTTACATACAATTGGTCTTACATACAATTGGTCTTACATACAACTGGTCTTACATACAACTGGTCTTACATACAACTGGTCTTACATACAATTGGTCTTACATACAATTGATCTTACATACAATTGGTCTTACATACAATTGGTCTTACATAAAATTGGTCTTACATACAACTGGTCTTACATACAATTGCTCTTACATACAATTGGTTTTACATACAACTGGTCTTACATACAATTGGTCTTACATACAATTGGTCTTACATACAACTGACCTTACATACAACTGGTCTTACATACAATTGGTCTTACATACAATTGGTCTTACATACAATTGGTCTTACATACAACTGGTCTTACATACAATTGCTCTTACATACAATTGGTTTTACATACAACTGGTCTTACATACAATTGGTCTTACATACAATTGGTCTTACATACAACTGGTCTTACATACAACTGGTCTTACATACAATTGGTCTTACATACAATTGGTCTTACATACAATTGGTCTTACATACAACTGGTCTTACATACAATTGGTCTTACATACAACTGGTCTTACATACAATTGGTCTTACATACAACTGGTCTTACATACAATTGGTCTTGCATACAATTGGTCTTACATACAACTGGTCTTACATACAATTGGTCTTGCATACAATTGGTCTTACATACAACTGGTCTTACATACAATTGGTCCTACATACAATTGGTCTTACATACAGGACAGACCAACACAGGTGTTGTCTAGTCCCGCAGCAGGTGTGTATAGTTTGTGTGGTCGTGCAGCAGGTGTGCATAGTTTGTGTGGTCGTGCAGCAGGTGTGTATAGTTTGTGTGGTCGTGCAGCAGGTGTGCATAGTTTGTGTGGTCGTGCAGCAGGTGTGTATAGTTTGTGTGGTCGTGCAGCAGGTGTGTATAGTTTGTGTGGTCGTGCAGCAGGTGTGTATAGTTTGTGTGGTCGTGCACCAGGTGTGTATAGTTTGTGTGGTCGTGCACCAGGTGTGTATAGTTTGTGGTGCAGGTGGACCAACATGTTTGGAGTTTGTACAAAAAAGCTAACTTGTGTCAGACAACAGTGTTAGCAGAGGTGCACAGCAGGGACTGGCTATGGCAGCTACAGTCTTATTATTATTATTATTATTATTATTATTATTATTACCATCAAATTTTGAAGCACTGAGTCGAAGTTTTAATGCACTTGGATTTCTGTTCTATATTTTCTATTTCTTGTATTTCTTTTTCCCTCTCTTTATTTCTTCTTTATCTTGCCTTCTCTTTCTCACTCTTTCCATCTCTTTCCCTAGCTCTTTTGTTTTCCTCCATCTTCCTCTCATTTCTATTCTCTCTTCCTCTGCCTCTTCGCCTATTTTTCCTTCCATCTCTCTCTCTGTCTCTCTCTCTCTCTCTCTCTCTCAAAGCTAAACGGGTCATAGGAGCCCGGGGGATGCGACGAGGATCCCATACAGGTGAGACCTCTTAATTAGGAAAAGAAGGGAGAAAAGTGAGCAGATGGAGAGAACACTTTAAGGAATTGTTGAACATAGAGGATGGAAGTAATGAGAGTATGAGTGGCTGGGGAATGGCTGGGAGAAGGAGAGAGGTGAGAAGACAGGAAGAAATCAGTAGGATAGAAGTTGTGGAAGCAATGGAGGAAGTTAAATCGGGGAAACCCCCAGGAATTGAAGGAGTGTGTGGTGAAATGCTGAAGCATGGGGGAGAGATAGTAGTAGAATGGATGTGGAAGATGTGCAGATTGGCCTGGGAGAAAGGTAGAGTCCCAGAGGATTGAAAGTCAGGTATAATTATTCCCTTGTACAAAGGAAAAGGAGAAAAAGAAATGTGTGGCAATCATAGGGGCATTTGTCTTCTTAGTATAATAGGAAAAGTGTATGGTAGGATACTTATTGACAGAGTTAGAGAAAGAACAGAGAAATTAGTTGGAGAAGAACAGGGAGGCTTTAGGAAGGGAAGAGGTTGTGTAGATCAGATATTCATTCTTAGATCTTTAGTGGAAAAGTTTCTAGAGAAGGGAAAGAAGTTGTATGCAGCTTTCATGGATTTGGAGAAAGCATATGACGGGGTGGATAGACAAGGATTGTGGAAAGTGTTAAGAATATATGGAGTAGATGGGAAGTTGTTGAATGCTGTGAAGAGTATGTACAATGGTGCAAAGGCTGCAGTGCGTGTGGATGGTGAACTAAGTGAATTTTTCTCTTTGAAGGATGGGTTGAAACAGGGATGTGTCATGTCTCCATGGTTGTTCAATCTGTACATGAACGGGGTAATAAAAGAGGTACAAGGTAGGGTAGTGGATGTTGGAGTGGCCCTGGTGAGAGAGGATAGTGTTTGGAAATTCCCTGTACTGTTGTTTGCAGATGATACTGTGTTGTTGAGTGAAGACGAAGGGGAGCTGCAAGGCTTGGTGGATGAGTTTGGGAGAGTGTGTAAGAAACGGAATCTAAAGGTGAATGTAGCGAAGAGTAAAGTAATGGTCTTTGAGAGATGTGAAGTCAGTGAATGTACAGCGAGGTTGGATGGTGAGGAATTGGAAAATGTGAGTACGTTTAAGTACTTGGGTAGTGTGATGAGTAAGCAAGGAGGTTTGGAGGGTGAAGTGCTTGAAAGGGTACAGCAGGGAAGAAAGGTTGCTGGTTCTTTGAAAGCAGTGATAAGAAACAGGGAAGTGAGCATGGAAGTGAAAAAGTTACTACATGACAGTATTGTGATACCAACTCTAACGTATGGAAGTGAAGCTTGGATGTTGTTGGAAGGACACAAGTCAAGAGTGAGAGCAGTGGAAATGAGTTATTTAAGAGGAGCCTGTGGAGTCACATGGAGAGACAGGCTGACAAATGAGGATATAAGGGAGCGTTGTGGTGTGGATGGATGTGATAGGAAGCGTTATGAGGAACACACTGAGGTGGTTTGGCCATGAGGAGAGGATGGAGGGTGAAAGACTGACGAAGAGAGTGTATGTGAGTGAGGTGGAGGGGGGAAGAAGGAGGGGGAGGCCGAGGATGAGATGGAGGGATGGGGTGGAGAGGTATACTAGAGAGGGGGGTGTGAGTTGAGAGGAGGGCAGTGAAATGGCGGGGGACAGGGCAACTTGGAGGCGATTTGTTTGTTTCCACCCCAAACGGGATTGAGGCGTCTGGCAATAGATAGATAGGTAGATAGATGTAATCAGCACACCTGTATAGAGATTTGATTCCAACACATAATCTATTTTGAGGTTAATTATAGGTGTGACGATGTTAGATGATGTTAGATGATAGTGATGGGTTAGTAAGTGTTAGATGTTAGATTCCTGATGATGTTAGAGGAGCAGATTATAGTAATAGCTTAGTTAAATGTTACTGATGGATAAGTTTGATGATGTTAGGTGACAGTGATGGGATAATAAGTGTTAGATGTTAGATTCCTGATGATGTTAGAGGAGCAGATTATAGTAATAGCTTAGTTAGATGTTACTGATGGATAAGTTTGATGATGTTAGGTGATAGTGATGGGTTAGTATTAGACGTTAGATTACTGATGATGTTAGATGATAGCGACAGTGTTAGTTTGATGTTTGTTAGATTAAATGCTTAGACTTTGATGTTTGATGGTTTAGATGATGTTAGGTGATGCTATACTGTTAGATATTAAATGTTATTTCTTAGATGATGTTAGGAGATAGTGACAGGTTAGTGTTACATGTTAGATTTATTGAGATTAACAAGACTTGGAATGTTAGTAGCGAGACTTGACAATATATATATAGTTTTTATTGTTTAGTGTTCTCCCTGTCTCTCTCTCTCTCTCTCTCAGCATTATCTCATGTCTATCTCTCTCTGTTTCTCCTTTTCCAATTTATATTTCTGTCAGAAAGGATTCTCTCTAAATTCTATCTACTCTCTCTCTCATTTCTCCTATGCAGTATTCTTATCTTACCAGTGTCCCCCCCCCCTCTCTCTCTCTAAATGGCCATAACAGCGGCGATCAGGCCCGCCCATGTTTCTTCCCCAGTAGGGACGATTTGGGTGTAGGGCGAGAGGAAACCATATTCGCCCTTATCGCGTAACACCAGAACGTAGGAATAGATTACGCCTCTGCTGTAACTCCAATCTATCGACAGGCCGAACCCTGGGCCTGATAGATAGATACATATTAATAAACAGAAAGACACGTGAAGAAGTGGCCTGACAGATAGATTGACGGATAGATATATTTACTGGCAGATAGACAGATAGATAGATAGATACATAAAGATAGATAAAGACACGTGAAGAAGTGGGCTGACAGATAGATTGACGGATTGATATATTTACTGGTAGATAGATGGATAGATAGATAAACAGATAGATGGATGGGTAGATAGACGGATTGATGGACTGATGAATAGACAGAGATGTGTAGAAATCTGGGTATAGGTGATTGATGGATAGATTAACTGATAAACAGATAGACAGATGGTTTGATAGATAGATATACAGACAGACAGACACATACAGAAATGGGTATAGATAGAATGATAGATGGATGGATAGATTTACTGGTAGATACGGATTGATAGATAGAATGATGGATAGATAAACAGACAGATGGATAGATTGATAGATATATAGATAGATAAATAGATGGATTGATGGATGGATAGATAGATAGATAGATTGATAGATATATAGATAGATAGACAGACAGATAGATAGATGGATTGATGGATAGATTAACTGATAAACAGATGGTTTGATAGATAGATGGATAGATTTACTGGTAGATATGGATTGATAGATAGACTGATGGATAGATAAACAGACAGATGGATAGATAGATAGATTGATAGATATATAGATAGATAAATAGATAGATGGATTGATGGATGGATAGATAGATAGATAGATTGATAGATATATAGATAGATAGACAGACAGACAGATAGATAGATGGATTGATGGATAGATAGACAAAAGTAGAAAACTGGGCATAGATTGATTGATGGATAGATTTACTAATATAGACAGATAGAGAGATAGACATAATAATAATAATATTATTATTATTATTATTATATTATTATTATTACCGTGTTATTATTATTATTATTATTATTACAGTATTATTATTATTATTATTATTATTATTATTATTATTATCATTATCATTTCTATTATTGTTATCATTATGTTAGTACTAAGATCTACAACGATGCTCCTACTTTTATTATTATTATTATTATTACTATTATTATTATTATTATTATTGTTATTATCCATATTATTTTTTTACTACTACCACCACCACCACCACTACTACTACTACTACTACTACCACTACTTACGTACAAGGTTGTAGAAGGAACCAACCCTATACTGTGTGTTGTGTACTGACTCAGTCGCGTTAACTCCAATCTGAGCAACACGACTCTGAAAAAAAGAAGGAAAATCAAATATACACACAGGAGCCTTCATTCATCGCCTATCGACAGCACGAGAGCCAATAACACACATCATTTTCCATCCATCTATTGCCAGACGCCTAGATCCAGTAAGGGGTGGCCACAAACAAATCGCCTCCATGTCGCCCTGTCCAACGCCATTTCACTGCCCTGCTCCCAGCTCACACCACACGGCCCCCCCCTCTCTCATATACCTCTCCGCTCCATCGCTCCATCTCATCCTCGGCCTCCCTCTCCCTCTCACATAATTTTAATATATACAAATCTTTTCCCTACACGTGCAAGCTCAGAATGTTAAGTAATGGACCATTGTTGCTCTATCTATCTATCTGTCTATCTATTTATCTATCAACAAAGCACCAACATGAGTCCAAATCTCAACCGTTTGGGAGCTGATATCTTCCTGGCCGAATTATGAGGTAAATAAAGTGACCAGTAATAATGTAGTGTGTGTGTGTGTGTGTGTGTGTGTGTGTGTGTGTGTGTGTGTGTCCACTGAGGTACTGTTTGTGAGGTAGTGTGTGTGTGTGTGTGTGTGTGTGTGTGTGTGTGTCCACTGAGGTACTGTTTGTGAGGTTGTGTGTGTGTGTGTGTGTGTGTGTGTCCACTAAGGTATTGTTGGAGGCAGTGTGTATGTGTATATATTATACATGTATGTACGTGTATATCCATGTACGTAATTCTGTGTACGTACCACTTCAGGCTCCTCCGGCACCGACTCTCCACTCCAGCCATACGCATACAGCCACAGCTGAAGGTATGAGTGGATGGTGAAGAAAGCTGTCAAATTCCTTGTACTTTGTAATTCATTGATATAATCCCTCACTGCTTGCGTCTCCAGCTCTGAGAACCCCGTGGGGCCTGGGGGGGCGAGAGAGGGGGTTATTTGAGGGGTTAGTGAAGATGGAAGATGGGAAATAAATCGCTGAGGATGAGGTGTTTGGGACACTTGTGTGGTGTTGAGTACTGAGATGAAAATTAAAAGAATATATATGTTGAGAGAGAGAGAGAGAGAGAGAGAGAGAGAGAGAGAGAGAGAGAGAGAGAGAAAGTAGCTGTCTCCTGTCAATCATTGTCTTACCTCGAGCAGTAGTGAGAATGTAATCATAATTCAATACTGTTAACGCAATTTGTAAGAGAGAGAGAGAGAGAGAGAGAGAGAGAGAGAGAGAGAGCTACAACATATAACAATAATAAAGTATTGTGCTCTGCCTGCGTGTGTGTGTGTGTGTGTGTGTGTGTGTTAACAGATATAAAAGCCTTGCAGCGGACAGGGATTCAGTTAAAGCCAGTGACAAATGCCGGGAGTGACGACATTTAAATTCGAAATATCTCACCCTAGCGGCTCCAGTCTGTAACATCTACTGTATTGCACAGGTTCATGCTAGTCACGAAGAATCACTGTCAGCCTCCATACCCACCGAATAATTAACGAAAAACGCGATAATTCTGGACCACCCCACCACACACACCGAGACGGGAATGTAAATAAACCTGCGGGACGTTCGAAAGCGTTAGGAAGTTAATTATTTTTCTTTTTCGCTAACAAAATTATTCACAGAGGTAATTTTTAAACACATTGGTCACTAAATAAACTAAATTACAATTAATTTTTTGATGCATATGCCAAATGATGCTAAAATGAGTAATTATATTGATGAATTTTATAAAGCACAAGGCTGAAACGAACGCGTGATTTTGAAACTTTTACCACAAAATCACTCGTTCGTTTTGTTTGTTACGAAATTCGTTTACTTGGCGAATGGATCCATAAATTAATTTCAGTTTATTATGTTTAGTGAAAAATATGTTTAAAAATTACCTCTGCAGATTAATTTTGATGGTGAAATACATTACATTGTTAACGCTTTCGAACATAAGAACATAAGAAGAGAGGATAACTGCAGTAGGCCGGTTGGCCCATGCTAGGCAGCTCCTAGAAGAGTAACTGAACTACTAGAATGAGATAAGGATAGCAAAGAAGAAGGCTCTTCCCCGCCCTCCAAACCCTCCAGCCGAAGCCGGCAGGAAAAAGTCAGAAAGAGCACCACACTGACGTGGACATTTTACAGGAAAGTGTGAAAGGAGAATAGAGACTATCATAGTGTAACCTGAAAAGGAAAAATTATGAATTAGTATTGGTTATAAGATTTTCTTTTTTCTATACCCACCCCTTATTTGTCATATGCTTATCTAGCCTATGCTTGAAACTCTCAATGG
>NC_136989.1:3768588-3816088 GCF_032717465.1 Coenobita brevimanus
AGGCACAAATTGAACTTGCCAGGATTCAGGCAGACCATGAGTATCGCATGAAACAAGGTGGAACTGGATCATCTTGCTCTGATGATTTTGATGTGGCTAAAAATGTTAAACTTGTCCCTCCTTTTAATGAATCTGATTTAACAAAGTATTTCCAGTTGTTTGAGAGGGTAGCTACAGGTTTTAATTGGCCTAAGGAGTATTGGCCAGTACTCCTTCAAACTGTTCTCACCGGTAAAGCTCAAGTAACTTATGCATCTTTGCCTCAGGATCAATCTGATAATTATGATGTAGTTAAGAGCTTGATTCTTAAGGCCTATGAGCTTGTTCCTGAAGCTTATAGAGTAAAATTTAGGACAACTTACAAGCAAGATAAGCAATCCCATGTTGAGTATGCAAAAATCAAAGAAGAACTGTTAGAGCAGTGGTTAAATTCTAAGAATGTGGATTCTGATTTTGACAAATTTAAGCAGATGATTTTGCTGGAGGACTTCAAAA
Organism: Coenobita brevimanus; assembly: GCF_032717465.1. Lineage (NCBI taxonomy): Eukaryota > Metazoa > Arthropoda > Malacostraca > Decapoda > Coenobitidae > Coenobita > Coenobita brevimanus. The sequence goes on from NC_136989.1 coordinate 3,769,084, forward strand.
GGTGTATTTATAAAGATGTAAGCCTATATCTTGATGAGAAAAGAATAGATAATTTGTCTGATGCTGCAGTTTTAGCTGATGAGTATGTTCTCACTCACAAGAGATATTCTAGAGAAAAAGGGAAAGCTGAGAGTAAGTACGTTGCCTCTACTCAGAGTACAGGTAACAGGAAAGAGAATAAAGATGATGTTTCTCAGGAAGTAAATACCAGCTTCACCTCTAGATTTCAGAAAAGTAAATATACTTATTGTAGTAAGCTTGGTCATACTACGGAGAGATGTTTCAGGAGACAGCGTGATGTGAACAAAAAGGAGTCTTTAAATATTCAGTCAATTGGTCTAGTGTCCACTCTTGAGAGTTCCCAGAATTCTTTAACTGAGTTAACTGAACCTGCTTTGAGGGGTAACTTAAATTCTCATGATGGAGCTCCTCTTTTGAGCAGTAACGTGGGTGACACTCTCAAGAGTTCATGTGCTAATTTCCTGTCTGATGGTTTTTGTCAGTCCTCTGGACAGTAATGACAGGAAGTCAGTTCAAATATATCGTGATACAGGTGCTTGCCAATCCCTTATGCTGACCAGTGTTCTAGGCTCTAATGTTAATTCCTCTGATGAAACTGTAATCTTACAAGGTGTAGGGAATAATTACTTCTCTGTCCCTCTGTGCAGAGTGAATTTAGAGTCTGGTTTTGTTAATGGTTCTGTTATGGTTGGGTTGGTTGAGACACTCCCAATGTCAGGTGTAACTTTCTTACTTGGAAATGATATTGGTGGAAGTCAAGTGTGTCCAGCTCCTCAGTTGTCTAGTGAGCCAGTGGCTGTGTCCCAGGATTGTGGTGTCCCTGATGTGTTCCCTGCATGTGCTGTCACTAGGGCTAAGTCTAAAGTTACTGGTGATTTAGAGGATAATGATGATGATGATGTTATCCTAGCTGACACTTTTCTTGCTGATTTGGACAACTCACCAGATGAGGCAGTACCCCGTAGTGTTGATAATTTGTCTCGTCAAGAGTTGGTTGAGTTGCAGGTTGCTGACCCTGAGTTGAAAGGTCTAGCTAACTCTGCTTACAGTGAAGAAGAGTCAGCCGGTGCTTCTACTTGTTATTATGTAAAGTCAGGAGTACTGATGAGGAAGTGGAGACCCCCAACAGCATCAGCCGACTGTGAATGGGAGGTTGTACATCAAGTTGTCATCCCTCGTGTTTGTAGGCAGGATATCATTAGAGTGGCTCATGATTCCAGTTTGGCAGGACACCTTGGAGTGAGGAAGACTGTGGCACGCATTTTGAAACACTTCTACGGGCCAGGTATCTTCAGGGATGTTTCCTAGTATTGTAAGTCTTGTCACACCTGTCAAGTTGTGGGGAAGTGTAATCAGACCGAAAAGGTTGCACCTCTAGTTCCCATTCCTCCTTTTGAGGCGCCTTTCACCCGTGTGTTGGTGGATATTGTGGGCCCTCTTCCTAAGACTTCTTCAGGATTTTCTTATGTGTTGACCATGATTGATATGGCTACTCGTTATCCTGAAGCCATTCCACTTAGAAGTGTCTCGGCAGGGAGCGTGGTTGGGGAGATGCTGGGGTTCTTCACAAAGTTTGGTCTACCCAAGGAGGTACAGTCAGACCGGGGAAGTAATTTCATGTCAAACGTTTTCAAGCAGTCTCTGAAAGAGTTGGGCATCACCCAGATCACGTCTTCAGCTTACCATCCCCAGACCCAAGGAGCGTTGGAGAGATATCATCAAACACTCAAATCGATGCTCAAGAAATACTGTTTGGAACATCAGAAAGACTGGGATAAAGGTCTTCCATTTGTTGTATTTGCCGCAAGAGAATCTCCAAATGAATCACTGGGCTTCTCACCTTTTGAACTACTGTTTGGCCATGAAGTAAGAGGACCCCTTAAGTTACTCAAGGAATGCTGGCTGTCGGAGGAAGATGACGTCAACCTGCTGGAGTATGTGATGAAGTTCAAAGAACGGCTGTCCACTGCTTTACAGCTGGCGAGAGAGAGAATTTAGGAGCTGCTCAGGAGAAGATGAAGACTTGGTATGATAAGAAGTCCAGGTTACGCCACTTTCAGCCAGGAGATCAGGTTTTGATTCTGCTACCAGTTCATGGGCAACCTCTTCAAGCCAAGTTTAGTGGTCCTTATTTCGTGGAGAAGAAACTCAGTGATGTCAACTATGTCATCGCCACACCAGATCGTAGAAAGAGCAAGCAACTATGTCACATCAACATGCTAAAGTTATATCACAGGCGGGACGAAAATAATCCAGTCTGCACTGTAGCTGTTCCACCCAAGTCTGCCAGTGAAGCTCTCCCATGCAGTATGAGCCTGAGTGATAGTTTGGGGAAGAATCCTGATATCATGAATGATCTCCAGACTAAGCTTTCTCATCTACCTCCCAAGGAAAGGCAGGAGTTTTCGGCATTACTGCAGGAGTACCCGCAAGTGTTCCGTGCCACTCCAGGAAGAACTACAGTGTTGATGCATGATGTCGAGGTTGGAGATGCAAAGCCAATTAAACTGCCTCCTTACCATGTGAACCCAGTGAAAGTTCCTCTCATCCAGAAGGAGCTTGGCTACCTGTTGGACCACAAGATGATTGAGCCCTGTCAGAGCGAATGGAGTTCTCCTGTTACTCTGGTCCCTAAGCCAGGTGGGTCACAGCGGCTTTGCATTGACTACAGACGTGTTAATCAGATAACCAAAACAGACACTTACCCTCTCCCTCGTGTGGAAGATTGCATAGACAAGATCGGAAAGGCTAGGTACATAAGTAAGTTTGATTTGTTAAAGGGATACTGGCAAGTACCTATGACTGAACGTGCTAGGGAGATCTCATGTTTTGTAACATTAGGAAAGACATTTGCATGTTCTGTAATGCCATGTACAGATTCTTTTAGAGTAATAAGAAATTTCCTTTGTAAATTTCTTTTTTCTTTGTGGGGAGGTGTTACATAGCCTATGATTTCATCATCCTTTGTGTAATTTTAACGCACAGTTGCTGCATGTTTGATCACGAGCGTGTTCTGCCTCAGTCCCCCCCTTCTACCGTTATAGTAGAGTAAGTCGTTCTCTCTGTTATACTTTGCGGGATTTTCAGCTCTCTGTCCCCATGGCCTCATTTGCGCGTCCTTCTTACAAGTTGTATCAGGCTCTGCTGGCCCCTATATAATGAGCTCAATCTCTGCATCATTGCCACTTAGATCTGCTCCTCATTTTGTTCACATCTCTGTCCTCCCCTGTACAGATATTATTGTTATTGTGAGTGCTCAAGAAATCTCCAAACATCTAGCAGCTGTGTGTAATTTGAGTATTACTGTTATTGCATTTTTTCTTGTACTGTATAGCATAAGTTTAATTTGTAGGCCTAGTGAAGTTTTTGTGGTTCATGTAGGGTTCTTTATGTCAGTCATTTTTTATAATAGTTTGTATCTGTAATTATTTATCTGGCATTCACTGAGTATTATCTGGTATCTCATTTTATCAGGGCTGACTTAGATAAATTTACTCTTGCTAATTTCGTGTTAATTGAGGCTATTGCAGTTAACCATATATTTAACCTGTTTATTTGCCATTACATTATCCTTATGAGTCCTGAATGTTTTGTTGTTAGTTTAAGCATTAAACTTTAACTTGTAATTTTACCTAACTCTTTTGTTTTGAACCTGGAACTTTACGGGACAGTAGTGACTCTTAGTATTCTCACTTAATGTGTACATTACCTTTCTCTGTTCCGTAACAATATATATATATATATATATATATATATATATATATATATATATATTATGTGACCGACTCTGGGCATAGGCTTCACAGCCTGCTTTCAAGGCCCAGTAGCCTTCCTACATACCGTGCACCTCTACAGTACATGTCACCACTTCGGCGCTAACACCCACCGTCCATACTGAATACATGCTAGGGCTGTCTCATACAGGACTGGTGTATTGGTATTAGCGGGGGTATTTTTACGACATGTCGGCGGGTCTTCTGGTAGATCAGTAAAGTCTGCATTTATGAAATTCAAATCCTTAAACTGTTCCCTGCCCCAGCGGGGATTTGAACCTGGGTCCGGTAGGACTGCAGGCCAACTCTCTACCGATTGGGCCACCGCCTCCCCCCAAATAGATACATGCATACACACATACCAAGTACATACATACATACACATAGTTATAAACACAGACAGATAGATAGATAGATACACAAATATAAAGACAGACAGACAGATAGATAAATATAAATATACACACAGACAAATAGATAGAGATATAAAGAGAGAGAATTATGTTGTCACTAATATATATATATATATATATATATATATATATATATATATATATATATATATATATATATATATATATATATATATATATATATCTCAGTGTTTAGTTAGAGTAAGATATTTTCTCTAATTTTCTCTCTCCTTCTCTTCCTGTCTCACTCTCTCAACTCTCACGCTGCCTCGTTCTTTCACTTACTCATTCTCTCTTCTTTTTCGTCAAACATTTAGCAAGATTCGGTTCTCTCTTTCTCTCTCTCTCTCTCTCTCTCTCTCTCTCTCTCTCTCTCTCTCTCTCTCTCTCTCTCTCCTTTAAATAAGCTTTTCAGTTCAGTTTTTACAGTAGACGCCAATGACACCATCGAAGAGCATCAAATATCAGTCCAAAACGCAGTAACTATTATGCATATTAGCAGTAATGACGTGAGAGATAAACTTAATAAAACGAACAGTAATAAGACTCCCGGCCCAGACAGTTTCTACCCTAAAATACTGAACAATGTGGTGGATGTAATATGCAGTCCTCTAACATGTATCTTTAACAAGTCCCTACAACAAGGAAAGGTTAACGTGACTCCTATATATAAAAAGGGCAGTAGAGATCAACCAGGTAATTATAGACCAATTAGTCTAACCTCTGTCTTGGGAAAGATCCTCGAATCATTAATTAGAGATAGGATAGTTGAGTTCCTAGAAACTAATAACGTAATTAGGAACAGCCAGCATGGCTTTAGAACGCGGAGATCATGCGTGACAAATTTAATTGAATTTTACGAAACACCTTAAAATGAATGATTGTACACACAGCAAAAAAAACTATCGTTACAGGGGGGTCCGATGTGTTTCATACTGAACAACTTGGCTGTCTCGCTAGGGTTGGTAAGCCTGACAGTGGGTGAGTTGCCAAATAGGACGAGGTAGAAATATGCATGGGAGAAGCAATGGATATAGCTTATAATAAATATGCAACAAACACACGCAGGGATACCAATGGAGGAGGCTGTTATCAAAAACCTTCATTCGTGTGTCATTTTATATCGCGCAGAAGGTGTAACGATAGTTTTTTTGTTGTGTACCAGGTCACTTGATATAATCTACTTAGACTTCCAGAAAGCCTTTGACAAAGTGCCACATGATAAACTAATGACAAAAGTAAGATCACTTGGAACTGACGGAAATATTCATAGGTGGATACATTGCTGGTTAAGTGAGAGAAAGTAACGAGTCATTATAAATGGAATGGAGTCAGACTCGGCTCCAGTGACCAGTGGTGCTCCTCAGGGATTGGTGTTGGGACCCGTCCTATTTTATTACATATATTAACGATATCGATGTGGGCCTAAACAACTTCATTTCTAAATCTGCGGACGATACAAAAATCGGCAACACTATATTAACTGAAGAAGACAGAATTAGCCTTCAAAATGACCTTAACCCGCCCCGTCCCGACCACTTTTCGACCACTGGTACCCCCCAATCCCGACCATTTTTCGACCCTTTTTTTTTTTTGCTTAAACTTTCGCTTTTGGTCAGAAACAATGGTCGGTGGCAAAGAAATTGGTCCCCGGGGTCCCTAATTAGCTTAACCAGGTATGCCTTGGTCCCACCTGGCCCCGTGTTCTCCCTAGGCGGTCTGAGCCTCTAACGTTTTGTATGGTATTATAAGTTTGGGAAACCAATGAAAGTAAGTAGAAATGTATTTATTACAAACATAAAAACATGTGATAAAAGAGTATATTGGATTTTATACAAAAATAGAGCAGAAATAAGCATTGTACCATCGTGAGAAACGAGCAAAATCGGCCAACTTGGTCACGATGAATCGCTAACATTCTAAAATCATGATACATATAATTTTTTTTACTTACATAATACTTCTACAATAACATTATACCATTTTACATTTTATTGAACTATTTTTACGTATTCACAGGCCTTTTGATAACATTTAGCGTAATGTTAGTGCTTATTTACATAGTGAGTGAACTCGCTGTGACTGTTGTTTCAACTCGTATTGTGCTTTTTCTACTTACATAATACTTTTCTAATATTATTATACACTTTTCCACTTTATAGAACTGTTTTGAGATTATTTCAGGCCTTACGTAAATATATAGCGTAATAATAGCGCATAATAACACACACGGTGAAGTCGCTATGACAACTATTTCAACTTACAACCTATTTTTGTACTTATATAATAATTCTACACTAACATTGCACATGTAAACACTTGATATAATTGATATCACATCATTTCTGAACTTACGATGGAACTGAGCGTCATATTTGTGCGTACTTACACAGGGAGTGTTATCGCGATATCATTTGTTTCATCTTACACTAGTAATCAACTTATAAAATACCTTACTACTAACATTACAACATCTTCCACTGTATATAATTCCTATCACATACTTACTGACCAGAATGTGGGTGTACTCGTGACATCAATTATGACAACTTACAGTAATGTTCAACTTATACGTTTTATTCATGCTAACATTACACCCGTTTCCACTTTATTTCCTTGCTATCACATATTTACTGACCAGATTTACACAGTGGGTGTAGTTTTGATAACAATTCTTTCCACTTACACTAACCACGTCACCATCGTCCCCATCGTCAGGGTGGGGAGGTGAGGGTGGTGGGGAAGGTTGGGGAGGTGGAGAGCGGCGCCTCTCATCACTCGCACTTCTCTTCCCTCTCCCTTTTCCTTTACCCTTTCCCTTCCCTTTCTTTCCTTTCCCCACATCCTGGGGCTGTGGGGAGGAAGTTTGGGAATATTCAGGGGCGAAAGAAGTGCTGGGGAGTGACTCAACCTCCTCTCCCCTAGGCCTACGAGCACCACGTGCTCGTGCTGCCTCCCTCACACCACTTGCCCCTTCACCCCGCACTATCCCCACACCACTCTCACTTTCACCCAGCGCTGCCGCCACAACACTTTCCCTTTCTCCCAGCAATCCCACCACACCACTTGCTACCTCCCCAGACAAAGTACTTTCACCATACCTTATGTGTTGTCTCGCCTCACCTTCTGATCCTCGTGGTGATATTTTCTCTTTTCCCAACCACGCGGCGATATCACGTCCTAGGCCTCTGTCATCCTCATCGTCCTCATCCTCGTCCTTATCAGATTCAGGATGGAGAGATAGCTTTGCACGTGGTTGGGGAGCAGGCTGGCCTTCCCTTGCCTTACGGTATGTCACATACCGCGTTTTTCGGGGTGAAGGGACCTCCTCATCACTGCTACTTATTTCTTCCTTTGGCTGGATGTAATCGCGATCCACCACATCATCATCGAGTGGAGAATCACTGTCTCTAGTGAAGGCTTCCAGGACGGATGCGATTTCCTCGTCTGAGAGACCTTTCCGCCCCATGTCTGACCTGGGTCACTGCTGGCAGGTGAGTGACCGAGACAAGGGCGAGCGCGGGTCACGCGGGGTCTAGGATGCTGCCCGCCTGGCGGCATGTAGGGGAGGCTTGGGTACCCGGGTGAAACGAAAATCTCGCGCGAATTTTGAAAATTGTGGAAATTATGAACCTTGCAATTGAAGGACATTGAAGTATGTCCCCGGGATTAGCTGTGACAAAACGTGAGGACGTGGAAGTACGTCCCCGGGACGCTGCGGGTTAACAAAATTGTCAGCTGGTCAGATAAATGGCAAATGCCCTTCAGTGTAAGTAAATATCAGGTACTGCAAAGTGGGAAGAAAAACAAAAGGTATGATTACGAAATGAAGGGCCAAATCATTAGCAAGTCCTCACTAGTTAAGGATCTAGGCATACTAATTTCAGACGACCTAAAATGTTCAATTCAATGTATCTCTGCCGCCAATAAAGCCAACAGGGCCCTAGGCTTCATCAAAAGACATTTTACATATAAAAGCAAAGATATTGTAATCCCCCTATACAAAAGCATAGACAGGCCACACTTAGAGTTTGCAGTGCAATTTTGGGCGCCTCACCTAGTTAAAGATATAGAAATACTGGAAGCTGTCCAGCGTAGGGCTACCAAGTTAATCCCGTCCCTGAGGAACAAACCATATCTCGAGAGGCTCAGGGAATTAAACTTATTCTCTCTTAGAAAACGGAGACTCAGGGGACAGCCGATTGAATGTTTTAAGATTCTGAAAGGCTTTAGTAACATTGATTCAGGCAAGCTATTCACAGTAATTGCCGAGACTGTAACTCGAGGAAATGGTATGAAGTTGCAAGCAAGGAGGGCTAATCTTGATACAACCAAAAACTTCTTCACTTACTCTGTTGGAATAAACTCCCTGGGAATGAGATTGAGGGCCGTTTTCACAGTCGTCCCTAACCTTTTGGGCCCGAACGTGTGCCGGGCCCGAACCAAAAGCACCTTTGGCTTTCACAGTCGCTCTGAATGGCTGTCGGGAGCTTACTAACGGGGGGACGTCTGCCCGTGTTGATGCGGTAGGGTTGGTAGTTCTGGGTGGCGAAAACACTTTCCATATGTAGAGAATATTTAGAAATTGGAATGTAATGAATGTGATGAATAACATGGCTGGAAAATCCACTTCACACAGTTCTTACTAATATATTCAGGATTGAAGATATTCGTAAGAATGCAGCAAAAATAACGAATAGGAAACGTCATCGGAATGAAGAGCTAACTAACAGCAACCTCACAACGCTTCTACTTGAAATCGGAAGTAAGCTGACTCCCTGATGAATGCTATGTATTGCAAAAAAAGGCTTAAGTACAAATAACCATGAAGTAACATGTATAACGTCTAATGAGTGATGGTGTGGTTTATTAATGGATATAGTATTAATACATGAACATTTTCTTTTCTAAGTGAGGTGTTAGCTACATCAATTTTTACATCGGGCATCAGATATTAGAATTTTCATGAAAATATGCATCAGACAACGATTCTCGTATTTCTTTCGGGTCCGATTGTTGTGGAGCCTCCACCAGTCTGCGAAAGGCTAGTATTCGGATACGTAGTAGAAAGTCTTATAAAAATACACAAACATATATATATTTTCAATACCGGGTGTGTTTTTTACCCCAGAAATATTACATTGGGTATACAATATTGAAATCTTAATGAAAATATGTTACATGTAATTATTCTTTTACTTTTTTACTTTCGGGACCGACTGTTGGGGAGGCTGCGGGTCCCCCAAGAATGTTCCAGTAATTTGTTCGGGCCGTCCCGAATGCCGTCCCCAACAGAGGCCTCGGAAGGCTGGTTGGGGGCGACTATGAAAACGAAAACGTGCGTTCAGAGGCGAGTAGGCTGTTGGGGACAGCATTGGGGACGACTGTGAAAACGGCCCTGAGAGTGGTACCAAAAAATATTTAAAAAGAGACTGGACATGTATCTCGACGCCATTGGTATCGTTTAGTTAGGATGGAGCAGTTATTGCATATTCGCGTTTACATTCATCTGTCTTTTAAACACAATACACCTAAACTAGTAATCAACACAGACAATATTTTGGGCAAATATAATAAATAAATATTCTATTCATCTGTTTTATATGAAAAAAAAATCAGTAAAAAAAAGTCCATGCATAGGGGAAGTATGTGACTGTGTACCTAAATTTTCCATTTTCATATTATTTTCCTTTCTGCCGATCCTATAAAATTCCTTCAGGTTTTTCTTTCCTGCAAGGTATTACTTCCTCTCTTGTTTCCTGTATGGCAAATGCCGGAGGGTCTGGAGGGTGGGGGAGAGAGCCTTCTGCTGTGCTATCCTTTTCTTCTGCTACAATAATTATTATAGCACTGTATTAGTGTTAAGGCCGGACCGCCTCGTAGGGACCGTATGGTCTGTGTATCTGTGTAACTCTATGTAACTCTCTCTCTCTCTCACCTTTGAATATCCGACATCATCACAGTATAATTCACTCCTTGCTGGTTGAGTGTTTGGGCGAGCGTGTTGGTGTAGTTGGGTGGGACTCTGGCATCCACCCACTCATCCCCTCCACCCCACAAATCCACTTCTGTCCCGAGAGACGAGATATTGAGCCCTGCCCTTTGGATTCGCCAAAGCTGGTGTCTGTTGGGGAGAGAAAGCATTATGTTTTTTTTTTTTGTATGTGTGTGTGTGTGTGTGTGTGTGTGTGTGTGTGTAAGGGCACCAAAATATAACACACTGCATAATAGCTAGTAACGTGTGTATATAATATAGAAGTTAGATGAAAGTCGTGCCTAGGCGAGAGGGCTAGAGGAAACAGCGATGCACATTCTCAGTTAAGGAATTTCACCCACAGCACAATGACGCCTGATCGGAAACTCCCCAGGCTCGGGAAGGTTCCACACCCCCGTGCCCTTACACGTGACACGACCAGTCCTATACAGGGGAAACGGGAGAGACAGGGCAGAAGGGGTTTAGGAGAGAAGAGAGGCAGGGTGAGGAGAGGCAGGAAGGAGTGCGTGGGATTAGCCAGTATAAAACCATCCTTACCTCAGTACTGCTTGTGAACCCCTGACTCATTTGTGTGTGTGTGTGTGTGTGTGTGTGTGTGTGTGTGTGTGTGTGTGTGTGTGTGTGAATTAAACCCCACAGAAGCAAAATATAAAAAGCTATGACAAATTAGTGTATGAGTCTCCTTGGTTACTAGTCAAATACTTCTCCAGTCTGACTACACCTGGCCATCAACTGAGCCAAAAAGGGTTAGGGATCTTTGCCAGGTTAGAGTGAACGCATTGTAGTTGTCCATCTCTGAATCTCCTTGGTTACTAGTCAAATCATCCCTAAAACAGTGGTTCCTTATCAGAATTATTGTCTTTTTAATAATTGCAAAAGGAGAGAGAGAGAGAGAGAGAGAGAGAGAGAGAGAGAGAGAGAGAGAGAGAGAGAGAGAGAATAATTGAATCATTGTCCAGCGTCTGGATCGATTTAGTTCATGCTAGAGAGAGAGAGAGAGAGAGAGAGAGAGAGAGAGAGAGTGAAAAGTAGTGTGAGACGAGTATCTGATTCTCTCTCTCTCTCTCTCTCATTGACGAAACTTCAAAATAACCAAGAGATATATTTAAAGATAATAAAGATAAAACTATGAGTTCTATTATAAAAACCATCACATTGCCTTTACCAGTAATTTCGAAACTGAATTTTTGAGCAATTTGATATATTAAAAAAAATTAAATGGGTTATAATAGTGACAAACAATACCCCCTCACCCATGATATGTAGTGGTGAAGTTGGAGGAGACTAAAAGTCCCCCTACAAGGAGAAGGAGGAACGACGTCTGTACCCCTTCTATGCTAGTAGGTGACTGAGCTTTTTGCAGCAGTGCTGCCAGATGCTCTGGTTCAAACTTCCCCAGATCTGAGGGGCAAATTCCCCAAATTGAAAAGAAATTCCCCATTTTTTAAGCTTCCATTTGTAATTAATATGTTTATGTTATGAGTTATATCTGTAATAAATGTTTTTATACATGAATGATATGTTGTGGGAAAAGAGAAGCATTCATTGCACGCTACTGTACTAGTATATAAAATCCTCTTTCATCGCACATTCTATTCATAATATTGTATGCAGAACATATAATCTTTGTTCCAGTTGTGAGCATCAACTCACACAGACCAATTTATACTCGTACAGTAATGTAGGGTGGGGGAGGGAGGATTACGGGGACTAGAATAATGAAAAAAAAAATATATATATATATATATATATATATATATATATATATATATATATATATATATATATATATATATATATATATATATATATATATATATCACATGAGTTGGTTTGTCTTTGGTTTATTTAATACAAGCCGAAAAGGGCGGACCTTTTCAGTTAGCTCCTGCGGAGGGTTGATTGGGCCTTCGGCCAATATACCTTATATAACTTTTCAACATACAATTGATCCTAATAAATTATATACCAAAACACTCCCTGGATCATGCTGATACAGACAGTGTATCATATGTGGGGGAAGACCCTGAAGGAGCCGAGTTTATAGGTAACAAACATACAAACACTAGCCTTTATTATTATAGATGACATTAATGCTTTAAGAAGTAAAATAATTTGTCACAAAAAATCGTAACGCCTTGTGGCAACTAAAATCCTTTTCATCGTACTACTTAGTTATACCATTTTCTTATAATATAAACCTATATAATTTAACTTTATAAGCGAAGGACATTCAGTTCTTTCCTGTTCACTACTATGAACACTCCATCATTCAGCACTTAAGATAATTCTGACATTTTACAATAACATGCCTTTAAACAGTAGCTACTGTCTTTTATAAACATTTCAGTCTGAATCTCTCTGTTTAGCGTCACACATTACTTTCTGATCTCATACGTCTAATTAGGGTGTTGTCAACTGGCAAATTGAAACAAGGATCCTCTTTCAGGTAGCACTGACTGCAGTAATCCAACTAATGTTTTTGTTGACAGCGAATTTGTTTTGTTTTGTATTGTTTACCCCCTAGAGGGGGTTGTGATTACCCTAAAATTACCCTAGAATGGAAGCATTGGAGTCGCAATTTGTACCCGTACGTTTCCTGTGAGCCCTCGTCCTTGTCCAACCAGCAGAGTTGCTGGTCTTACTCCCGTATACTACGTGTCTAATTTAGTCCAACTCGACTAATAACAGAACAAAATTGACAAGTTACTTACAAACTACACAATTGCCAAAAAGGCATTGTCACCGTGAATGTAGAATGTTGTAATTAAAAAGTATACTAAATACCTTAGATACTGTTTAGCTTTTTACCTTTAAAATCTCATTTCCTTAGATGAACCAGTTATGGTAAATGCACGATCCTTTTTTTTTTTTTTTTTATGAAGATGATAGATAGATAGATAGATAGATAGAAGTATTACGTAACTATCAAGAAAGATATTTGGTTCACAGTGAAAACTCCCCAAATTCTGAAGGAAGATTTAATGCACAGTAAAAATTCCCCAAAATTGGACCTGAATTCCCCATTTCCCCATCAGTACCACGAATTCCCCAAATCTAGGGATAATTCCCCATGTTTGGCATCACTGTCTTGCAGGGATTTGAAAATTGGAAATTCTCGGATCCGAGGTTGTCGCACTGCGCCCCCAAGATTATCGTACAGCTATATATTTTCCAAAACTTAAGGACATTTCTGCCATTTAGTGCATCAATACCATTATTACAGTTTATTTTGACAATGAAAAAAATATATATGTAATACCTTAGCTCTATACCGTATGATTTCTTCTCTTACCATATTCTAATTCATGGAAGAAGAAATAATTCGCTAAATTACATGGGATGTCATTTTATTTTAAACATGGACAAAAAAATAAAAATTTCACCATTAAAACTAGCTATGAGTCAAGGATTCAGCAACGCCTGTAGCCAATGAAAACCCTGTGTAAATTTTCCTATCTTGGTATCTTCCTTCTTTTTGGTCTAGCGTCAGCAAAACCTATCAGAGAGGCTAACACGTCATATATGAGGTCACGCCGCCGCCTCATGACTCCAGTCTAGTGTTTCTTTTCGGCTAGGTGACCCTAACCAATGAGAAGCTAGCTTTATGATTGTTGATATCCTTATTTCATTTCTATTGGCTCTTTGTCCAGCAAAACTAGACTGTTCGACGGAGCTTAACCAGACACAGGTGTAGCTGGGATTATCGTTAATTACCACTACCACCCCCGCTGTCGTAACTCTCCTAATCCAAGTTGCCTGTCTGTTCCTTTTGTACTGCTTATTCTCTTGGCCATAGTCATATTGCCCATGTCCAGTAGTGCACAGAAAAAGATGATGAATTGAATATTACTCCTACCTTGACAAAACAATTCATATTTGGCTAAAGTGCCAATGAGTGGCACACTGTGGCACTCCTTACACCTCTGTTTATCATACACATATAAACACTTCTTGTTTTTTTTTTCCTTACCCTCTCACACTAAGGCTTCCTATCTTTCCATACCCTATCTTTTTGCTTTCTTCGGCAAATCTTCCCATTCCTTATTTCGTATTTTCAGCCTTCTTTCTCTTCCCACTAATCCCCCGACGCCACCAGCTCTCACCATCCCTGAGTCCTCCCCTCCCTCCTCCCCTCACCACCAGCATCCCTGTCCTCCCAAGATTAAAGGCATATCCCCCAACCCAACGGCCTCTGTCCCTCCCATGTCCACCTGTCTCTCTCCTTCCCCCACCTTATGAATAAAAATATATAAAAAACTATAATGGCCTTGGCAGGTCATTATGCCTTGCAGTTGAGAAGCTCATAATGACCCGTCCTCGGCCTCCGCCCCAGCCTATACTTTTTTTTTTTTTTTTTTTGAGGCGAAGCTGCACTTGACAGGTTGGTGATAATTGGCTGATTGCAACATGTCCGAATAACATTTACTAAGCCAAATTTCCCCCTCAGATATATGTTGTTAATTAATAATGCTAACGAGTACAGAGATTATGAAGTAATGTTGCCTTCAGACAGTCATTACCAACCTGTGAAGTGCAGCTTCGCCTCAAAAAAAAAAAAAAAAAAAAAAAAAAAAACAGTATAGGCCACTCAAGCAGGGCTTAAACAGTTGTATTTCAAAATTAATAAGTTTTTTAATAAAATAAACAAATACAGTACATTCAGATGTAATTACAGTGCATAGTACACAGCACTGGAATTATAGTACAAATACGATAATTATCGTACTGATTCCACCCCTGCGTTCGTTCGTTCGTTTTAAGATTCCCTCCACGTATAGTGGAGACCTGGCCATATATTAGCCCTGTCCTGTTTTATATATATATATATATATATATATATATATATATATATATATATATATATATATATATATATATATATATATATATATATATATATATACATATATATATATATATATATATATATATATATATATATATATATATATACACCTAGGCTGCTTCCCCCAAAGAAAGGGAGGTAGCCGAGACAGGACGACACACTCCCCATTTACTCCTCCATTCAAACACATTCATTCGCATCTTAGCCCCAAGGGAAGAACGGACAGATCCTCACCGCACCACACCGCACAAGCGACAACTGCGCAATGCAATCAGTGACATCCGCAGCAGGGCCCGACAGCAGAGCTGGTTTACCCCTGCCACATCATAACAGACCCATCCCCTTACCCGCACCTGACCTGACTAGCTGATCAGACCAAATGCGGGAGAATATCCCCTCAGGGCTGCGTCATCACTTATTCATTCACAATTTCTCTCCATTTATTTCTGTCACACACAGCCACTCTTCCTTGCTCAACAGACATCCCTCTCGCATCCAGTGCTCTCTTCACACTGTCCATCCATCCTATTCGTGGTCTTCCTCTCAGCCTTACACCTCTCACATCAGATCTAGTTATCTTTTTCACCAATCGCTCATTATCCATTCTCTCCATATGCCCAAACCATCACAACACCCTCTGCTCAGCTCTACCAGCCATCTCCCGAATAACTCCAGTTCTCCTTCGCACTTCATCATTTCGCATTCGATCCACACGCGTCACTCCACACATACTCCTCAGACACCTCATCTCCATTACATTCAAACTTTTCCTCTCTGCTACACCCATATTCCATGTTTCAGACCCATATAACGCAGTCGGTACCACAACACCCTCATACAACCTTCTCTTTACATCCATTCTAAGCAAACGACATCTAAACACTTTTTTCATTCCTCCCAGCACCTTTCCTACTTCATTTATTCTAAAGTTCACTTCTGCATCTATTCTTCCATCCACAGCAACATGTGACCCTAGATATTTAAAACACTCTACCTTCTCAAGCAACTCGCCATTCAAAGCTATATTCATCCCCCTACCATCTATCAACCTCGTACACTTCATCACTTTACTCTTATTCTCATTTACTTTCAATTTCCTCCTTTCACACACCCTTCCAAACTCCTCTACCAACTGTCTCAATCTCTCCTCTGAATCAGCCACCAGTGCAATATCATCTGCAAACAGCAGCTGCTTCAGATTCCACTCTCCACCATCAACATTCACCAGACTCAGACCTCCACCTAAAACTCTTGCAGTCATCTCCCTTACAACACCATCCATGTAAATATTAAACAACCAAGGCGACATCACACATCCCTGTCGCAGCCCCACTCTCACAGGAAACCAGTCACTCACAGCATTTCCCACTCTTACACACGCTCTACTATTTACATAAAAACTTTTCACCCTTTTTAGTAACCTACCATCAAGTCCATATAATCTTAAAACAGTCCACAAAGCCTCCCTATCATTTCTATCATACACTTTCTCTAAATCCATGAATGCCCATAACACATCCTTGCCTTCCGCTAAATACTTTTCACACACTTGTCTCACAGCAAACACCTGATCCACACATCCCATCCCTCTCCTAAAGCCACACTGCTCTTCACCAATCACTCCCTCTGTACCCTCTCTAACTCTCATAATTAACACTACCATAAACCTTACCTACAACACTCAACAGACTTATACCTATAAAGCTAGTACATCCATACTTATCACCCTTGCCTTTATACAACGGGACCACACAAGTACTTGCCCAGTCAATTGGCACCATACCTTTCACAAAGCACACATTCAACAGTCTTACTAACCAGTCAACAATGGTCACTCCACCACCTTTCAGGCATTCCACAGCACACCCATCCATACCTGCAGCTTTCCCTGTTTTCATCTCCTTTACTGCCTTCTCCACTTCCTCTTTCGTGATCAAAGAATCATTCAACTCTCCCAACATATTTATTCCTTGCACCCTTCCATCTGCCACAATCTCAGCCACCCTTTCCTCCTCTACATTTAACAATCTTTTAAAATACTCTGCCCATCTCTTCCTTACTGCATCCATCTCAATTAACATCCTTCCATGCACTGCTTTTACTCGTTCTTCCTTCCCAGACTCTCCCTTTCGCACCCTTTTCACCTCCTTCCAAAACATTTTCTTATTATGTTGAAAATTCTCTGTAAGCCGCCTACCCCACCTCTCATCTGCTGCCACTTTAGCATCATGCACAGCCCTTCTCGCCCTATTCCTCTTTTCCTTATACCTTTCATATGACATCTCATCCTTCCTCTGCTGCCACACTTCATATGCACGTCTCTTCTCAGCCACAGCCATACTTACTTCCTCGCACCACCATTCACTTCCTTTTCTTACACCACCACCGACACATCTCACACCACACACCTCTTCTGCATGCCCCACCACAGCACTCTTAAATAACTGCCATTCCTCCTTCACACTGCCATTTTCCCGATCTTTCAGTGCGTTCCACTGATCTTTCAATTTCTCCTGATACTCTATCTTTTTCTCTCTTTTATCCAACTCACTTACTTTCAAAACCTCCCTGCCACACTTAACCCTCCTAGCTCTCACCCATCTCTTACCTACTCTCAACTTTCCCTCCACCAGGTAGTGGTCAGACATACCTCCACCCTCCCCTCTCAGAACCCTCACATCCAACAATCATCCTATTACATTCCTAGACACAACCACATAGTCCATCAAAGCTCTATCAACAACCCGTCCACCCTCCTGTCTCACCCATGTATACTTATAAATATCTTTCTTCTCAAACAGCGTATTTCCAATCACCATCTCTCGCTCAACACACATCGCTATCATTCGTTCCCCATTTTCATTTCTTCCAGGCACACCATGCATACCAACTACACCTTCAACTGCTACATTTCCCACTCTAGCATTCAGATCTCCCATCATTACCACATTCACATTCGCTCCAAAACTCTGCAGACACTCATCAACATCATTCCAGAAAGACTCCCTCTCTTCTTCATCCCGTTCACTACCAGGCCCATATGCACTCACAAACACCCACAACTCACGTTCAAATTTCGCTTTCACCCACATCAGTCTCGATGACACCTCCTTCCATTCAATCACACACTGCTGTACTTCCTGACTCACTAACAAGGCCACACCTTCTCTTGCCCTTCCTCTATCAACACCTGACAATCTTCCATTCACACTTCCAAACATAGACTCACCCTTCCCTTTCATCTTCGTTTCACTCAAAGCTAACACATCCAACTTTCTTCTCACAAACATTCTCCCAATCTCCTCCCTTTTAGCCTCAATTGTACTACATCCACGCACATTCATAGACCCAATCTTCAGGGTACGGGGATAACTCCATCCCCCATCCCTTTCTCTGGCCTGTCTCTTTTTAGGAACTAAAAAATAGAGGAGGGGGTCCCTAGTTCCCTCACCCCGCCCCCTTTAGTCGCCTTTTACGACACGCAGGGAATACGGTGGCAGTATTCTTCCTAACACAACCTGGCCGCAGAGTAGTAGTACCACCCCATAGTGCGGCCAGATTGTGTCCCCCCCGCCTGTTCATTCAAATTAGGCAAGTTTCTTGCATAGTTCGCAAGGCTAGTATTGCTGTTGCACATTTTACTATATGGATAATATTTCTGCATTGTTAACAAAATATGCAATTGCAATTTTTGCTAAATTTTTAAATTAAATAATTATTTTTTGTACCTATATTGTTGAGTAGAAGAAATTTGTGAGAGTAGGACAAAAAAGGGAAGGGAAGGGAAGGGAAGATGAGTGGGGAGAGAATTATAGAGAAGAAACAGGAAGAGAGGAGAAATATAAAAATATATAGTTTGAAAGGATTATATTCTTAGATAGATAAATGTAGATAGACAGAGAAACGACGTTATACTCTGAAGATATAGAGATATTTTTTGAATGAGAGTGGTTAGATTAGAAGTGAAGCTTGGACGTTGTTGGAGGGACACAAGAGTGAGAGCAGTGGAAATGAGTTATTTGAGAGGAGCCTGTGGAGTCACGTGGAAGACTGACAAATGAGGATGCGAAGGAACGTTGTGGTGTGGATGTGGATGTGATAGGAAGCGTTAGGAGAAACACATTGAGGTGGTTTGGCCATGTGGAGAGGATAGAGAGCGAGAGACTGACATGGAGAGTGTATGTGAGTGAGGTGGAGAGGGAGAGAGGGAGGGGGAGGCCAAGGATGAGATGGAGGAATGAAGTGGAGAGGTATAAGAGAGAGGGGGGTGTGAATTGGGATCAGGGCAGTGAAATGGCGGGGGACAGGGTGACGTGGAGGTGTTGGTGGTAAATCATACCCCAATATCATTTTGGAATAGTCTTTCATCCTTGGTGGTAATAAATTTGTCTTTATTACAGCCACCCATACACCAGCACAGGTGTTCTCATGAGTGTGACTCACCCGCCTACATGCACATGCACACATGCACACAGGCTAGCACAGCGGTACAGTTTTTGGTTCTTGGTGGTAATAAATTATTACAGCCACTCATATGGCTTTCTATTTTATCAAGGCAGTTTGGGCGGGGCTGCCTGAGACCTCATACCGCTTGCTTTGTTGCCACATCGCCGCCACACACGTGCTCCTGTCTCTCTCTCTCTCTCTCTCTCTCTCTCTCTCTCTCTCTCTCTCTCTCTCTCTCTCTCTCTCTCTCTCTCTCTCATTTTAACTACTCATTTTATTTTTATTTTTTTCTCTTGTTTTGACTTTCTTTGGTTTGACTGGAGAACGCAAGAGCAGGTTGATGGGCAAGCTTCCACAGTGGGAAACTGACCGAGTATGACCCACACACGCATGGCTGTCCCTCGTATCATTCCACTTGACACAGTCGCAAAAGCAATGCTGACAAGTCGTATGGCATTTATACTGTGTCACCGTTTTTATCCTCAAAATGCGAATCATTCATAAAACCGATTTAGCTTTTTATTGAATTACATCTACACAGAGTATTTAAAACTCATTTATAAGTGGTTACTTGATTAAAATAGGAAAGAGAGAGAGAGAGAGAGAGAGAGAGAGAGAGAGAGAGAGAGAGAGAGACAGACAGACAGACAGACAGACAGAGAAGTGAGAGAGAGGTGAGCAAGAGTAATTACACGTGCGTTGCGGCAGTGATGTGGCAATAACTAACTGTGTTGAAATTCTCAGGTGGCCGCCGCCAAACTGCCCTAAGAGTGTGAATCACTCCTCCGTGCATGCATACATTTGCCGCCTTGGACAGTTAGACTAAAAATCATTTTTCTGTGAAAGGAATTACATATTCAGTCGATGATTTAGTTGTGTGAATCTATCTATCTATCTATCTATTGCCAGAAGCCTTAATCCCATACGGGGTGGCCACAAACAAATCGCCTTCACGTCGCCCTGTCCCCCGCCATTTCACTGCCCTGCTCCCAACTCACCCCCCCCCTCTCTCTTATACATCTCCACTTCATTCCTCCATCTCATCCTTGGCCTCCCCCTCCCTCTCTCCCTCTCCACCTCACTCACATACACTCTCCATGTCAGTCTCTCGCTCTCTATCCTCTCCACATGGCCAAACCACCTCAATGTGTTTCTCCTAACGCTTCCTAACACATCCACATCCACACCACAACGCTCCTTCACATCCTCATTTGTCAGTCTCTTTTTCCACGTGACTCCACAGGCTCCTCTCAAATAACTCATTTCCACTGCTCTCACTCTTGTGTCCCTCCAACAACGTCCAAGCTTCACTTCTAATCTAACCACTCTCATTCAATAAATATCTCTATATCTTCAGAGTATACGTCGTTTCTCTGTCTATCTACATTTATCTATCAAAGAATATAATCCTTTCAAAATATATATTTTTATATTTCTCCTCTCTTCCTGTTTCTTCTCTATAATTCTCTCCCCACTCATCTTCCCTTCCCATCCCTTCCCTTCCCTTCCCTTTTTTGTCCTACCCTCACAAATTTCTTCTACTCAACAATATAGGTACAAAAAATAATTATTTAATTTAAAAATGTAGCAAAAATTGCAATTGCGTATTTTGTTAACAATGCAGAAATATTATCCATATAGTAAAATGTGCAACAGCAATACTAGCCTTGCGAACTATGCAAGAAACTTGCCTAATTTGAATGAACAGGCGGGGGGACACAATCTGGCCGCAGTATGGGGTGGTACTACTACTCTACGGCCAGGTTGTGTTAGGAAGAATACTGCCACCGTATTCCCTGCGTGTCGTAAAAGGCGACTAAAGGGGGCGGGGTGAGGGGGACTAGGGACCCCCTCCTCTGTTTTTTAGTTCCTAAAAAGAGACAGGCCAGAGAAAGGGATGGGGGATGGAGTTATCCCCGTACCCTGAAGATTGGGTCTATGAATGTGCTTGGATGTAGTAAAATTGAGGCTGAAAGGGAGGAGATTGGGAGAATGTTTGTGAGAAGAAAGTTGGATGTTTTAGCTTTGAGTGAAACCAAGATGAAAGGGAAGGGTTAGTCTATGTTTGGAAGTGTGAATGGAAGATTGTCAGGTGTTGATAGAGGAAGGGCAAGAGAAGGTGTGGCCTTGTTAGTGAGTCAGGAAGTACAGCAGTGTGTGACTGAATGGAAGGAGGTGTCATCGAGACTGATGTGGGTGAAAGCGAAATTTGAACGTGAGTTGTTGGTGTTTGTGAGTGCATATGGGCCTGGTAGTGAAAGGGATGAAGAAGAGAGGGAGTCTTTCTGGAATGATGTTGATGAGTGTCTGCAGAGTTTTGGAGCGAATGTGAATGTGGTAATGATGGGAGATCTGAATGCTAGAGTGGGAAATGTAGCAGTTGAAGGTGTAGTTGGTATGCATGGTGTGCCTGGAAGAAATGAAAATGGGGAACGAATGATAGCGATGTGTGTTGAGCAAGAGATGGTGATTGGAAATACGCTGTTTGACAAGAAAGATATTTATAAGTATACATGGGTGAGACAGGAGGGTAGAAAGGTTGTTGATAGAGCTTTGATGGACTATATGGTTGTGTCTAGGAATGTAATAGGATGATTGTTGGATGTGAGAGTTCTGAGAGGGGAGGGTGGAGGTATGTCTGACCACTACCTGGTGGAGGGAAAGTTAAGAGTAGGTAAGAGATGGGTGAGAGCTAGGAGGGTTAAATGTGGCAGGGAGGTTTTGAAAGTGAGTTGGATAAAAGAGAGAAAAAGATAGAGTATCAGGAGAAATTGAAAGATGAATGGAACGCACTGAAAGATCGGGAAAATGGCAGTGTGGAGGAGGAATGGCAGTTATTTAAGAGTGCTGTGGTGGGGCATGCAGAAGAGGTGTGTGGTGTGAGACGTGTCGGTGGTGGTGTAAGAAAAGGAAGTGAATGGTGGTGCGAGGAAGTAAGTATGGCTGTGGCTGAGAAGAGACGTGCATATGAAGTGTGGCTGCAGAGGAAGGATGAGATGTCATATGAAAGGTATAAGGAAAAGAGGAACAGGGCGAGAAGGGCTGTGTGTGATGCTAAAGTGGCAGCAGATGAGAGGTGGGGTAGGCGGCTTACAGAGAATTTTCAACAGAATAAGAAAATGTTTTGGAAGGAGGTGAAAAGGGTGCGAAAGGGAGAGTCTGGGAAGGAAGAACGAGTAAAAGCAGTGGATGGAAGGATGTTAATTGAGATGGATGCAGTAAGGAAGAGATGGGCAGAGTATTTTGAAAGATTGTTAAATGTAGAGGAGGAAAGGGTGGCTGAGATTGTGGCAGATGGAAGGGTGCAAGGAATAAATGTGTTGGGAGAGTTGAATGATTCTTTGATCACGAAGGAGGAAGTGGAGAAGGCAGTAAAGGAGATGAAAACAGGGAAAGCTGCAGGTATGGATGGGTGTGCTGTGGAATGCCTGAAAGGTGGTGGAGTGACCATTGTTGACTGGTTAGTAAGATTGTTGAATGTGTGCTTTGTGAAAGGTATGGTGCCAATTGACTGGGCAAGTGCTTGTGTGGTCCCGTTGTATAAAGGCAAGGGTGATAAGTATGAATGTACTAGCTTTAGGGGTATAAGTCTGTTGAGTGTTGTAGGTAAGGTTTATGGTAGAGTGTTAATTATGAGAGTTAGAGAGGGTACAGAGGGAGTGATTGGTGAAGAGCAGTGTGGCTTTAGGAGAGGGATGGGATGCGTGGATCAGGTGTTTGCTGTGAGACAAGTGTGTGAAAAGTATTTAGCGAAAGGCAAGGATGTGTTTTGGGCATTCATGGATTTAGAGAAAGCGTATGATAGAAATGATAGGGAGGCTTTGTGGACTGTTTTAAGATTGTATGGACTTGATGGTAGGTTACTAAAAGGGGTGAAAAGTTTTTATGTAAATAGTAGAGCGTGTGTAAGAGTGGGAAATGCTGTGAGTGATTGGTTTCCTGTGAGAGTGGGGCTGCAACAGGGATGTGTGATGTCGCCTTGGTTGTTTAATATTTACATGGATGGTGTTGTAAGGGAGGTGAATGCAAGAGTTTTAGGTGGAGGTCTGAGTCTGGTGAATGTTGATGGTGGAGAGTGGAATCTGAAGCAGCTGCTGTTTGCAGATGATACTGCACTGGTGGCTGATTCAGAGGAGAGATTGAGACAGTTGGTAGAGGAGTTTGGAAGGGTGTGTGAAAGGAGGAAATTGAAAGTAAATGAGAATAAGAGTAAAGTGATGAAGTGTACGAGGTTGATAGATGGTAGGGGGATGAATATAGCTTTGAATGGCGAGTTGCTTGAGAAGGTAGAGTGTTTTAAATATCTAGGGTCACATGTTGCTGTGGATGGAAGAATAGATGCAGAAATGAAGTTTAGAATAAATGAAGTAGGAAAGGTGCTGGGAGGAATGAAAAAAGTGTTTAGATGTCGTTTGCTTAGAATGGATGTAAAGAGAAGGTTGTATGAGGGTGTTGTGGTACCGACTGCGTTATATGGGTCTGAAACATGGAATATGGGTGTAGCAGAGAGGAAAAGTTTGAATGTAATGGAGATGAGGTGTCTGAGGAGTATGTGTGGAGTGACGCGTGTGGATCGAATGCGAAATGATGAAGTGCGAAGGAGAACTGGAGTTATTCGGGAGATGGCTGGTAGAGTTGAGCAGAGGGTGTTGTGATGGTTTGGGCATATGGAGAGAATGGATAATGAGCGATTGGTGAAAAAGATAACTAGATCTGATGTGAGAGGTGTAAGGCTGAGAGGAAGACCACGAATAGGATGGATGGACAGTGTGAAGAGAGCACTGGATGCGAGAGGGATGTCTGTTGAGCAAGGAAGAGTGGCTGTGTGTGACAGAAATAAATGGAGAGAAACTGTGAATGAATAAGTGATGACGCAGCCCTGAGGGGATATTCTCCCGCATTTGGTCTGATCAGCTAGTCAGGTCAGGTGCGGGTAAGGGGATGGGTCTGTTATGATGTGGCAGGGGTAAACCAGCTCTGCTGTCGGGCCCTGCTGCGGATGTCACTGATTGCATTGCGCAGTTGACGCTTGTGCGGTGTGGTGCGGTGAGGATCTGTCCGTTCTCCCCTTGGGGCTAAGATGCGAATGAATGTGTTTGAATGGATGAGTAAATGGGGAGTGTGTCGTCCTGTCTCGGCTACCTCCCTTTCCTTGGGGGAAGCAGCCTAGGTATATATATATATATATATATATATATATATATATATATATATATATATATATATATATATATATATATATATATAACAGGACAGGGCTAATATATGGCCAGGTCTCCACTATACGTGGAGGAAATCTTAAAACGAACGAACGAACGCAGGGGTGGAAACAGTACGATAATTATCGTATTTGTACTATAATTCCAGTGCTGTGTACTATGTACTGTAATTACATCTGAATGTACTGTATTTGTTTATTTTATTAAAAAACTTATTAATTTTGAAATACAACTGTTTAAGTCCTGCTTGAGTGGCCTATACTGTTTTTTTTTTTTTTTTTTTTTTTTTTTTTTTTTTTCTGAGGCGAAGCTGCACTTGACAGGTTGGTAATGACTGGCTGAATGCAACATTACTTCATAATCTCTGTACTCGTTAGCATTATTAATTAACAACATATATCTGAGGGGGAAATTTGGCTTAGTAAATGTTATTCGGACATGTTGCAATCAGCCAATTATCACCAACCTGTCAAGTGCATCTTCGCCTCCATAAAAAAAAAAAAAAAAAAAAAAAAACAGTATAGGCTGGGGCGGAGGCCGAGGACGGGTCATTATGAGCTTCTCAACTGCAAGGCATAATGACCTGCCAAGGCCATTATAGTTTTTTATATATTTTTATTCATAAGGTGGGGGAAGGAGAGAGACAGGTGGACATGGGAGGGACAGAGGCCGTTGGGTTGGGGGATATGCCTTTAATCTTGGGAGGACAGGGATGCTGGTGGTGAGGGGAGGAGGGAGGGGAGGACTCAGGGATGGTGAGAGCTGGTGGCGTCGGGGGATTAGTGGGAAGAGAAAGAAGGCTGAAAATACGAAATAAGGAATGGGAAGATTTGCCGAAGAAAGCAAAAAGATAGGGTATGGAAAGACAGGAAGCCTTAGTGTGAGAGGGTAAGGAAAAAAAAAAAACAAGAAGTGTTTATATGTGTATGATAAACAGAGGTGTAAGGAGTGCCACAGTGTGCCACTCATTGGCACTTTAGCCAAATATGAATTGTTTTGTCAAGGTAGGAGTAATATTCAATTCATCATCTTTTTCTGTGCACTACTGGACATGGGCAATATGACTATGGCCAAGAGAATAAGCAGTACAAAAGGAACAGACAGGCAACTTGGATTAGGAGAGTTACGACAGCGGGGGTGGTAGTGGTAATTAACGATAATCCCAGCTACACCTGTGTCTGGTTAAGCTCCGTCGAACAGTCTAGTTTTGCTGGACAAAGAGCCAATAGAAATGAAATAAGGATATCAACCATCATAAAGCTAGCTTCTCATTGGTTAGGGTCACCTAGCCGAAAAGAAACACTAGACTGGAGTCATGAGGCGGCGGCGTGACCTCATATATGACGTGTTAGCCTCTCTGATAGGTTTTGCTGACGCTAGACCAATAAGAAGGAAGATACCAAGATAGGAAAATTTACACAGGGTTTTCATTGGCTACAGGCGTTGCTGAATCCTTGACTCATAGCTAGTTTTAATGGTGAAATTTTTATTTTTTTGTCCATGTTTAAAATAAAATGACATCCCATGTAATTTAGCGAATTATTTCTTCTTCCATGAATTAGAATATGGTAAAAGAAGAAATCATACGGTATAGAGCTAAGGTATTACATATATATTTTTTTCATTGCCAAAATAAACTATAATAATGGTATTGATGCACTAAATGGCAGAAATGTCCTTAAGTTTTGGAAAATATATAGCTGTACGATAATCTTGGGGGCGCAGTGCGACAACCTCGGATCCGAGAATTTCCAATTTTCAAATCCCTGCAAGACAGTGATGCCAAACATGGGGAATTATCCCTAGATTTGGGGAATTTGTGGTACTGATGGGGAAATAGGGAATTCAGGTCCAATTTTGGGGAATTTTTACTGTGCATTAAATCTTCCTTCAGAATTTGGGGAGTTTTCACTGTGAACCAAATATCTTTCTTGATAGTTACGTAATACTTCTGTCTATCTATCTATCTATCTATCTATCATCTTCATTAAAAAAAATAAAAAAACGATCGTGCATTTACCATAACTGGTTCATCTAAGGAAATGAGATTTTAAAGGTAAAAAGCTAAACAGTATCTAAGGTATTTAGTATACTTTTTAATTACAACATTCTACATTCACGGTGACAATGCCTTTTTGGCAATTGTGTAGTTTGTAAGTAACTTGTCAATTTTGTTCTGTTATTAGTCGAGTTGGACTAAATTAGACACGTAGTATACGGGAATAAGACCAGCAACTCTGCTGGTTGGACAGGGACGAGGGCTAACAGGAAACGTAAGGGTACAAATTGCGACTCCAATGCTTCCATTCTAGGGTAATTTTAGGGTAATCACAACCCCCTCTAGGGGGTAAACAATACAAAACAAAACAAATTCGCTGTCAACAAAAACATTAGTTGGATTACTGCAGTCAGTGCTACCTGAAAGAGGATCCTTGTTTCAATTTGCCAGTTGACAACACCCTTATTAGACGTATGAGATCAGAAAGTAATGGGTGACGCTAAACAGAGTGATTCAGACTGAAATGTTTATAAAAGACAGTAGCTACTGTTTAAAGGCATGTTATTGTAAAATGTCAGAATTATCTTAAGTGCTGAATGATGGAGTGTTCATAGTAGTGAACAGGAAAGAACAGAATGTCCTTCGCTTATAAAGTTAAAATATATAGGTTTATATTATAAGAAAATGGAATAACTAAGTAGTACGATGAAAAGGATTTTAGTTGCCACAAGGCGTTACGATTTTTTGTGACAAATTACTTTACTTCTTAAAGCATTAAGGTCATCTATAATAATAAAGGCGAGTGTTTGTATGTTTGTTACCTATAAACTCGGCTCCTTCAGGGTCTTCCCCCACATATGATACACTGTCTGAATCAGCATGATCCAGGGAGTGTTTTGGCATATAATTTATTAGGATTGATTGTATGTTGAAGAGTTATATAAGGTATATTGGCCGAAGGCCCAATCAACCCTCCGCAGGAGCTAACTGAAAAGGTAAGCCCTTTTCGGCTTGTATTAAATAAACCAAAGACAAACCAACTCATGTGATATATATATATATATATATATATATATATATATATATATATATATATATATATTGTTACATAGCCTATGATTTAATAATCATTTGTTTATTTTTAACTCAGAGTATGCTGCATGTTTGATCACGAGCGTGTTCTGCCTCAGTCCCCCCTTCTACCGTTATAGTAGAGTAAGTCGTTCTCTCTGTTATACTTTCGGGATTTTCAGCTCTCTGTCCCCATGGCTTCATTTTACGCGTCCCTCTTACAAGTTGTATCAAGCTCTGCCAGCCCCTATATAATGAGCTCAGTCTCTGCATCATTGCCACTTAGATCTACTCCTCATTTTGTTCACATCTCTGTCCTCCCCTGTACAGATATTATTATTGTGAGTGCTCAAGAAATCTCCAACCATCTAGCAGCTGTGTGTAATTTGAGTATAACCATTGTTGTATTTTTTCTTGTACTGTGTAGCATAAGGTTAATTCTTAGGCCTAGTGAGGTTTTTGATTAATGTTGGGTTTTATGTCAGTCAGTTTTGATAATAGTTTGTATCTGTAATTATTTATCTGGCATTCACTGAGTATTATCTGGTATCTCATTTTATCAGGGCTGACTTAGATAAATTTATTCTTGCTAATTTTGTGTTAATAGAGGCTATTGCAGTTAACCATATATTTAACCTGTTTTTTGCCATTACATTATCCTTATGAGTCCTGAATGTTTTGTTGTTAGTTTGAGCATTAAACTTTAACTTGTAATTTTACCTAACTCTTTTGTTTTGAACCTGGAACTTTACGGGACAGTAGTGACTCTTCGTGTTCTCACTTAAAGTGTACGTTATCTTTCTCTGTTCCGTAACATAAATTTGGCGACCCTGCCAGGATATTCAGGATATTATCATAAGGATATTGTTTGATATTATGTGACTGTGATATATTCATGATGGCTACTATTTCTACACTTGATGAAGCCAAAGATTTTTTGTCAAATGTGCAAACAGTGTGTGATATAGAAAACAGAACAAAGAATGAACTTAAGATTGTTGCTCAACAATTGGGAATTGTTGTTCGCTCTCATCATTCTAAAGATCAAATTGTTGACATGATTAATGAAAGCTTGTTTAATGTAACTCCTCCAAATGAGCAAACGCAGATTGAATTAGCTAAGTTACAGCTAGCCCTGCAGGAGGCTCGTGTGAAGGAAGCTGAATTTCAAGCACGTGCTAAGGAGGCTGATGTTAAGGAGGCTGAGTTTCACGCACAAATTGAACTTGCTAGATTCAGGCAGACCATGAGTATCGCATGAAACAAGGTGGAACTGGATCATCTAGCTCTGATGATTTTGATGTGGCTAAAAATGTTAAACTTGTCCCTCCTTTTAATGAATCTGATTTAACAAAGTATTTTCAGTTGTTTGAGAGGGTAGCTACAGGTTTTAATTGGCCTAAGGAGTATTGGCCAGTACTCCTTCAAACTGTTCTCACCGGTAAAGCTCAAGTAACTTATGCATCTTTGCCTCAGGATCAATCTGATAATTATGATGTAGTTAAGAGCTTGATTCTTAAGGCCTATGAGCTTGTTCCTGAAGCTTATAGAGTAAAATTTAGGACAACTTACAAGCAAGATAAGCAATTCCATGTTGAGTATGCAAAAATCAAAGAAGATTTGTTGGAGCAGTGGTTAAATTCTAAGAATGTGGATTCTGATTTTGGTAAATTTAAGCAGATGATTTTGCTGGAGGATTTCAAAAGGTGTATTAGTAAAGATGTAAGCCTATATCTTGATGAGAAAAGAATAGATAATTTGTCTGATGCTGCAGTTTTAGCTGATGAGTATGTTCTCACTCACAAGAGATATTCTAGAGAAAAAGGGAAAGCTGAGAGTAAGTACGTTGCCTCTACTCAGAGTACAGGTAACAGGAAAGAGAATAAGGATGATGTTTCTCAGGAAGTAAATACCAGCTTCACCTCTAGATTTCAGAAAAGTAAATGTACTTATTGTAGTAAGCTTGGTCATACTACGGAGAGATGTTTCAGGAGACAGCGTGATGTGAACAAAAGGAGTCTTTAAATATTCAGTCAATTGGTCTAGTGTCCACTCTTGAGAGTTCCCAGAATTCTTTAACTGAGTTAACTGAACCTGCTTTGAGGGGTAACTTAAATTCTCATGATGGAGCTCCTCTTTTGAGCAGTAACGTGGGTGACACTCTCAAGAGTTCATGTGCTAATTTCCTGTCTGATGGTTTTGTCAGTCCTCTGGACAGTAATGACAGGAAATCAGTTCAAATATATCGTGATACAGGTGCTTGCCAATCCCTTATGCTGACCAGTGTTCTAGGCTCTAATTTTAATTCCTCTGAAGAAACTGTAATCTTACAAGGTGTAGGGAATAATTACTTCTCTGTTCCTCTGTGCAGAGTGAATTTAGAGTCTGGTTTTGTTAATGGTTCTGTTATGGTTGGGTTGGTTGAGACACTCCCAATGTCAGGTGTAACTTTCTTACTTGGAAATGATATTGGTGGAAGTCAAGTGTGTCCAGCTCCTCAGTTGTCTAGTGAGCCAGTGGCTGCGTCCCAGGATTGTGATGTCCCTGATGTGTTCCCTGCATGTGCTGTCACTAGGGCTAAGTCTAAAGTTACTGGTGATTTAGAGGATAATGATGATGATGATGTTATCCTAGCTGACACTTTTTTTGCTAATTTGGACCACTCACCAGATGAGGCAGTACCCCGTAGTGTTGATAATTTGTCTCGTCAAGAGTTGGTTGAGTTGCAGGTTGCTGACCCTGAGTTGAAAGGTCTAGCTAACTCTGCTTGCAGTGAGGAAGAGTCAGCTGGTGCTTCTACTTGTTATTATGTAAAGTCAGGAGTACTTATGAGGAAGTGGAGACCCCCAACAGCATCAGCCGACTGTGAATGGGAGGTTGTACATCAAGTTGTCATCCCTCGTGTTTGTAGGCAGGATATCATTAGAGTGGCTCATGATTCCAGTTTGGCAGGACACCTTGGAGTGAGGAAGACTGTGGCACGCATTTTGAAACACTTCTACTGGCCAGGTATCTTCAGGGATGTTTCCTGGTATTGTAAGTCTTGTCACACCTGTCAAGTTGTGGGGAAGTGTAATCAGACTGAAAAGGTTGCACCTCTAGTTCCCATTCCTCCTTTTGAGGCGCCTTTCACCCGTGTGTTGGTGGATATTGTGGGCCCTCTTCCTAAGACTTCTTCAGGATTTTCTTATGTGTTGACCATGATTGATATGGCTACTCGTTATCCTGAAGCCATTCCACTTAGAAATATCTCAGCAAAGAACGTGGTTAAGGAAATGCTAGGGTTCTTCACAAAGTTTGGTCTGCCCAAGGAGGTACAGTCAGACCGGGGAAGTAATTTCATGTCAAACGTTTTCAAACAGTCTCTGAAAGAGTTGGGCATCACCCAGATCACGTCTTCAGCTTACCATCCCCAGACCCAAGGAGCGTTGGAGAGATATCATCAAACACTCAAATCGATGCTCAAGAAATACTGTTTGGAACATCAGAAAGACTGGGATAAAGGTCTTCCATTCGTTGTGTTTGCTGCAAGAGAATCTCCAAATGAATCACTGGGCTTCTCACCTTTTGAACTACTGTTTGGCCATGAAGTAAGAGGACCCCTTAAGCTACTCAAGGAATGCTGGCTGTCGGAGGAAGATGACGTCAACCTGCTGGTGTATGTGATGAAGTTCAAAGAACGGCTGTCCACTGCTTTACAGCTGGCGAGAGAATTTAGGAGCTGCTCAGGGAGAAGATGAAGACTTGGTATGATAAGAAGTCCAGGTTACGCCACTTTCAGCCAGGAGATCAGGTTTTGATTCTGCTACCAGTTCATGGGCAACCTCTTCAAGCCAAGTTTAGTGGTCCTTATTTCGTGGAGAAGAAACTCAGTGATGTCAGCTATGTCATCGCCACACCAGATCGTAGAAAGAGCAAGCAACTATGTCACATCAACATGCTAAAGTTATATCACAGGCGGGACGAAAATAATCCAGTCTGCACTGTAGCTGTTCCACCCGAGTCTGCAAGTGAAGCTCTCCCATGCAGTATGAGCCTGAGTGATAGTTTGGGGAAGAATCCTGATATCATGAATGATCTCCAGACTAAGCTTTCTCATCTACCTCCCAAGGAAAGGCAGGAGTTTTCGGCATTACTGCAGGAGTACCGGCAAGTGTTCCGTGCCACTCCAGGAAGAACTACTGTGTTAATGCATGATGTCGATGTTGGAGACGCATAAAGCCAATTAAATTGCCTCCTTACCGTGTGAACCCAGTGAAAGTTCCTCTCATCCAGAAGGAGCTTGGCTACCTGTTGGACCACAAGATGATTGAGCCCTGTCAGAGCGAGTGGAGTTCTCCTGTCACTCTAGTCCCTAAGCCAGGTGGGTCACAGCGGCTTTGCATCGACTACAGACGTGTTAATCAGATCACCAAAACAGACACTTACCCTCTCCCTCGTGTGGAAGATTGCGTAGACAAGATCGGAAAGGCTAGGTACATAAGTAAGTTTGATTTGTTAAAGGGATACTGGCAAGTACCTAGGACTGAACGTGCTAGGGAGATCTCATGTTTTGTAACATTAGGAAAGACAGTTGTATGTTCTGTAATGCCATGTACAGATTGTTTTAGAGTAATAAGAAATTTCCTTTGTAAATTTCTTTTTTCTTTGTGGGGAGGGGTTACATAGCCTATGATTTCATCATCCTTTGTGTAATTTTAACGCACAGTATGCTGCATGTTTGATCACGAGCGTGTTCTGCCTCAGTCCCCCCCTTCTACCGTTATAGTAGAGTAAGTCGTTCTCTCTGTTATACTTTGCGGGATTTTCAGCTCTCTGTCCCCATGGCTTCATTTGCGCGTCCCTCTTACAAGTTGTATCAAGCTCTGCCAGCCCCTATATAATGAGCTCAGTCTCTGCATCATTGCCACTTAGATCTGCTCCTCATTTTGTTCACATCTCTGTCCTCCCCTGTACAGATATTATTATTGTGAGTGCTCAAGAAATCTCCAACCATCTAGCAGCTGTGTGTAATTTGAGTATAACTGTTGTTGTATTTTTTCTTGTACTGTGTAGCATAAGGTTAATTCTTAGGCCTAGTGAGGTTTTTGATTAATGTTGGGTTTTATGTCAGTCATTTTTGATAATAGTTTGTATCTGTAATTATTTATCTGGCATTCACTGAGTATTATCTGGTATCTCATTTTATCAGGGCTGACTTAGATAAATTTATTCTTGCTAATTTTGTGTTAATAGAGGCTACTGCAGTTAACCATATATTTAACCTGTTTTCTGCCATTACATTATCCTTATGAGTCCTGAATGTTTTGTTGTTAGTTTGAGCATTAAACTTTAACTTGTAATTTTACCTAACTCTTTTGTTTTGAACCTGGAACTTTACGGGACAGTAGTGACTCTTCGTGTTCTCACTTAAAGTGTACGTTATCTTTCTCTGTTCCGTAACAATATATATATATATATATTTTCATTATTCTAGTCCCCGTAATCCTCCCTCCCCCACCCTACATTACTGTACGAGTATAATTAGGTCTGTGTGAGTTGATGCTCACAACTGGAACAAAGATTATATGTTCTGCATACAATATTATGAATAGGATGTGCGATGAAAGAGGATTTTATATACTAGTACAGTAGCGTGCAATGAATGCTTCTCTTTTCCCACAACATATCATTCATGTATAAAAACATTTATTACAGATATAACTCATAACATTAACATATTAATTACAAATGGAAGCTTAAAAAATGGGAAATTTCTTTTCAATTTGGGGAATTTGCCCCTCAGATCTGGGGAAGTTTGAACCA
This sequence comes from Coenobita brevimanus, assembly GCF_032717465.1. Taxonomy (NCBI): domain Eukaryota; kingdom Metazoa; phylum Arthropoda; class Malacostraca; order Decapoda; family Coenobitidae; genus Coenobita; species Coenobita brevimanus. The sequence continues at coordinate 3,802,675 of NC_136989.1, forward strand.
GAGCATCTGGCAGCACTGCAGTGCAAGAAGCTCAGTCACCTACAAGCATGTACTCGTTAGCATTATTAATTAACAGCATATATCTGAGGGGGAAATTTGGCTTAGTAAATGTTATTCGGACATGTTGCAATCAGCCAATTATCACCAACCTGTCAAGTGCATTTTCGCCTCCAAAAAAAAAAAAAAAAAAAAAAAAAAAAAAAACAGTATAGGCTGGGGCGGAGGCCGAGGACGGGTCATTATGAGCTTCTCAACTGCAAGGCATAATGACCTGCCAAGGCTATTATAGTTTTTTATATATTTTTATTCATAAGGTGGGGGAAGGAGAGAGACAGGTGGACATGGAAGGGACAGAGGCCGTTGGGTTGGGGGATATGCCTTTAATCTTGGGAGGACAGGGATGCTGGTGGTGAGGGGAGGAGGGAGGGGAGGACTCAGGGATGGTGAGAGCTGGTGGCGTCGGGGGATTAGTGGGAAGAGAAAGAAGGCTGAAAATACGAAATAAGGAATGGGATGATTTGCCGAAGAATGCAAAAAGATAGGGTATGGAAAGATAGGAAGCCTTAGTGTGAGAGGGTAAGGAAAAAAAAAAAACAAGAAGTGTTTATATGTGTATGATAAACAGAGGTGTAAGGAGTGCCACAGTGTGCCACTCATTGGCACTTTAGCCAAATATGAATTGTTTTGTCAAGGTAGGAGTAATATTCAATTCATCATCTTTTTCTGTGCACTACTGGACATGGGCAATATGACTATGGCCAAGAGAATAAGCAGTACAAAAGGAACAGACAGGCAACTTGGATTAGGAGAGTTACGACAGCGGGGGTGGTAGTGGTAATTAACGATAATCCCAGCTACACCTGTGTCTGGTTAAGCTCCGTCGAACAGTCTAGTTTTGCTGGACAAAGAGCCAATAGAAATGAAATAAGGATATCAACAATCATAAAGCTAGCTTCTCATTGGTTAGGGTCACCTAGCCGAAAAGAAACACTAGACTGGAGTCATGAGGCGGCGGCGTGACCTCACATATGACGTGTTAGCCTCTCTGATAGGTTTTGCTGACGCTAGACCAAAAAGAAGGAAGATACCAAGATAGCAAAATTTACACAGGGTTTTCATTGGCTACAGGCGTTGCTGAATCCTTGACTCATAGCTAGTTTTAATGGTGAAATTTTTATTTTTTTGTCCATGTTTAAAATAAAATGACATCCTATGTAATTTAGCGAATTATTTCTTCTTCCATGAATTAGAATATGGTAAGTGAAGAAATCATACGGTATAGAGCTAAGGTATTACATATATATTTTTTCATTGCCAAAATAAACTGTAATAATGGTATTGATGCACTAAATGGCAGAAATGTCCTTAAGTTTTGGAAAATATATAGCTGTACGATAATCTTGGGGGCGCACTGCGACAACCTCGGATCAGAGAATTTCCAATTTTCAAATCCCTGCAAGACAGTGATGCCAAACATGGGGAATTATCCCTAGATTTGGGGAATTCGTGGTACTGATGGGGAAATGGGGAATTCAGGTCCAATTTTGGGGAATTTTTACTGTGCATTAAATCTTCCTTCAGAATTTGGGGAGTTTTCACTGTGAACCAAATATCTTTCTTGATAGTTACGTAATACTTCTGTCTATCTATCTATCTATCTATCTATCATCTTCATTAAAAAAAAAAAAAAAAAAGGATCGTGCATTTACCATAACTGGTACATCTAAGGAAATGAGATTTTAAAGGTAAAAAGCTAAACAGTATCTAAGGTATTTAGTATACTTTTTAATTACAACATTCTACATTCACGGTGACAATGCCTTTTTGGCAATTGTGTAGTTTGTAAGTAACTTGTCAATTTTGTTCTGTTATTAGTCGAGTTGGACTAAATTAGACACGTAGTATACGGGAATAAGACCAGCAACTCTGCTGGTTGGACAAGGACGAGGGCTCACAGGAAACGTACGGGTACAAATTGCGACTCCAATGCTTCCATTCTAGGGTAATTTTAGGGTAATCACAACTCCCTCTAGGGGGTAAACAATACAAAACAAAACAAATTCGCTGTCAACAAAAACATTAGTTGGATTACTGCAGTCAGTGCTACCTGAAAGAGGATCCTTGTTTCAGTTTGCCAGTTGACAACACCCTTATTAGACGTATGAGATCAGAAAGTAATGTGTGACGCTAAACAGAGTGATTCAGACTGAAATGTTTATAAAAGACAGTAGCTACTGTTTAAAGGCATGTTACTGTAAAATGTCAGAATTATCTTAAGTGCTGAATGATGGAGTGTTCATAGTAGTGAACAGGAAAGAACTGAATGTCCTTCGCTTATAAAGTTAAAATATATAGGTTTATATTATAAGAAAATGGTATAACTACGTAGTACGATGAAAAGGATTTTAGTTGCCACAAGGCGTTACGATTTTTTGTGACAAATTACTTTACTTCTTAAAGCATTAAGATCATCTATAATAATAAAGGCGAGTGTTTGTATGTTTGTTACCTATAAACTCGGCTCCTTCAGGGTCTTCCCCCACATATGATACACTGTCTGAATCAGCATGATCCAGGGAGTGTTTTGGCATATAATTTATTAGGATTGATTGTATGTTGAAGAGTTATATAAGGTATATTGGCCGAAGGCCCAATCAACCCTCCGCAGGAGCTAACTGAAAAGGTAAGCCCTTTTCGGCTTGTATTAAATAAACCAAAGACAAACCAACTCATGTGATATATATATATATATATATATATATATATATATATATATATATATATATATTGTTACATAGCCTATGATTTCATCATCCTTTGTGTAATTTTAACGCACAGTATGCTGCATGTTTGATCACGAGCGTGTTCTGCCTCAGTCCCCCCCTTCTACCGTTATAGTAGAGTAAGTCGTTCTCTCTGTTATACTTTGCGGGATTTTCAGCTCTCTGTCCCCATGGCTTCATTTGCGCGTCCCTCTTACAAGTTGTATCAAGCTCTGCCAGCCCCTATATAATGAGCTCAGTCTCTGCATCATTGCCACTTAGATCTACTCCTCATTTTGTTCACATCTCTGTCCTCCCCTGTACAGATATTATTATTGTGAGTGCTCAAGAAATCTCCAACCATCTAGCAGCTGTGTGTAATTTGAGTATAACCATTGTTGTATTTTTTCTTGTACTGTGTAGCATAAGGTTAATTCTTAGGCCTAGTGAGGTTTTTGATTAATGTTGGGTTTTATGTCAGTCAGTTTTGATAATAGTTTGTATCTGTAATTATTTATCTGGCATTCACTGAGTATTATCTGGTATCTCATTTTATCAGGGCTGACTTAGATAAATTTATTCTTGCTAATTTTGTGTTAATAGAGGCTATTGCAGTTAACCATATATTTAACCTGTTTTTTGCCATTACATTATCCTTATGAGTCCTGAATGTTTTGTTGTTAGTTTGAGCATTAAACTTTAACTTGTAATTTTACCTAACTCTTTTGTTTTGAACCTGGAACTTTACGGGACAGTAGTGACTCTTCGTGTTCTCACTTAAAGTGTACGTTATCTTTCTCTGTTCCGTAACATAAATTTGGCGACCCTGCCAGGATATTCAGGATATTATCATAAGGATATTGTTTGATATTATGTGACTGTGATATATTCATGATGGCTACTATTTCTACACTTGATGAAGCCAAAGATTTTTTGTCAAATGTGCAAACAGTGTGTGATATAGAAAACAGAACAAAGAATGAACTTAAGATTGTTGCTCAACAATTGGGAATTGTTGTTCGCTCTCATCATTCTAAAGATCAAATTGTTGACATGATTAATGAAAGCTTGTTTAATGTAACTCCTCCAAATGAGCAAACGCAGATTGAATTAGCTAAGTTACAGCTAGCCCTGCAGGAGGCTCGTGTGAAGGAAGCTGAATTTCAAGCACGTGCTAAGGAGGCTGATGTTAAGGAGGCTGAGTTTCACGCACAAATTGAACTTGCTAGGATTCAGGCAGACCATGAGTATCGCATGAAACAAGGTGGAACTGGATCATCTAGCTCTGATGATTTTGATGTGGCTAAAAATGTTAAACTTGTCCCTCCTTTTAATGAATCTGATTTAACAAAGTATTTTCAGTTGTTTGAGAGGGTAGCTACAGGTTTTAATTGGCCTAAGGAGTATTGGCCAGTACTCCTTCAAACTGTTCTCACCGGTAAAGCTCAAGTAACTTATGCATCTTTGCCTCAGGATCAATCTGATAATTATGATGTAGTTAAGAGCTTGATTCTTAAGGCCTATGAGCTTGTTCCTGAAGCTTATAGAGTAAAATTTAGGACAACTTACAAGCAAGATAAGCAATCCCATGTTGAGTATGCAAAAATCAAAGAAGATTTGTTGGAGCAGTGGTTAAATTCTAAGAATGTGGATTCTGATTTTGGTAAATTTAAGCAGATGATTTTGCTGGAGGATTTCAAAAGGTGTATTAGTAAAGATGTAAGCCTATATCTTGATGAGAAAAGAATAGATAATTTGTCTGATGCTGCAGTTTTAGCTGATGAGTATGTTCTCACTCACAAGAGATATTCTAGAGAAAAAGGGAAAGCTGAGAGTAAGTACGTTGCCTCTACTCAGAGTACAGGTAACAGGAAAGAGAATAAGGATGATGTTTCTCAGGAAGTAAATACCAGCTTCACCTCTAGATTTCAGAAAAGTAAATGTACTTATTGTAGTAAGCTTGGTCATACTACGGAGAGATGTTTCAGGAGACAGCGTGATGTGAACAAAAGGAGTCTTTAAATATTCAGTCAATTGGTCTAGTGTCCACTCTTGAGAGTTCCCAGAATTCTTTAACTGAGTTAACTGAACCTGCTTTGAGGGGTAACTTAAATTCTCATGATGGAGCTCCTCTTTTGAGCAGTAACGTGGGTGACACTCTCAAGAGTTCATGTGCTAATTTCCTGTCTGATGGTTTTGTCAGTCCTCTGGACAGTAATGACAGGAAATCAGTTCAAATATATCGTGATACAGGTGCTTGCCAATCCCTTATGCTGACCAGTGTTCTAGGCTCTAATTTTAATTCCTCTGAAGAAACTGTAATCTTACAAGGTGTAGGGAATAATTACTTCTCTGTTCCTCTGTGCAGAGTGAATTTAGAGTCTGGTTTTGTTAATGGTTCTGTTATGGTTGGGTTGGTTGAGACACTCCCAATGTCAGGTGTAACTTTCTTACTTGGAAATGATATTGGTGGAAGTCAAGTGTGTCCAGCTCCTCAGTTGTCTAGTGAGCCAGTGGCTGCGTCCCAGGATTGTGATGTCCCTGATGTGTTCCCTGCATGTGCTGTCACTAGGGCTAAGTCTAAAGTTACTGGTGATTTAGAGGATAATGATGATGATGATGTTATCCTAGCTGACACTTTTCTTGCTAATTTGGACCACTCACCAGATGAGGCAGTACCCCGTAGTGTTGATAATTTGTCTCGTCAAGAGTTGGTTGAGTTGCAGGTTGCTGACCCTGAGTTGAAAGGTCTAGCTAACTCTGCTTGCAGTGAGGAAGAGTCAGCTGGTGCTTCTACTTGTTATTATGTAAAGTCAGGAGTACTTATGAGGAAGTGGAGACCCCCAACAGCATCAGCCGACTGTGAATGGGAGGTTGTACATCAAGTTGTCATCCCTCGTGTTTGTAGGCAGGATATCATTAGAGTGGCTCATGATTCCAGTTTGGCAGGACACCTTGGAGTGAGGAAGACTGTGGCACGCATTTTGAAACACTTCTACTGGCCAGGTATCTTCAGGGATGTTTCCTGGTATTGTAAGTCTTGTCACACCTGTCAAGTTGTGGGGAAGTGTAATCAGACTGAAAAGGTTGCACCTCTAGTTCCCATTCCTCCTTTTGAGGCGCCTTTCACCCGTGTGTTGGTGGATATTGTGGGCCCTCTTCCTAAGACTTCTTCAGGATTTTCTTATGTGTTGACCATGATTGATATGGCTACTCGTTATCCTGAAGCCATTCCACTTAGAAATATCTCAGCAAAGAACGTGGTTAAGGAAATGCTAGGGTTCTTCACAAAGTTTGGTCTGCCCAAGGAGGTACAGTCAGACCGGGAAGTAATTTCATGTCAAACGTTTTCAAACAGTCTCTGAAAGAGTTGGGCATCACCCAGATCACGTCTTCAGCTTACCATCCCCAGACCCAAGGAGCGTTGGAGAGATATCATCAAACACTCAAATCGATGCTCAAGAAATACTGTTTGGAACATCAGAAAGACTGGGATAAAGGTCTTCCATTCGTTGTGTTTGCTGCAAGAGAATCTCCAAATGAATCACTGGGCTTCTCACCTTTTGAACTACTGTTTGGCCATGAAGTAAGAGGACCCCTTAAGCTACTCAAGGAATGCTGGCTGTCGGAGGAAGATGACGTCAACCTGCTGGTGTATGTGATGAAGTTCAAAGAACGGCTGTCCACTGCTTTACAGCTGGCGAGAGAGAATTTAGGAGCTGCTCAGGAGAAGATGAAGACTTGGTATGATAAGAAGTCCAGGTTACGCCACTTTCAGCCAGGAGATCAGGTTTTGATTCTGCTACCAGTTCATGGGCAACCTCTTCAAGCCAAGTTTAGTGGTCCTTATTTCGTGGAGAAGAAACTCAGTGATGTCAGCTATGTCATCGCCACACCAGATCGTAGAAAGAGCAAGCAACTATGTCACATCAACATGCTAAAGTTATATCACAGGCGGGACGAAAATAATCCAGTCTGCACTGTAGCTGTTCCACCCGAGTCTGCAAGTGAAGCTCTCCCATGCAGTATGAGCCTGAGTGATAGTTTGGGGAAGAATCCTGATATCATGAATGATCTCCAGACTAAGCTTTCTCATCTACCTCCCAAGGAAAGGCAGGAGTTTTCGGCATTACTGCAGGAGTACCGGCAAGTGTTCCGTGCCACTCCAGGAAGAACTACTGTGTTAATGCATGATGTCGATGTTGGAGACGCAAAGCCAATTAAATTGCCTCCTTACCGTGTGAACCCAGTGAAAGTTCCTCTCATCCAGAAGGAGCTTGGCTACCTGTTGGACCACAAGATGATTGAGCCCTGTCAGAGCGAGTGGAGTTCTCCTGTCACTCTAGTCCCTAAGCCAGGTGGGTCACAGCGGCTTTGCATCGACTACAGACGTGTTAATCAGATCACCAAAACAGACACTTACCCTCTCCCTCGTGTGGAAGATTGCGTAGACAAGATCGGAAAGGCTAGGTACATAAGTAAGTTTGATTTGTTAAAGGGATACTGGCAAGTACCTAGGACTGAACGTGCTAGGGAGATCTCATGTTTTGTAACATTAGGAAAGACAGTTGTATGTTCTGTAATGCCATGTACAGATTGTTTTAGAGTAATAAGAAATTTCCTTTGTAAATTTCTTTTTTCTTTGTGGGGAGGGGTTACATAGCCTATGATTTCATCATCCTTTGTGTAATTTTAACGCACAGTATGCTGCATGTTTGATCACGAGCGTGTTCTGCCTCAGTCCCCCCCTTCTACCGTTATAGTAGAGTAAGTCGTTCTCTCTGTTATACTTTGCGGGATTTTCAGCTCTCTGTCCCCATGGCTTCATTTGCGCGTCCCTCTTACAAGTTGTATCAAGCTCTGCCAGCCCCTATATAATGAGCTCAGTCTCTGCATCATTGCCACTTAGATCTGCTCCTCATTTTGTTCACATCTCTGTCCTCCCCTGTACAGATATTATTATTGTGAGTGCTCAAGAAATCTCCAACCATCTAGCAGCTGTGTGTAATTTGAGTATAACTGTTGTTGTATTTTTTCTTGTACTGTGTAGCATAAGGTTAATTCTTAGGCCTAGTGAGGTTTTTGATTAATGTTGGGTTTTATGTCAGTCAGTTTTGATAATAGTTTGTATCTGTAATTATTTATCTGGCATTCACTGAGTATTGTCTGGTATCTCATTTTATCAGGGCTGACTTAGATAAATTTATTCTTGCTAATTTTGTGTTAATAGAGGCTATTGCAGTTAACCATATATTTAACCTGTTTTCTGCCATTACATTATCCTTATGAGTCCTGAATGTTTTGTTGTTAGTTTGAGCATTAAACTTTAACTTGTAATTTTACCTAACTCTTTTGTTTTGAACCTGGAACTTTACGGGACAGTAGTGACTCTTCGTGTTCTCACTTAAAGTGTACGTTATCTTTCTCTGTTCCGTAACAATATATATATATATATATTTTCATTATTCTAGTCCCCGTAATCCTCCCTCCCCCACCCTACATTACTGTACGAGTATAATTTGGTCTGTGTGAGTTGATGCTCACAACTGGAACAAAGATTATATGTTCTGCATACAATATTATGAATAGGATGTGCGATGAAAGAGGATTTTATATACTAGTACAGTAGCGTGCAATGAATGCTTCTCTTTTCCCACAACATATCATTCATGTATAAAAACATTTATTACAGATATAACTCATAACATTAACATATTAATTACAAATGGAAGCTTAAAAAATGGGGAATTTCTTTTCAATTTGGGGAATTTGCCCCTCAGATCTGGGGAAGTTTGAACCAGAGCATCTGGCAGCACTGCAGTGCAAGAAGCTCAGTCACCTACAAGCATGGAAGGGGTACAGACGTCGTTCCTCCTTCTCCTTGTAGGGGGACTTTTAGTCTCCTCCAACTTCACCACTACATATCATGGGTGAGGGGGTATTGTTTGTCACTATTATAACCCATTTAATTTTTTTTAATATATCAAATTGCTCAAAAATTCAGTTTCGAAATTACTGGTAAAGGCAATGTGATGGTTTTTATAATAGAACTCATAGTTTTATCTTTATTATCTTTAAATATATCTCTTGGTTATTTTGAAGTTTCGTCAGTGAGAGAGAGAGAGAGAGAATCATATACTCGTCTCACACTACTTTTCACTCTTTCTCTCTCTCTCTCTCTCTCTCTCTCTCTCTCTAGCATGAACTAAATCGATCCAGACGCTGGACAATGATTCGGTTATTCTCTCTCTCTCTCTCTCTCTCTCTCTCTCTCTCTCTCTCTCTCTAACATGAACTAAATCGGTCCAGACGCTGGACAATGATTCAATTATTCTCTATTTCTCTCTCTCTCTCTCTCACTCTCTCTCTCTCTCTCTCTCTCTCTCTCTCTCTCCTTTTGCAATGATTAAAAAGACAATAATTCTGATAAGGAACCACTGTTTTAGGGATGATTTGACTAGTAACCAAGGAGATTCAGAGATGGACAACTACAATGCGTTCACTCTAACCTGGCAAAGATCCCTAACCCTTTTTGGCTCAGTTGATGGCCAGGTGTAGTCAGACTGGAGAAGTATTTGACTAGTAACCAAGGAGACTCATACACTAATTTGTCATAGCTTTTTATATTTTGCTTCTGTGGGGTTTAATTCACACACACACACACACACACACACACACACACACACACACACACACACACAAATGAGTCAGGGGTTCACAAGCAGTACTGAGGTAAGGATGGTTTTATACTGGCTAATCCCACGCACTCCTTCCTGCCTCTCCTCACCCTGCCTCTCTTCTCTCCTAAACCCCTTCTGCCCTGTCTCTCCCGTTTCCCCTGTATAGGACTGGTCGTGTCACGTGTAAGGGCACGGGGGTGTGGAACCTTCCCGAACCTGGGGAGTTTCCGATCAGGGGTCATTGTGCTGTGGGTGAAATTCCTTAACTGAGAATGTGCATCGCTGTTTCCTCTAGCCCTCTCGCCTAGGCACGACTTTCATCTAACTTCTATATTATATACACACGTTACTAGCTATTATGCAGTGTGTTATATTTTGGTGCCCTTACACACACACACACACACACACACACACACACACACACACACACAATGCTTTCTCTCCCCAACAGACACCAGCTTTGGCGAATCCAAAGGGTAGGGCTCAATATCTCGTCTCTCGGGACAAAAGTGGATTTGTGGGGTGGAGGGGATGAGTGGGTGGATGCCAGAGTCCCACCCAACTACACCAACACGCTCGCCCAAACACTCAACCAGCAAGGAGTGAATTATACTGTGATGATGTCGGATATTCAAAGGTGAGAGAGAGAGAGAGAGAGTTACATAGAGCTACACAGATACACAGACCATACGGTCCCTACGAGGCGGTCCGGCCTTAACACTAATACAATGCTATAATAATTATTGTAGCAGAAGAAAAGGATAGCACAGCAGAAGGCTCTCTCCCCCACCCTCCAGACCCTCCGACATTTGCCGTACAGGAAACAAGAGAGGAAGTAATACCTTGCAGGAAAGAAAAACCTGAAGGAATTTTATAGGATCGGCAGAAAGGAAAATAATATGAAAATGGAAAATTTAGGTACACAGTCACATACTTCCCCTATGCATGGACTTTTACTGACTTTTTTTTTCATATAAAACAGATGAATAGAATATTTATTTATTATATTTGCCCAAAATATTGTCTGTGTTGATTACTAGTTTATGTGTATTGTGTTTAAAAGACAGATGAATGTAAACGCGAATATGCAATAACTGCTCCATCCTAACTAAACGATACCAATGGCGTCGAGATACATGTCCAGTCTCTTTTTAAATATTTTTGGGTACCACTCTCAGGGCCGTTTTCACAGTCGTCCCCAATGCAGTCCCCAACAGCCTACTCGCCTCTGAACGCACGTTTTCGTTTTCATAGTCGCCCCCAACCAGCCTTCCGAGGCCTCTTTTGGGGACGGCATTCGGGACGGCCCGAACAAATTACTGGAACATTCTTGGGGGACCCGCAGCCTCCCCAACAGTCGGTCCCGAAAGTAAAAAAGTAAAAGAATAATTACATGTAACATATTTTCATTAAGATTTCAATATTGTATACCCAATGTAATATTTCTGGGGTAAAAAACACACCCGGTATTGAAAATATATATATGTTTGTGTATTTTTATGAGACTTTCTACTACGTATCCGAATACTAGCCTTTCGCAGACTGGTGGAGGCTCCACAACAATCGGACCCGAAAGAAATACGAGAATCGTTGTCTGATGCATATTTTCATGAAAATTCTAATATCTGATGCCCGATGTAAAAATTGATGTAGCTAACACCTCACTTAGAAAAGAAAATGTTCATGTATTAATACTATATCCATTAATAAACCACACCATCACTCATTAGACGTTATACATGTTACTTCATGGTTATTTTTACTTAAGCCTTTTTTTGCAATACATAACATTCATCAGGGAGTCAGCTTACTTCCGATTTCAAGTAGAAGCGTTGTGAGGTTGCTGTTAGTTAGCTCTTCATTCCGATGACGTTTCCTATTCGTTATTTTTGCTGCATTCTTACGAATATCTTCAATCCTGAATATATTAGTAAGAACTGTGCGAAGTGGATTTTCCAGCCATGTTATTCATCACATTCATTACATTCCAATTTCTAAATATTCTCTACATATGGAAAGTGTTTTCGCCACCCAGAACTACCAACCCTACCGCATCAACACGGGCAGACGTCCCCCCGTTAGTAAGCTCCCGACAGCCATTCAGAGCGACTGTGAAAGCCAAAGGTGCTTTTGGTTCGGGCCCGGCACACGTTCGGGCCCAAAAGGTTAGGGACGACTGTGAAAACGGCCCTCAATCTCATTCCCAGGGAGTTTATTCCAACAGAGTAAGTGAAGAAGTTTTTGGTTGTATCAAGATTAGCCCTCCTTGCTTGCAACTTCATACCATTTCCTCGAGTTACAGTCTCGGCAATTACTGTGAATAGCTTGCCTGAATCAATGTTACTAAAGCCTTTTAGAATCTTAAAACATTCAATCGGCTGTCCCCTGAGTCTCCGTTTTCTAAGAGAGAATAAGTTTAATTCCCTGAGCCTCTCGAGGTATGGTTTATTCCTCAGGGACGGGATTAACTTGGTAGCCCTACGCTGGACAGCTTCCAGTATTTCTATATCTTTAACTAGGTGAGGCGCCCAAAATTGCACTGCAAACTCTAAGTGTGGCCTGTCTATGCTTTTGTATAGGGGGATTACAATATCTTTGCTTTTATATGTAAAATGTCTTTTGATGAAGCCTAGGGCCCTGTTGGCTTTATTGGCAGCAGAGATACATTGAATTGAACATTTTAGGTCGTCTGAAATTAGTATGCCTAGATCCTTAACTAGTGAGGACTTGCTAATGATTTGGCCCTTCATTTCGTAATCATACCTTTTGTTTTTCTTCCCACTTTGCAGTACCTGATAATTATTTACTTACACTGAAGGGCATTTGCCATTTTTCTGACCAGCTGACAATTTTGTTAAGGTCATTTTGAAGGCTAATTCTGTCTTTTTCAGTTAATATAGTGTTGCCGATTTTTGTATCGTCCGCAGATTTAGAAATGAAGTTGTTTAGGCCCACATCGATATCGTTAATATATGTAATAAAATAGGACGGGTCCCAACACCAATCCCTGAGGAGCACCACTGGTCACTGGAGCCGAGTCTGACTCCATTCCATTTATAATGACTCGTTGCTTTCTCTCACTTAACAAGCAATGTATCCACCTATGAATATTTCCGTCAGTTCCAAGTGATCTTACTTTTGTCATTAGTTTATCATGTGGCACTTTGTCAAAGGCTTTCTGGAAGTCTAAGTAGATTATATCAAGTGACCTGGTACACAACAAAAAAACTATCGTTACACCTTCTGCGCGATATAAAATGACACACGAATGAAGGTTTTTGATAACAGCCTCCTCCATTGGTATCCCTGCGTGTGTTTGTTGCATATTTATTATAAGCTATATCCATTGCTTCTCCCATGCATATTTCTACCTCGTCCTATTTGGCAACTCACCCACTGTCAGGCTTACCAACCCTAGCGAGACAGCCAAGTTGTTCAGTATGAAACACATCGGACCCCCCTGTAACGATAGTTTTTTTGCTGTGTGTACAATCATTCCTTTTAAGGTGTTTCGTAAAATTCAATTAAATTTGTCACGCATGATCTCCGCGTTCTAAAGCCATGCTGGCTGTTCCTAATTACGTTATTAGTTTCTAGGAACTCAACTATCCTATCTCTAATTAATGATTCGAGGATCTTTCCCAAGACAGAGGTTAGGCTAATTGGTCTATAATTACCTGGTTGATCTCTACTGCCCTTTTTATATATAGGAGTCACGTTAACCTTTCCTTGTTGTAGGGACTTGTTAAAGATACATGTTAGAGGACTCCATATTACATCCACCACATTGTTCAGTATTTTAGGGTAGAAACTGTCTGGGCCGGGAGTCTTATTACTGTTCATTTTATTAAGTTTATCTCTCACGTCATTACAGCTAATATGCATAATAGTTACTGCGTTTTGGACTGATATTTGATGCTCTTCGATGGTGTCATTGGCGTCTACTGTAAAAACTGAACTGAAAAGCTTATT
>NC_136989.1:3823588-3878588 GCF_032717465.1 Coenobita brevimanus
CTCTGGCGCAAGAACCGGAACAGGAACCCCAACGACACCTGCTACGGCGTCGATCTGGGCTGGAACTACGACGACGGGCACTGGGGGGACGGGAAGGGGACCGGAGACAGCTGCAGCAAGAACTACGAGGGTGAGTTGGGGGGAGGCTCACCCTTCCACCAAACTTCATTGAAATTCACTGAGAACTTCTGGAAATATCGTCGGGACAAACAGACAGACAGATAAACACAGGTGAATATATAACCTCCTCCAACTTCGTGGGCGGAGGTAACAATGAACAAGTTACTCCCCGGGTGAAAGAAAACGGAGCGGAGAGGTATTCTATCAAAGGCAGTGACAAATAGCGGAGGGTAACGTCATTAAAAAACACAAATATCTCACCAAATACCCTAGCGCTTGCAGTCTGTAACATCTACTGCACAAGTTCACCCTAGTCACGAAGAATCACGGTCAGCCTCCATATCCAACGAATAATTAACTAAAAACGCGATTATTCTGGACCGTCTCACTGCATACACGTCGGTATGAGTGTAAACAAAACATGAGCAATAGATCATCAAAAGTAATACTGAAACTTTATCTAGCATTAGTAAGGCCACATTTAGACTACGCAGTACAATTTTGGTGTCCTTACTATAGAATGGATATTAATTCGTTAGAAAATGTACAGAGAAGAATGACAAAAATGATACATGACGTCCGGAACCTGTCATATGAAGACAGACTGAAAAGACTAAGTCTGCATTCGCTAGAGAGGCGTAGAGTAAGGGGAGACTTAATTGAGGTGTTTAAGTGGATGAAGGGTATAAATAAGGGAGATATTAGCAAGGTACTTAAAGTGAGCATACAGGATAGAACTAGAAATAATGGTTTCAAACTAGAAAAATTCCGTTTCAATAAGGAAATAGATAGAAATTGGTTTGGTAATAGAGTAGTAGACGAATGGAATAAGCTACCTAGTAAAGTAGTTGCTGCCTCTTCCATTGAGAGTTTCAAGCATTGGCTAGATAAGCATATGACAAATAAGGGGTGGGTATAGAAAAAAGAAAATCTTATAACCAATACTAATTCATAATTTTTCCTTTTCAGGTTACACTATGATAGTCTCTATTCTCCTTTCACACTTTCCTGTAAAATGTCCACGTCAGTGTGGTGCTCTTTCTGACTTTTTCCTGCCGGCTTCGGCTGGAGGGTTTGGAGGGCGGGGAAGAGCCTTCTTCTTTGCTATCCTTATCTCATTCTGGTAGTTCAGTTACTCTTCTAGGAGCTGCCTAGCATGGGCCAACCGGCCTACTGCAGTTATCCTCTCTTCTTATGTTCTTATGTTCGAAAGCGTTAACAATGTAATGTATTTCACCATCAAAATTAATCTGCAGAGGTAATTTTTAAACATATTTTTCACTAAACATAATAAACTGAAATTAATTTATGGATCCATTCGCCAAGTAAACGAATTTCGTAACAAACAAAACGAACGAGTGATTTTGTGGTAAAAGTTTCAAAATCACGCGTTCGTTTCAGCCTTGTGCTTTATAAAATTCATCAATATAATTACTCATTTTAGCATCATTTGGCATATGCATCAAAAAATTAATTGTAATTTAGTTTGTTTAGTGATCAATGTGTTTAAAAATTACCTCTGTGAATAATTTTGTTAGCGAAAAAGAAAAATAATTAACTTCCTAACGCTTTCGAACGTCCCGCAGGTTTATTTACATTCCCGTCTCGGTGTGTGTGGTGGGGTGGTCCAGAATTATCGCGTTTTTCGTTAATTATTCGGTGGGTATGGAGGCTGACAGTGATTCTTCGTGACTAGCATGAACCTGTGCAATAGATGTTACAGACTGGAGCCGCTAGGGTGTGTATTTGGTGAGATATTTCGAATTTAAATGTCGTCACTCCCGGCATTTGTCACTGGCTTTAACTGAATCCCTGTCCGCTGCAAGGCTTTTATATCTGTTAACACACACACACACACACACACACACACACACACACACACGCAGGCAGAGCACAATACTTTATTATTGTTATATGTTGTAGCTCTCTCTCTCTCTCTCTCTCTCTCTCTCTCTCTCTCTTACAAATTGCGTTAACAGTGTTGAATTATGATTACATTCTCACTACTGCTCGAGGTAAGACAATGATTGACAGGAGACAGCTACTCTCTCTCTCTCTCTCTCTCTCTCTCTCTCTCTCTCTCTCTCTCTCAACATATATATTCTTTTAATTTTCATCTCAGTACTCAACACCACACAAGTGTCCCAAACACCTCATCCTCAGCGATTTATTTCCCATCTTCCATCTTCACTAACCCCTCAAATAACCCCCTCTCTCGCCCCCCCAAGCCCCACGGGGTTCTCAGAGCTGGAGACGCAAGCAGTGAGGGATTATATCAATGAATTACAAAGTACAAGGAATTTGACAGCTTTCTTCACCATCCACTCATACCTTCAGCTGTGGCTGTATGCGTATGGCTGGAGTGGAGAGTCGGTGCCGGAGGAGCCTGAAGTGGTACGTACACAGAATTACGTACATGGATATACACGTACATACATGTATAATATATACACATACACACTGCCTCCAACAATACCTTAGTGGACACACACACACACACACACACACACACAACCTCACACCGCTCGCTGGTGCAGTGGTAACGTTCCCGCTCGCCAACTGGTGGACGGGAGTTCGCGCCTCGCTCAGGTTGCGAAAAGTTTCACTGACGAAGTGGGTGGTTACTGTCCCCCTTGAGCAAGGGGACGGGTGTGTGCGTGTGTGAAGGTCACAGCCTTGCCCTTAGATCGGACTATATGAGCTCTCAGCTCCCTTCCGGGAGGGTAAAAGCTGACGATCACGACCATCAAGTGATCCTGACCGACCCGGTGAATTACAAACAGTACCTCAGTGGACACACACACACACACACACACACACACAACCTCACAAACAGTACCTCGGTGGACACACACACACACACACACACACACTACCTCACAAACAGTACCTCAGTGGACACACACACACACACACACACATACACACTACATTATTACTGGTCACTTTATTTACCTCATAATTCGGCCAGGAAGATATCAGCTTCCAAAAGGTTGAGATTTGGACTCATGTTGGTGCTTTGTTGATAGATAAATAGATAGACAGATAGATAGATAGAGCAACAATGGTCTATTACTTAACATTCTGAGCTTGCACGTGTAGGGAAAAGATTTGTATATATTAAAATTATGTGAGAGGGAGAGGGAGGCCGAGGATGAGATGGAGCGATGGAGCGGAGAGGTATATGAGAGAGGGGGGGGGGCGTGGTGTGAGCTGGGAGCAGGGCAGTGAAATGGCGTTGGACAGGGGGACATGGAGGCGATTTGTTTGTGGGCACCCCTTACTGGATCTAGGCGTCTGGCAATAGATGGATGGAAAATGATGTGTGTTATTGGCTCTCGTGCTGTCGATAGGCGATGAATGAAGGCTCCTGTGTGTATATTTGATTTTTCTTCTTTTTTTCAGAGTCGTGTTGCTCAGATTGGAGTTAACGCGACTGAGTCAGTACACAACACACAGTATAGGGTTGGTTCCTTCTACAACCTTGTACGTAAGTAGTGCTAGTAGTAGTAGTAGTAGTGGTGGTGGTGGTGGTGGTAGTAGTAAAAAAATAATATGGATAATAACAATAATAATAATAATAATAATAATAGTAATAATAATAATAATAATAAAAGTAGGAGCATCGTTGTAGATCTTAGTACTAACATAATGATAACAATAATAGAAATGATAATGATAATAATAATAATAATAATAATAATAATACGGTAATAATAATAATAATAATAATAATAATAATAATAATAATACGGTAATAATAATAATAATAATAATAATAATAATAATAATAATACGGTAATAATAATAATAATAATAATATTATTATTATTATTATTATCTGTCTATCTCTCTATCTATGTCAGTAAATCTATCCATCAATCAATCTATGCCCAGTTTTTTACTTTTGTCTATCTATCCATCAATCCATCTATCTATCTATCTATATATCTATCAATCTATCTATCCATCCATCAATCCATCTATCTATCTATCTATATATCTATCAATCTATCTGTCTATCCATCTGTCTGTTTATCTATCCATCAGTTTATCTATCAATCCGTATCTACCAGTAAATCTATCCATCCATCTATCATTCTATCTATACCCATTTCTGTATGTGTCTGTCTGTCTGTATATCTATCTATCAAACCATCTGTCTATCTGTTTATCAGTTAATCTATCCATCAATCACCTATACCCAGATTTCTACACATCTCTGTCTATTCATCAGTCCATCAATCCGTCTATCTACCCATCCATCTATCTGTCTATCTATCTATCCATCTATCTACCAGTAAATATATCAATCCGTCAATCTATCTATCAGCCCACTTCTTCACGTGTCTTTATCTATCTTTATGTATCTATCTATCTATCTGCCAGTAAATATATCTATCCGTCAATCTATCTGTCAGGCCACTTCTTCACGTGTCTTTCTGTTTATTAATATGTATCTATCTATCAGGCCCAGGGTTCGGCCTGTCGATAGATTGGAGTTACAGCAGAGGCGTAATCTATTCCTACGTTCTGGTGTTACGCGATAAGGGCGAATATGGTTTCCTCTCGCCCTACACCCAAATCGTCCCTACTGGGGAAGAAACATGGGCGGGCCTGATCGCCGCTGTTATGGCCATTTAGAGAGAGAGAGAGAGAGGGGGGGGGGGACACTGGTAAGATAAGAATACTGCATAGGAGAAATGAGAGAGAGTAGATAGAATTTAGAGAGAATCCTTTCTGACAGAAATATAAATTGGAAAAGGAGAAACAGAGAGAGATAGACATGAGATAATGCTGAGAGAGAGAGAGAGAGAGAGAGAGAGAGAGAGAGAGACAGGGAGAACACTAAACAATAAAAACTATATATATATTGTCAAGTCTCGCTACTAACATTCCAAGTCTTGTTAATCTCAATAAATCTAACATGTAACACTAACCTATCACTATCCCCTAACATCATCTAAGAAATAACATCTAATATCTAACAGTATAGCATCACCTAACATCATCTAAACCATCAAACATCAAAGTCTAAGCATTTAATCTAACAAACATCAAACTAACACTGTCGCTATCATCTAACATCATCAGTAATCTAACGTCTAAAGCCATGTCCAGACGAGCGGGCGTGCCCGGCGGGCAGCGCGGTCGACGGGCAAATTCTGTCGGGCATGCCCGTGAATGTTGTCCACACGGCCGAGTCGATGAATTGGAGGGCGTGCCCGACGATGCCAGTTGGTTGTCGAGTGCGGTACGAGAAACATGGTGCCCAGTGTTACTGAGAAGAAGACAGTATTGTGTAGCATAATTATTGGTTTGCTTATAAAGAAAAATAAGAAAAAGAAGAGACTTTGGTGCAAAGAACGGCTCAATAGAAGAGATGTTTATGGAAGCCATACAACACTACTACAAGAACTACAACTTTGCTATGAACAAGACTTTACAAACTACATGCGAATGAGTGTAAGCACTTTCTATACACTCCTAGCAAAGGTGGAGCCATACATCAGAAAAGAAGACATAAACATGACACACAGCATAACAGCAGAAGCTAGGTTGGAGGCCAACGCTGAGATTTCTAGCAACTGGGTGTACGTACTCGGCACTGCAGTACACTACACGCATATCTAAAGAGCTTGTCCTGCATAATCCCTGAAACCTGTCGGGCCATATACGAGGTACTCAAGGATGATTACTTGCAGGTGAGATTTATATTTATTAAACACTACTTAATTTGTAATGACACTGTGATATGTTGATATATCGAGTTAAGGTGCTTGACTTACGGTACGAGACCTACTGTACACAAACAAATACGAGTATCACTTGACACAATGTTCCTTTTATTGCCTTGTTAGTGCACTGTACAGCCTATCGTTGTTTGATACATACACAGGGCATCTGCACCAGTCGGGGCGCATACACATAATTCATATGCTGTACTCAAATTTTCTGAACCTAGTCCGTGTTATCCTTCTGCCAACTCGTCTCAAGTCACACATAAAAGAAAAGCCCGCCCACCCCTACAGAGCGAAAGATAATATTACAGTTATCAGGGCTGGCAACAGTGCATCTGACGTCAGGGATATGGAGAGCGAGGAGTGAAGTTTGAGGGGAAGGGGGGTGGATCCTAATTCCACTAAACTGCTTCAATCCACATTTCGAGTGACTTGTATTATGTTTCCTTTCCCCCTCACCTCTCTCTCTCTCTCTCTCTCTCTCTCTCTCTCTCTCTCTCTCTCTCTCTCATTTTTTGGGTCGATTAACCACATTTCTGGCACCGAACAAAGAGCACAAATGCATTAGGTATGTGGCCATCATAAATACGCAGTATAAGCTAACTGAATATCATGTACAATAATCTATTCCGTATTTAAATGACAATATGTCATTTTAAATTCTCCCGTAAATATTTTACACCAAATATAGGGGAAGGAGGGCTGAAAGACGTACTTGTTCGTGACATTTATGTCTGTTATCAGGTTCAAGTGCTCTTTTGGAGATATATTCCCACTGTTGTACTTGGGTACCGATACTCCATTGTAATATAATCTCCGCATAATACTCGATGTAGATGAGTTGCGTATTTAACAATTCAGACTACTCACTTCCTTGCTGATCCTTCCGTGTGTGGGAGGGGGTGGGAGATATCCGAGCCGTTGAGTGATTTTAACTCATAATATACGTACCATATTCATAATTTCATACAAAGACATTTAGAAATATAGAAAGACAGATAGAGAGAGCTGAGGGATAGAGATATACAGAGATGAAAGATAGACAGATAGAAACAGTGATTTCGACAGAGACAGAGATAGATACAGAGATAGAGATAAAGAAATTTCGATAGAGATATAGATATAGAAATAGAGAGATAGAGATAAAGAGGTAATGAGATGGCGATAAAGAGATAGAGATTGAGGCAGAGAATGAGATTTAGATAGAGATAGATATACATATACATACATTATACAGAGAGAGAGAGAGAGAGAGAGAGAGAGAGAGAGAGAGAGAGAGGCATACGTACCTCAGTATCAGAAACCATGTCTGTAGTCTGATCCTTGGTATTGTCGCGGCTGTCCATGTTTGACACCGAAGGTCTTATGATATAAGTATCAGTGAGGCATGACAAATCCTTAAAACACCATAACTTGGGGCTATAAACATCCTCACTCCCAGCTCCTGACTTCCTTGAAAGCTTAATTTTCTTTGATTCACGCCCATACTGATTACGTAGAGTGTCTATTTTCTTTGTAATATCATCCGTTGTAACGGACGCACCATGTTCCCTAATCTCAGCAGCAATGGCCTTCAGTGCTGCTATGCGTTTATCTCTGTTCTTATAAGACGGTGATTTTACATTCCATAAGCATGGATTTTCACGATAAAGTTGTATTAACTTAGTTGTAAGTGCTTTTGACCAGCAAATAGTGGGCGCCTCACTACAGGTCTCCCGGTTAGACATTACAAGATGTGAACTGTGTTAGAACGACGTGAAAATGGAAGCCAACCCTTCTATAGATACGCAACGTTAACTTTCGTCTGGCAGTGTTGTAGCTCCTCAAGCCACCGGGCTCCGCCTGGTGATTTCGCTAAATGGGAGATCGGGTATTTCCATGGTTTGCCCGTCATATTTGCCCGATACCGGGCATGCCCGCCGATCAGGCCTGCTCGTCTGGACATGGCTTAATACTAACCCATCACTATCACCTAACATCATCAAACTTATCCATCAGTAACGTCTAACTAAGTTATTACTATAATCTGCTCCTCTAACATCATCAGGAATCTAACATCTAACACTTATTATCCCATCACTATCACCTAACATCATCAAACTTATCCATCAGTAACATCTAACTAAGTTATTACTATAATCTGCTCCTCTAACATCATCAGGAATCTAACATCTAACACTTACTAACCCATCACTATCATCTAACATCATCTAACATCGTCACACCTATAATTAACCTGAAAATAGATTATGTGTGGGAATCAAATCTCTATACATGTGTGCTGATTACCTCTATCTATTATTGCCAGACGCCTCAATCCCGTTTGGGGTGGCCACAAACAAATCGCCTCCAAGTTGCCCTGTCCCCCGCCGTTTCACTGCCCTCCTCCCAACTCACACCCCCCTCTCTCATATACCTCTCCACCCCATCCCTCCATCTCATCCTCGGCCTCCCCCTCCCTCTTCCCCCCTCCACCTCACTCACATACACTCTCTTCGTCAGTCTTTCACCCTCCATCCTCTCCACATGGCCAAACCACCTCAGTGTGTTCCTCATAACGCTTCCTATCACATCCATCCACACCACAACGCTCCTTTATATCCTCATTCGTCAGCCTGTCTCTCCATGTGACTCCACAGGCTCCTCTTAAATAACTCATTTCCACTGCTCTCACTCTTGACTTGTGTCCTTCCAACAATGTCCAAGCTTCACTTCCGTACGTTAGAGTTGGTATCACAATACTGTCATGTAGTAACTTTTTCACTTCCATGCTCACTTCCCTGTTTCTTATCACTGCTTTCAAAGAACCAGCAACCTTTCTTCCCTGCTGTACCTTTTCAAGCACTTCACCCTCCAAACGTCCATGCTTACTCATCACACTAGCCAAGTACTTAAACGTACTCACATTTTCCAATTCCTCACCATCCAACCTCGATGTCCATTCACTGACTTCACCTCTCTCAAAGACCATCACTTTACTCTTCGCTACATTCACCTTTAGATTCCGTTTCTTACACACTCTCCCAAACTCATCCACCAAGCCTTGCAGCTCCCCTTCGTCTTCACTCAACAACACAGTATCATCTGCAAACAACAGTACAGGGAGTTTCCAAACACTATCCTCTCTCACCAGGGCCACTCCAACATCCACTACCCTACCTTGTACCTCTTTTATCATCCCGTCCATGTACAGATTGAACAACCATGGAGACATGACACATCCCTGTTTCAACCCAACCTTCAAAGAGAAAAATTCACTTAGTTCACCATCCACACACACTGCAGCCTTTGCACCATCGTACATACTCTTCACAGCATTCAACAACTTCCCATCTACTCCATATATTCTTAACACTTTCCACAATCCTTGTCTATCCACCCTGTCATATGCTTTCTCCAAATCCATGAAAGCTGCATACAACTTCTTTCCCTTCTCCAAAAACTTTTCCACTAAAGATCTAAGAATGAATATCTGATCTACACAACCTCTTCCCTTCCTAAAGCCTCCCTGTTCTTCTCCAACTAATTTCTCTGTTCTTTCTCTAACTCTGTCAATAAGTATCCTACCATACACTTTTCCTATTATACTAAGAAGACAAATGCCCCTATGATTGCCACACACTTCTTTTTCCCCTTTTCCTTTGTACAAGGGAATAATTATACCTGACTTCCAATCCTCTGGGACTCTACCTTCCTCCCAGGCCAATCTGCACATCTTCCATATCCATTCTACTACTATCTCTCCCCCATGCTTCAGCATTTCACCACACACTCCATGAATTCCTGAGGGTTTCCCCGATTTAACTTTCTCCATTGCTTCCACAACTTCTATCCTACTGATTTCTTCCTGTCTTCTCACCTCTCTCCTTCTCCCAGCCATTCCCCAGCCACTCATACTCACATTACTTCCATCCTCTATGTTCAACAGTTCCTTAAAGTGTTCTCTCCATCTGGTCACTTTTTCTCCCTTCTTTTCCTAATTAAGAGGTCTCACCTGTATGGGATCCTCGTCGCATCCCCCGGGCTCCTATGACCCGTTTAGCTTTGAGAGAGAGAGAGAGAGAGATGGAAGGAAAAATAGGCGAAGAGGCAGAGGAAGAGAGAATAGAAATGAGAGGAAGATGGAGGAAAACAAAAGAGCTAGGGAAGGAGATGGAAAGAGTGAGAAAGAGAAGGCAAGATAAAGAAGAAATAAAGAGAGGGAAAGAGAAATACAAGAAATAGAAAATATAGAACAGAAATCCAAGTGCATTAAAACTTCGACTCAGTGCTTAAAAATTTGATGGTAATAATAATAATAATAATAATAATAAGACTGTAGCTGCCATAGCCAGTCCCTGCTGTGCACCTCTGCTAACACTGTTGCCTGACACAAGTTAGCTTTATGGAACAAACTCCAAACATGTTGGTCCACCTGCACCACAAACTATACACACCTGGTGCACGACCACACAAACTATACACACCTGGTGCACGACCACACAAACTATACACACCTGCTGCACGACCACACAAACTATACACACCTGCTGCACGACCACACAAACTATACACACCTGCTGCACGACCACACAAACTATACACACCTGCTGCACGACCACACAAACTATACACACCTGCTGCACGACCACACAAACTATGCACACCTGCTGCACGACCACACAAACTATACACACCTGCTGCACGACCACACAAATTATGCACACCTGCTGCACGACCACACAAACTATACACACCTGCTGAACGACCACACAAACTATACACACCTGCTGCACGACCACACAAACTATACACACCTGCTGCACGACCACACAAACTATACACACCTGCTGCACGACCACACAAACTATACACACCTGCTGCACGACCACACAAACTATACACACCTGCTGCACGACCACACAAACTATACACACCTGCTGCACGACCACACAAACTATACACACCTGCTGCACGACCACACAAACTATGCACACCTGCTGCACGACCACACAAACTATACACACCTGCTGCAGGACTAGACAACACCTGTAGGACCAACAAGTGCCTCATTTAGGTGTTGGTCTGTCCTGTATGTAAGACCAATTGTATGTAGGACCAATTGTATGTAAGACCAATTGTATGTAAGACCAGTTGTAAGACCAATTGTATGCAAGACCAATTGTATGTAAGACCAGTTGTATGTAAGACCAATTGTATGCAAGACCAATTGTATGTAAGACCAGTTGTATGTAAAACTAATTGTATGCAAGACCAATTGTATGTAAGACCAGTTGTATGTAAGACCAATTGTATGTAAGACCAATTGTATGTAAGACCAATTGAAAAGTGTGGCAATGTGGCAGGTCCCAAACATCCTAAGGTGACGCATCAATCGCCTTCACATTCGTCCATATTCGTGTATTTATATGTATTGTTTTGGGGTAAATTGAGGTGGGAAATTCATGATCTGTGGACATTTTTAGACCTGTGAGCTTGAATAGTAGGTCAAGGTCACTGAAACAGGGTCAGTGTAATGGGGTCAGGTGCTGTACATCCACATTCAGTATGGTGAAAATAGGAGACGAAAAGTGACGGAACAATAATCATCATCATCATCATCATCATCCGGACCTCCTTTCCCACCCAAGGGCAGGGTGAGGAATAGCAATGTCCAGACAGCCCAAAATTGCCCAGTCCAATGGGCCACGCTTCCATTCACCCATCATTCAAGCCCCCGGAATCCTGGCTCTATCGGATACGCCAAAAACATTCACCACGTTCTGTAGCTTCACATATCGTATCCGACAGAGTCAATCTAGACGCTGCCACGTTAAAAAGGGGTGCCAAAAATCCCTGATCATGCATATCTCCTCACAAAATTCTTCCAGCCAGCTCGATCTCCCGTCAGTTCCCTAGCCTCACCGACTTCCAAACCTCTCTTCCTCACACATTCATCCACCATATCTCTCCACCTTCTCCTTGGCCTACCTCGCCTCCTCCCTCCTTCGAATTCGCTTAACAATAATAATAATAATAATAATAATAATAATAATAATAATAATAATAATACCACCACTACAACGACAATCACAGCTACCACTACCACCACCACCACCACCACCACTACTACTACTACTACTACTACTACTTCTCTCCTGGTAGTGGTAATAGGAAATTCATTGTAGTCAGGATGCACCATAGTCACCCTCTAAAATATGCAGATAAAAAGGCGGAGAGAAAAATGGATGACAGCAACAAGCACACTCAAAAATGTGTGTGTGTGTGTGTGTGTGTGTGTGTGTGTGTGTGTGTGTGTGTGTGTGTGTGTGTGTGTGTGAGGCCAGGTGTTAAACAATATGGATAGACAGATAGATAGATATAGGTGTATAGAAGGACAGATAGATGAGTGCATAGATAGATATAGATAGATGGGTAGATAGACAGATATTGATAGATGGAGGCTAGATAGATTAATAGATACATAGATACGTAAACAGGTAGATAGCTAGACAGGTTGTTAAATAGATAGATAGACAGACGGATAGATAGGCAGATAGATACACAGATAGATATACTGAGAGAAGCTTGTCCAGTCATTTCTTGCTTGGTTAGGTACGTTCTCTCTCTCTCTCTCTCTCTCTCTCTCTCTCTCTCTCTCTCTCTCTCTCTCTCAGAAAAAGTCTATGAACTCCTAAATGGCCCAGTTGTGTTTTTCATTGTCTGCTGCATAGACTGAATTTGCTTTTTTTTTTTTTTTTTTTGAGAGAGAGAGAGAGAGAGAGAGAGAGAGAGATCATGTATGCATCCATTCATCCATCCATTAATACATACATACATACATACATTAATACATACATAAAACATACATACCTTCATACATAAATACATACATAGGTTATTTGCACACACGCACATTACGTATAAAAACTGCAGACCTAATCATGCTTATGTTAAGGAGCACTGTTATATTAACCACAGGACCGACCACAGACCGTCCTTATCATCACCACTGAACTTCCCTACATCACATCACCATGATAATACAACCCATTGTAGTCATTTGTGGGATCACTACAGCTGTTTGGGAAAAATAACAGTGCACGGCATGCTTACAACATACTAAAATACACATGTGACCTTTCACATAAGCATGATTAGGTCTGCAGTTTTTATACGTAATGTTAGAAACTCTACACACCTGTGTTGTTGCTGTTATATTTATAATTATTATTATCGCCCGCCTTTAGAATGTGGGGCGATAATGTAATTGCCTGCATCTGCGTGTGTGTGTGTGTGTGTGTGTGTGTGTGTGTGTGTGTGTGTGTGTGTCCCCATTATATCTCATGAACGACTTGAGTTATCAACATGAAACTTTCAGGGTATCAAGATATGGCCAAAATCTTGGACGAGTTCGAAAATGGGCACTCAGGGTCAACGTCAGGTCACCAAAATGGCTGCCAAGGTGAAACAGTTCTTATCGCCCTCCTTTAGCACCATTCTATCTAATGAACGGCTTGAGCTATCAACATGAAACCTTCAGGATATCAAGATAAAGCCTAAATGTTAGACTTGGCCAACAGCATGTTCTGGCAAGCGATTAGCATTCGGCTCCCGAATGTCTTTCTTTCATTATTAATGCATACCACGTATATTCACCGGTAAAGGGTGGACAACAGGCCTGGTGGCCCCGGGATGAGGGGAGGGGTTGTGTGGTGTCGGAGAGGGGGAGGAGTGGGGTCGATGGTAACTGGGAAAGAGGGGGTGTAACTGGGGCAGCAGTAGGAGGGGGGAGGTAAGTGATGAGTTGTCGGCGGTGGGACAGGGAATATGTGGTTATCAGATACACAGTCGTAAGGACAATCAAATTTATTATTATACAGATTTATAGTGGATTATCAGCAGGAGTAGCAGTTGTGGTATTGTGAGAGAAATTAGACAGTCAGTGGGAAAAGGGGGGTTAGTAGTGGCAGTGCCAATAATGGTAGTAACAGATTCAGCAGTCTTGTGCTAACATTATTTGTGTGGAAGTGATGATGTGACGAATACTGTAATACAGTAGGCGTTATAGGACCGGATGACTAGAAACCCCCTAAGGAATATGACGGCACGCAGTAAGAGGATACCGGAAAGTAACAGCAATAGAAGAGACAGAGACTGAAGGAAAATAATGCACGTATGAGGTGAAGCAACAGTAAAGGCCTGGATAACAAGGCGGATGAGGATACCACAACTGTATCTTCGTTGTCTCATAATATTTTGTTGTTTTCTTCTAATTTGGTGAATGCTCTCCGCTGCCCATCACAGTGTGGTTTATTCGTCCACATAAAATAATTTTAACATTTGTAACCTTCCCCACAGCTACTGTGGGAATCAGCATTAAAATCACACTCATTCTGTATTATAGCTTTAGACAATCCAGGAATAACATATTCACAAAAATTATCGCTGACCAGTCGCAGCTTATATATAACTGGTTCGGTGCTTTATATGTATGATGAGGATCCGAAACAGATGAGTCGTGTCTAGACCAGTTTCACAGGACTCCATGATAACATAGTAGCCTATGTTATAATACATGCTATGTATGTCACGAACGCAAAATGTTTTGCGGGTGAACAGCATGTAAATGTTTCGAATCCAGTTTCATTAAGTTTCTCACCATTCGCCTCATAGCTCAGACCAAACTACCACTCTCAGTTATTCGTTCGCCTGCCCTCACTCCAACCCTGGGGTAGGATGTTCGAAAGCTCGTAACGGCCGCTAAGATCATCGTAGCGGGTACGATAATCATAGCGCGCTCGTAAACCGCTAAGGTGTATGTTCAAACAAATTTTACGATCCTCCATCCGCCATATTTGCTCGTAGCGCTACGATTTCTGACAAGCACCCTTAAGCTGATCGTAGTGTCGCATAGTGGATGTTTCTCTAATAAACAAACCGAATCATGTGATGCTAAGTTTGTTTATTTACCCTTTTCTGTGAACGAAGATGGAGTTACAAGTGGTTTTACAGGTAGAACTGGCATTACGAAGAGCGATGAGATTTGAGAGGAACTACAGACATAATAGATCCATCTGCTTACAGTGGCGAACATTTGTTGAGATATTATAGGTTTCCCAGACAAGAACTCCTTCACTGGTGTGCAAGAGTTGAACCACTAGTTGGACCAGCGACAAGAAGATCCCGTGCTGTGCCATGTCATTTGCAGGTGTTAATGACATTCAGTTTTTATGCAAGTGGCTCATTTCAGAGTGTGTTGGCAGACACATTAGGCTTAACACATGGACGTGTGAGCAGAATAATTAAGAGTGGCACATGTGTTGTACAGAAAATCTCTTAATTAAGGAAGTTAAGATGCCAAGAGGTAAGCAAAGAGGGGGAATTTTTCGTTTCTACTGCTTACATCTGTAAATGGAGAAATGGCGTTCCCCCGAGCAAGACCCTATTTTGGATCATATAGCCCCGCTAGGTTACAGGAGCGCCCTACCACTCCCGGCACAGCAGTCCCGGGCAGGGCTCGAACTCGCAATCCCCCGATTACGAGCTCGATGCTTTACCACTGAGCTATCGTGCCCCCTTACATCTGTAAAAATGCAGACCGATGCACTGTTCATTAAAACATGGTTTAAGTCTGTGGGAGTTGTAATGATACAGTCTGAAGCCAATGATATACTGTATAGTTTATTCAGTAAAAGGGTCTCAGTTTGGATCTCCATATTTTCAAAATCATCACTACGTTTTGTTAATATGATGTGGATCTTTCACCCACACTATAGTTATAGCCAAGGTGATGTGATTGTTCTTCAGCACTGTCTGTCTGTCGAGCCAACCCTGTATTAACGCCATCATCTCATGTGTAAAATTTGCTCGACGAATTCGTTTGGTAGGGGACTCGTCACTTGTCATGTCTTGTATGTCTTGGGATGAATATCGTAGTTGTTTGAGTGATGTAATGGCGCGCCTGGATAAGTGTATTTAACATTTTGGAACTCCATTTTGATTGGCCCACAATCTTTCAAGGTTTATGAAATCTCTCTTCTGATTGGCTCAGCGACTATTAGCTGGGTTGCATTATGAACGATAGGAACGGAACGGAACGGGTTTTACGATCGCATCATCGTGAGCTACGAGCGTTGCCGCGAGCGGAAGAAGATACACCTTAGCGGTTGTCATAGCTCACGATCAAAGATGGCCGCTACGAGCCCGTTACGATGATCATAGCGGCGTCTGGCAACGATCTTTTGAACATCCCAGCCCTGACTTCCACTTCCTGCCACCGAAAGGGGTACAGAAACTTTGGTGCGTGGGTGTACACTTTGGGTGCTGCAGCTGTCAATGGGGGGCGGAGAGAAGCAGGCTGTGTGCATCGACTGTGGAACCCATGCTAGGCAGTATCTTTTTTTGTCTCTAGTTTCTTTTCTTTTCTTTCTTTCTTTCTTTCTTTTTTGTTTTTTTACTAATTTCCGCATTTCTTGTAAAATTTCCCTGAAGTATATTTATCAGTGAGGCTGCAGGTGGATCTCTCTCTCGCTCTCTGTTTATATTTGTTTTCTTTGTTTATCTGTTTCTTTCTTGTCTTCGTATGATTAATTTCTGACCCGTATAAAATTTTCCTCACATATCTGTCTCTGTTTACCCTTGTCTTTATCTACCTGGCTATTAAGCTGTGTGTGTGTTTGTATGTGTGTGTGTGTGTGTGTGTGTGTGTGTGTTGGTTTATTATTCTTTTTTTTCCAGTTTTAGTCTGACCTTGGCCATAATTTGATTCTCTCTCTCTCTCTCTCTCTCTCTCTCTCTCTCTCTCTCTCTCTCTCTCTCTCATACACAGACACACACGTCCATCCATCCATCCACCCACCCTACCCCACACCACCACCACCACCACCTCCTCTCTCTCTCTCTCTCACACACACACACACACACACACACACACACACACACACACACACATGTCAGGACTCCATAATATAATAATACAACTCATAGACAGCTAGACAGTTAGGTAGATAGACAGATAGATAGAAGCACCAAGCCAGGGTGTAAGATAGGTAGTGTATCAGCAAGAATCAAGCAAAAGGAAATTAGCTTGCAACTCTTAAAGTGAAGGAATGCTGGTCCTGCACCGGAAGCTGTACATACAGTACACACAGACATACAGTGTTCAAGATGTTTCCACGACAGTGTAGCACACGTGACACGACCCCTGCTAAACGAGAATGTAGCAATCGGAGCTGAGAAAGAGGCTGGCCATAGAACCGGCAGGTAGTGGAGAGATCAAATAAGAAGAGGGGTCCAACTAGACTTAGTATATTAAGTCCCTTGTAATCCATACGCTGCTCAACTTAGACTTTCTCTGAAGATAATAAATCAAGATCAACTCCCTGTATTCATCTTTAACTCCTCATGCTCTTCAGTTACCAAAATAACTTTAACCAAAACTCAAGACTTAAATATTACAAGACTAATGAGTTATATATATATATATATATATATATATATATATATATATATATATATATATATATATATATATATATATATAAATGGTGGCTGCGAAGTTTCAACAATAAACTGGTGGCAGTAACCATCGACTCTATGCCTACGAACCATCATTTCTACAAAAGCAGGCGAAAACTGTAACCAAGATCAGCTCCAGTTCTACAGCTGATTCTACATTACTACAATTCTACGATCAAGTAACCACAAGCGAAGAACGAGTCTACGAGTCTACGAGCATACAGTAGCAACGACGAGTTACGAGTGAGGATCAACAACCTCTGCCATTAACTACAAATAACAAGTCTACAAGACAACTCTATAATTTCTTCATGCAACTTCAAGCAGCAGCAAGAAGAATAAAAAACAAAACAAGTAAATGAAAAACAAGAACAAAGCAACAAGCACTAGAACCCCTCCGCTCTGTCCTACCGCCCCCCTACCTCCACTGCTGACGCAGGTCAAGACGACGCGGCAAACACCAGGGCCACATTTATAACGCATCTTACCTTTCCTCACTCAGGTTACTCATCGCTACTCAGTTACTCACCACAGCTACAAGTGTGGGAAGCCGACGTCACCATGTGTATCTGCTGAGACGACATCACCATGCGTGTTTGCTGAGACAACGCCACGCCAATCAACGTGTGATTGACACCAGGCACTTCTCACCCACTACTCATTACTCATTATTCACATAGCTCCTACTCATACTCATTTATTTCCACAGTATTGAGTGGGAATTCGACGTTCTATGATGAGGTTCGCCTGTGAGTACAGCTGTTTAACACTACATTCATCAGGCCATGGAATTTCCTGAGTAATATCGTCCATCAACACAGCCCTAGAATTATCGAGAGGAGATCTTTATTAAACTCTGCATATATCTTCCGAGATCGACAGCTCCTTCGACTCGCCTCTCCGTGTGGCATCTGTATCAAGTGGGTGTAATTATACTTACAAATTTCTTCTCAGTGCTTTAAATTTTATATATATACACTTATACACTCACTATCTATCATTTATAACAACTCATTTACTGATCTATTTAGTTAGGACATAAACAAAAGACGTATTTCATAACACCATACCTTAGCAACATGAATTCTTTTTAACTGAGTGATATGACAGGAATATTTTCACCTCCACCCGTGTTAGTAACATGATACACAGTTAGCGCCCACTGCGGATACACAATTAGGAGAGCACCAGGGCAACACACCCACCCTATAAAATTCACAGCAAACTAAAGACAAAGAAACAAATACCTCAATTCTAGGTGATAATGATGATGATTGGCAAACCCCCTCTGATGTGGCGAGTGAGAACTTTGTCTCTGAATTGCATACCTATGAAAATATACTTAACAGAGTTCATCGTTCAGGGAAAACCTCTTCCACTATTCCCTCACACAAACAAGTCCAAGTTAAATTAACAAAGCAACTAGTGAAGATGAATACCATAGATCAAACATCCCCAACTAATGTTTACGTCAACCATGAGGATAAAACTGCCCCGAAATTCTCTGGCACAGAAAAAGACCATATTGATGTCATTTCACTGGTTAATCAATGCGAACAGATCTTCGTAAAAAGGCACATTACAGATGAACAAGAGAAAAATTTTTTTTTTTCCTCTTGGATTAGTTAGGAAAGATGTCCGGCAGGAAATTTGTTTAGGTCATACAAGCTTCTCTGAGCTAAGACATAATTATCATGAATTTAAAACTGAGTTTTTGAAGAAATTTTCTGGAGGTATGAACTTCTTGCCATGTACGTATAATCCCAGAACTACAAAAGATTGTAGATCTTGTAAGGGAGCACACTACAAATCATGTGCTCAGTGAAATAACTGCCGATGTCTCCACGATCAAAAGGACATTATTAGCTACCTTAGAAAACTCAAACTGGATAACAGGAGATGTAAAGATGTCCCCAGACCTCGTCGTGGACATCAATGGTTATGTAGATGCTTTGTGTAAATTACGTGATAGGACCCTTAAGATCGCCAAGATGATGACGTACACCCCAGGCATGTGCTTACTAGACTTAATGAATGAGGTAGAGATGCAGTGTAGCAAAGCAGGGTTGATCGAACACAATCACATTCTAGCAGAATAAGAGTGCCTGAGACAGTATCAGCTGTGAAAACAGCTACAACTACCCCAAACAGAGAGCAAAATCGATCGCGACCCGAAAGCACGCAGAGCAAACAACCAAACGCGTCAAGACTACGATCACAAACACCAGGCTACAGGCAGTTTCGTAAGTTTCCACGCAATCCAAGCAGATCTCGCGCCACAGACACCACTAAATATGGGAAGTCACCTCGTAGATCACAGTCAAGAGATAGGTCCATTCTATGTCATTATTGTGCAAAACCAGGACACACTAGGAATGAATGCTTTATCAAAACAAAAGAGGATAGACAAAAGACACAAGGATTTGGTCCGTTCTGTAGACATCATCAGTGCCAAGGGTGCTGGACCAGTAACTGGAAAACAGTAGAAAAATTAGTGTCTGTGTTCAAATCGGGGGACGACCAAGTCACGACAAAAAACGAACAAACGTAAAGAAAAGCAAGTCTAAAATTCACATAGGAGGCATGTTGGGAAATGAGTGTATCTTGATACCAGCTGTATGTGAGGATCAAAACGTTTCCTTATTTTTAGACACAGACTCTCCAGTGAACTTAATAACACAAAAAGAAATAAACAGAATTTTTAAAAATAAGAAGAAAGTAACTTTTCTGGAAGAATCTGATTTAGATTTATATACAGTAGATGGAAAACAAGTCACAGTAAAAGGTATGATAAGGTTAAACATCAGTTTCACAGAGACTACAAGACCAATCTGCATTTTTCTATATCGTTGAAAACTTAGCAATTAAAGCTCATATGTTACTGGGCTTAAGATGCATGAGAGCAGAGAAACTAACTTTACTCTCACAAATGAATGGAGTAGACTTTGACAATGAATTCATAGAGGAAATACCATCAGAGCCCTCACCGATTAGTAAAAGAGAACCAAAAAGAATTGGTAATGTTAAAAGCTTAAACAAACATACACAAACAGATGACTGTATAGATCCACTCCCCCCCCCTCCCCCCAGCCTCCAGGATTAGGAACCCTGGTAACAGTACTGATTTATCAGTTTTTCCCGCCCATCTCACCAATGATTTAGTTATACCACCTAACTCCCAGATGAAACTTACCATAAAGAGTAAGTTACGGAACAGTACTGTTCTTGTCTTAGAAGAATTATGTAAAGTAAAAGGATTGTCAGTAGAATACGCATTATGTCAGATGAACGACGATGGGCAATCTCAGATATTTCTAATTAATCACATGAATGGGGAAGTACAGTTGAAAAAGGGGACTTGCATAGTTAGTACTGAAAAAGTCCCGCCCCTGTGAAGGAAATAGTTATAGCTGGAGTGACAAGTGAGATAAAATCTACGGATATGAAAGCATAAAAGAGAATTTAATTCACTCAGGTGAATTGATGAAGAAAATGATTTGTTAACCGTGTTGGAAACACACAGGGACACCGTAGCATTACCTGGAGAACAATTAGGGTGTACTAACCTGATTAATCACAAGTTTAATGTGCACCCTGAGATACCACCAATTTTCGTATCTGCCTACCGAATCCCACAATCTCAGCGAACACTCGCAAACCAGTATGTCGATGAAATGTTAAAACTTGGAATTATTGAGCCATCAGTCTCTCCGTGGAATGCCCCATTATTCTTCGTGCCCAAACGAAATGGAGAAATGCGTGCGGTAGTAGATTACCGTAAACTAAACAATCACACAATCCCAGACAGATTTCCCAAGCCATTGCTAAGCGACATCCTACAGAATATTGGACCAGAAAATAAATATATTTTCCACGATCGATCTGCTAAATGAATATTATCAAATTCCTGTAGAACAGGAGTAATGTAAATACACTGCCTTTTCCACAAATAGAGGACACTATCAATATAGAAGGATGCCCATGGGACTGAGGACAGCCCCGGGCACATTCCAGCGTCTTATGAATTATGTATTGTCCGGAATTTTAGGACAAGGAATATTTGTTTATCTTGACGATATTATCATCGCAACAAAAGATATCACAGAACATCTCCAGAAATTAGACCTATCTATCTATCTATTGCTGGTTTAAAAATTAAGCTTCCTAAATGCAAATTTTGCTTTAAGGAAATAAATTTCTTAGGCCACAGATTAAGTTCTAATGGTATTCACACCACTGATGAGAAAATACAGGCAGTGAGAGATTTTCCTGATCCCACTACGACTGACGAAGTTAGACAATTTTTAGGTCTAGGTGGGTACTATAGGTCATTCGTACCACAATTCTCTCATATTGCCTTTCCTCTATTCCAACTACTCAAAAAAGATGCTATATTCCAATGGGAAGAAGAACAAAAACAAGCATTTAACAAATTAAAAATTAAACTAACAAATGCACCATGTTTGGCATATCAGGATTTCACAAAACCATTTATTATTTGTACAGATGCATCAGTTAAAGGATTAGGGGCTGTACTGATGCAGGAAGATAAAAGAGGACAGAATCAACTAATTGCATTTGCCAGCAGACAAATAAAAGGTGCAGAGAAAATTATTCCACGACAGACTTAGAGGCACTTGCAGTGGTTTTTGCATTACAAAAGTTTCGAGATTTGGTATATGGTTACGAAATACGCTTATTCACCGACCATAAACCGCTAGTGGGTATGTTTAAGGAAAAACTCCTCTCTCGGAAGAGAGCAAGATGGAAATGTACAGTAGAAAACTACAATGTACATATTCATTATATACAAGGCAAAATTAATCTAGTAGCCGACGCATTATCTAGGAACCCGAACACAATTCAGGTCGCGGCATTAGATCTCAAAGGAAATATCCCAAACCACGAGGATATCGCAAAGGCACAAAGACTTGACCCAACATGGTCTAAAGTTATATATAAGTTAGAAAGTGGAGATGACATACAATTACCCAAACTGCATGTACCACTCGAACAATTCACAATAATCAATAATACTTTATAAAAGATCAACCCAGAACAACCAAAACCCCAAAGAAATGCTAACCAGTTGGTAGTACCTAATGACATGATACCCAAAGTATTACGAGCGATACACGACAGTCCACATGCAGGACATCCTGGAAAAGATAGGACATTCAAACAAGCCTAGTTGTTATATTACTGGCCCTCATTACGAAAAAATATAAACAATCATATTCACAGATGCGAATCATGTGCAAAACACAAAGGATACCCAATTTCACCTGCACCAATGGGTAATTACCCTGTAGCACATCAACCATGGGACGTTGTCGCGGTTGATTTACTCAAGATGCCATTATCATACAATAATATCCAGTACCTATTCGTAGCAACGGATCATTTTTCCCGTTATGTCATTTTGGGTCCAGTTAAAGATAAACAGCAGAGACAGTAGCAAAGGCAATAACAGATAATGTAATATGTCGCTTTACTACCCCAAAGGTACTAATAAGTGATAATGGAGGAGAATTTAATTCTGATATCTTACAAGAAATATGTAAACAATACAACATCAAAAAGGTTAACGTTTTGGCCTATCACCCAGCATCGAATGGGTTGGTAGAGAGACAAAATAAAAAAGTATTAGATGTGCTACGACACATTCTCAGTGAAAATTATGCAAGCTGGGATGATTGGATTCCCAGAGTAGAAGCCTCAATTAATGGGTCTATAAATAAATCCATAGGTGACACACCACATTTCATTATATATGGCACAGATAAAAAATTACCATATGAGCTCCTAGAAGGTGACAGCATGCCTATATACAATTACGATGATTACTCTAAACTCCGTTTACGTGAATTCCAGGACATTCACAAAAGAGTCAAAAAACAATTAACGATGTCCAAGGAAGAAATGACGGAGGCATTTAACAAGAAGGCAAAAGATTCACCTATCAGCTTAGGAGACATTGTTTACGGTGTCATTCATACGAGAGACAATAAATTATCCCCAAAGTTTGAGGGCCCATACAGAGTAATTAACATAAAAGCAAACAAAGTTTTAATTAAGTCACTTTCAAGTGGCGAGGAGAAACAAGTTCATATTGACCATTTAAAACGAGTCTCAAGGGAATTATCCCATAATTATTCAGCCTCGGATACGACCGAACAGGCGAACGTACCTCAAGAAACCAAGCAAGAACACAACAATGAATACAAAAAGAAATTAAGGTCATATACCAAACAATCGAACATAGGTGCAACTGTTCCAATCAAATCTACAGTACATCATTTACGAGAATTAAATATCTATTTAAACTCCTTCTATAAATGAAATAACAATCAACCGTAACGCACATCATCACTATCATCGACCACAGCATGACCATATTAGGAAATTAATAGATCTTTTTTTTTCGGTAGGTTACGATGAAGGGATTTATGCTATGGATTCTCCTCTACATAGCAAGAGGATATGCGCACTTAGACCCCCAACACATAGTACGACAAGGATGCCTCATAGCTCCAACGGCCACGACTACAATCGTTAAGGACGTCATGAGTACTGAAATAAGTCTAGATTACTTTTTTTTTTTTTTTTAATGCGAGGAAGAAGGAACCAAAGGCCATGAGCCCGCAGTAACAGTTCCCTCCAAGAGAAAAACAAAATACAATAGACAGCCAAATTCAAGATCCGATTATTTTGAGATGCCTGGACACACTGCGTTTGAAAGACTGGAGATCATAGGCAGCAGGAAATACAGACAGAGGGAGACAGTTCCAGAGCTGACCTGTTGCATAAATGAAAGACTGGGAGTAATGGTTAACTCTTGCATTAGAGAGTTGGATAGAAAAAGGATGAGAGTTTGCTGCCAGATGGGTGCTACGCGCCCGTTGTAAAGGTGGAGGAATGCAAGCAGACAGTTCAGAGGAGCAGTGACCATTAAAGTAGCGATAGAAAAGAGATAAAGATGCAACAGTGTGGCGAAGAGACAGAGGTTGAAGGGAGTCAGTAAGAGGAGGAGAGTTAATGAGACGAAAAGCCTTTGACTCCACCCTATTGAGAAGAGCTGTATGTGGGGAGCCTCCCCACACATGAGAGTTGTACTCCACACAGGGGCGGATAAATTCCCTGTATAGAGTCAACAATTGCGCAGGGGTGAAGAAAGAGCAGAGTCGGCTTAGCACACCCAATCTCTTGGAAGCAGATTTTACAAGAGATGTAATATGATCTTTCCAAGATAAGTCCCGAGTAAATGAAACCCCAAGCATGTTCAAGAATGATGCAGGATTAAGCTGAATATTATTAAACATTAGTGGGTATGCTTGTGGAAGACTTTGTCTGGTTGATAGGTGTAAGAACTGAGTCTTAGATGCATTAAAGACAACCATATTATTTTTACCCCAGTCAGAGATACGAGCCAAATCAGACATTAGGTGCGCCACAGCCTCATCCCTTGCTTGTTGAAGTAACTGTTGAGATGGGCGTTGCGGGAACCGAATGGAAAGGTGAAGGGTGGAGTCATCAGCGTATGAGTGGATAGGGTTAGATGTACAGCTTAGAAGATCATTGATGAATAAAAGGAAGAGAGTTGGTGATAGGACAGAGCCCTGAGGAACACCACTGTTGATAGATCTAGGAGAAGAACGATGGCCGTCTACAACAGCGGCTATAGAACAACCAGAAAGGAAGCTAGCGATGAAGGCACAGACAGAAGGATAGAAACTGTAGGAGGGCAGTTTGGAAATTAAAGATTTATGCCAGACTCGATCGAAAGCCTTTGAGATGTCAAGTGCAATGGCAAAGCTTTGTATGAATTACCTACTTATCTAGACAGACTTGCGACGCCGAAGCGAACTCTGGACTTCATGATAGGAAATTATGTTTCACAAGCATATAACACCAAGGAAGTGAATGAAATGGTAAAGTTAGCGAAATGGAAACTAGAACAGGCAAAGTCAACTATGCTCATCATGATCCAAGATCTCCCATCTTATGGAACGGAGGTACTGAGCGACAGGAACAACATCACACGTACTCGCCAAAAACGCGGTTTGTTCGACCTGGGTGGCGCAGTTCTTGGAAACATCTTTGGATTGGCTACAGAGGATGACCTTAAAGAAATAAACAACAAATTTAATAAGATAGCTCAGGTACTAACATACCAAGATAAATTCATCACAGGACAGAACTCAGCGATGAAGACAATTGTGAAAAATCTGAAAAAAGCAGAAAACATAGCTCTCGAAAGTGTAGATAAAATAAATGAAATGGAGGGAAACGTTACACTTTTCCAACACTTCTCCCTCATCACAGAACATATTGACACGATTCTACTACAATTAGAGAACAATAGAGATCGTTTCAGGGCACTTATGCAAGGAATTTCGAATGCTGGTGATGGCAAGATCACAATTGACTTACTCCCAGTTCATGAGCTACGTCAGATAGTTAGTCAAAGCATACATAAACATTAATTGAAGCCGTTGTTCCGCAGTAGGGAATTCATGCAATATTACCCATATTTAGAAGCAACACTAACACCAACATCAGTGGTAGTTCATGTACCATTCATCACTGAAGACCTGTTCACAGTATACCAAATACACTCCTTCCCCTCTAAAAATAACAACACTTTGGTCATCATCAACATCAACACAGACACCGAACTCGTCATGGTCTCCAAGAGACGGGACACTGTCACTTTCGCAAGTGAATCAATGATTGAATGAAAGTGCCGCACATCCTTACATGCTGTTCATCTTTGTCCTGCGTACATTTTTACGTTTCAGCCTACTGATACAGTCCCTTGTGAAATGGCTATCATCAGAAATGACAATATTCATCATCATTGCAACTTCACTTTTGCTCCAGATAAACTTGTACACCATCAACGCATTGGACACTCACAGTTTTTTTATTTCCCTCATAACACATCAGTTTACATAGTCTGTCCAGATATACCACCATCTCATACATCAGCATCAGGATTATACATAGCACCAGACTACTGTGCGGTATTTACA
Source organism: Coenobita brevimanus (assembly GCF_032717465.1). NCBI lineage: Eukaryota > Metazoa > Arthropoda > Malacostraca > Decapoda > Coenobitidae > Coenobita > Coenobita brevimanus. The sequence continues at coordinate 3,849,984 of NC_136989.1, forward strand.
CCATCCATGTCCACTTTATCCACCATCAATCACTACGCCATTCTCAATCATACACACAAACATTTCCACCCACTGCCTGATATGGACTTAAACATGAGCACAAGTATTAAGTTGACTTCACCTGAGTTTGAAACTATGCAACTGATCAATGAAACAATGAAGCCCTGGGAAGATTTGAGTTTGAGTATGTTCAACCCATATTATGTGTATAGCCCAGCACCTACTGTCTTTATAATCGTCTGCATTGTAGTTGCAGTACTGCTGTTCGCAATGCACAGAATGCATGCAAGAATTGCTAATTTGGAGTCATTATTTAGTGGGGGGAGAGTTAACATCCAAGTTAACCCCCCTGAATGAAGTGTACATATTTTGTATATAGTATTAATATATATATATATATATATATATATATATATATATATATATATATATATATATATATATGTATATAATACAAAGAAGAATGACCCATGTATGGCATACCAGTACCATTATCTTTAAATGAAAAATTAATAACTCTTACCATAATCTTAATTTTAAAATATTTTTTTTTTCTTGCATGTATGCATTTCACTACAATAACCCAAGTACATACTGTATTACAGTTAAATAATTTACTTTTAATGCATTTATTCAACTATGAATACAACTTGTTTAAAATGTAATATTGCTGAATAATCACTATTTACTATAAATATTATATGAATATAATATTCATACAATTATGTTACTTTTACAATATTATGTATTTCACTTAATTAGCTTATAAGTTCATTATAATGTGTATATAATATGTGTTAATATGTTATGACTATTAACTGTCGATGGTACGCCATTTTCTCGTGACCGAGCATATATTAGGAGTCCATATTATAATTACAAATCATAATAGATAGATAGATAAATAGATAGATAGACAGCTCTATGCGAGCCTGGGAATGGGAAATGATCTTGCAAGTTACACTGAGGAAAAGCTGACTACAGATTACGAAGTAGCCAGTAAGGAGATGATGCAGTTAGTTGTCAGCAATCCACCAGGTGACAAAGCCTTGTTGACCATACACACACATACACACATACTCACACACAGGCTTCTAGAACTTTCCAATCACAAGGAACACACGTGATACGTCCCCTGTTTAACCAGAATTTAGGAAAGAGAAGTCAGAAGGAAGCTAGCGATAGAACAGACAGGTCGCAGGGAGAAGGGCTTAGCAACTTGGGAGAGAGAGACAGAGAGAGCGAGACAGGGAGACAGGGACTCTGCTCAACTCACTCGTGTGTGAGAGACTTGTTAATATTTCCAAGACAAATAAAAATAGTCCCATACTATTCTTTACCTCTCCTGTCATTGCACGACAAATGGGAAAGAAGATTATCTACTTACAAAGCTACTCAAGTATAACAACCGCTCGTCCACAAGTCTAATATATATATAACTCCACTACAATTAACTACAAAGTCTGTTTTATGACAAATTGGCCAATTCGTAAAGGTTACTTAGCTATATGAAGAGGGAGTGATCGTTAACCGATGACGATGAGGCTGCCTGGTATAGTTGCTTGGGCAAGCAAGCATACTTATGGTGTGTATATACAACTGTGCTAACTCCACGAGAGCTAGGAGGAGAGTGTGTTAACTCCACGAGAACTAGGAGCAGAGTGAGTGAACGCAGCAAGCCCAAATCTTCATCGAATTGTGGGTTGCCAACTCTTATTTAATTACAGTACTAAATACAGTTAAATTACATCATGATATGTACAGGGCAAATCTAACAAATTAATCTTAGTTCCACTTAAACTAAAGTTTGACCAAATATTCCCTTTAACTATGTAAATACCTTAATTCCACATCTGCCTTAACAGGGGAATCTTTCCCTGCTTGCCATGTCACCTATCGCGCAGATGCAGATTAGGTCAGTGGAAAATACCACATAATTACATGTATTTACAATGCATAGTCGTCCACGGGGGTTAAATGCAGTATCATTTAATTTATCAATAACAAGAATTATTAAAGAGAACGTCATTTCTGGGTTATTAAAACCGCTTGAACAATTAACAACGGACTCAATATCCTCTGCCTTTAACCAGGGATAACTATGATAAAAATAGAGAGCACAACTGCTCTGGGGGAAAATATTTCCCACAGCGACAGTTTTCTCTGTTCTGTAACACAAATTTGGCGACCTCTTATCAGGATATTCAGGATATTATCATAAGGATATTGCTTGATATTTTGTGACTGTGATTTATTCATGATGTCTACTATTACTACGCTTGATGAAGCCAAAGATTTTTTGTCAAATGTGCAAACAGTGTGTGATGTAGAAAACAGAACAAAGGATGAACTTAAGTTTGTTGCTCAACAATTGGGAATTGCAGTTCACTCTCATCATTCTAATGATCAAATTGTTGGCATGATTAATAAAAGCTTGTTTAATGTAACTCCTCCAAATGAGCAAACGCAGATTGAAATAGCTAAGTTACAGCTAGGTCTGCAGGAGGCTCGTGTTAAGGAGGCTGAGTTTCAGGCACGTGCTAAGGAGGCTGAGTCTCAGGCTAAAGAGGTGGAGTCTCAGGCTCGTATTCAGGAGGCTGAATTTCAGGCAAATGCTAAGGAGGCTGAATCTCAGGCTCGTATTCAGGAGGCACAGGTACAGGCTCAGGCACAAATTGAACTTGCTAGGATTCAGGCAGACCATGAGTATCGCATGAAACAAGGTGGAACTGGATCATTTAGCTCTGATGATTTTGATGTGGCTAAAAATGTTAAACTTGTCCCTCCTTTTAATGAATCTGATTTAACAAAGTATTTTCAGTTGTTTGAGAGGGTAGCTACAGGTTTTAATTGGCCCAAAAAGTATTGGCCAGTACTCCTTCAAACTGTTCTTACCGGTAAAGCTCAAGTAACTAATGCTTCTTTGCCTCAGGATCAATCTGATAATTATGATGTAGTTAAGAGCTTGATTCTTAAGGCCTATGAGCTTGTTCCTGAAGCCTATAGAGTAAAATTTAGGACAACTTATAAGCAAGATAAGCAATCCCATGTTGAGTATGCAAAAATCAAAGAAGATCTGTTAGAGCAGTGGTTAAATTCTAAGAATGTGGATTCTGATTTTGACAAATTTAAGCAGATGATTTTGCTGGAGGACTTCAAAAGGTGTATTAGTAAAGATGTAAGCCTATATTTTGATGAGAAAAGAAGATATAATTTGTCTGATGCTGCAGTTTTAGCTGATGAATATGTTCTCACTCACAAGAGATATTCTAAAGAAAAAAGGAAAGCTGAGAGTAAGTACGTTGCCTCTACTCAGAGTACAGGTAACAGGAAAGAGAATAAAGATGATGTTTCTCAGGAAGTAACTACCAGCTTCACCTCTAGATTTCAGAAAAGTAAATGTACTTATTGTAGTAAGCTTGGTCATACTACGGAGAAATGTTTCAGGAGACAGCGTGATGTGAACAAAAAGGAGTCTTTAAATATTCAGTCAATTGGTCTAGTGTCCACCCTTGAGAGTTCCCAGAATTCTTTAACTGAGTTAACCTGCTTTGAGGGGTAAATTAAATTCTCATGATGGAGCTCCTCTTTTGAGCAGTAACGTGGGTGACACTCTCAAGAGCTCATGTGCTAATTTCCTGTCTGATGGCTTTGTCAGTCCTCTGGACAGTAATGACAGGAAATAAGTTAAAATATATCGTGATACAGGTGCTTGCCAATCCCTTATGCTGACCAGTGTTCTAGGCTCTAACGTTAATTCCTCTGATGAAACTGTAATCTTACAAGGTGTAGGGAATAATTACTTCTCTGTCCCTCTGTGCAGAGTGAATTTAGAGTCTGGTTTTGTTAATGGTTCCGTTATAGTTGGGTTGGTTGAGACAATCCCAATGTCAGGTGTAACTTTCCTACTTGGAAATGATATTGGTGGAAGTCAAGTGTGTCCAGCTCCTCAGTTGTCTAGTGAGCCAGTGGCTGCGACCCAGGATTGTGATGTCCCTGATGTGTTCTCTGCATGTGCTGTCACTAGGGCTAAGTCTAAAGTTACTGGTGACTTAGAGGATAATGATGATGATGATGTTATCCTAGCTGACACTTTTTTTGCAAATTTGGACCACTCACCAGATGAGGCAGTACCCCATAGTGTTGATAATTTGTCTCGTCAAGAGTTGGTTGAGTTGCAGGTTGCTGACCCTGAGTTGAAAGGTCTAGCTAACTCTGCTTGCAGTGAGGAAGAGTCAGCTGGTGCTTCTACTTGTTATTATATAAAGTCAGGAGTACTTATGAGGAAGTGGAGACCCCCAACAGCATCAGCCGACTGTGAATGGGAGGTTGTACATCAAGTTGTCATCCCTCGTGTTTGTAGGCAGGATATCATTAGAGTGGCTCATGATTCCAGTTTGGCAGGACACCTTGGAGTGAGGAAGACTGTGGCACGCATTTTGAAACACTTCTACTGGCCAGGTATCTTCAGGGATGTTTCCTGGTATTGTAAGTCTTGTCACACCTGTCAAGTTGTGGGGATGTGTAATCAGACCGAAAAGGTTGCACCTCTAGTTCCCATTCCTCCTTTTGAGGCGCCATTCACCCGTGTGTTGGTGGATATTGTGGGCCCTCTTCCTAAGACTTCTTCAGGATTTTCTTATGTGTTGACCCTGATTGATATGGCTGCTCATTATCCTGAAGCCATTCCACTTAGAAATATCTCAGCAAAGAACGAGGTTAAGGAAATGCTAGGGTTCTTCACAAAGTTTGGTCTGCCCAAGGACGTACAGTCAGACCGGGGAAGTAATTCCATGTCAGGTGTTTTCAAGCAGTCTCTGAAAAAGTTGGGCATCACCCAGATCACGTCTTCAGCTTACCATCCCCAGACCCAAGGAGCGTTGGAGAGATATCATCAAACACTCAAATCGATGCTCAAGAAATACTGTTTGGAACATCAGAAAGACTGGGATAAAGGTCTTCCATTCGTCGTATTTGCCGCAAGAGAATCTCCAAATGAATCACTGGGCATCTCACCCTTTGAACTACTGTTTGGCCATGAAGTAAGAGGACCCCTTAAGCTACTCAAGGAATGCTGGCTGTCGGAGGAAGATGACGTCAACCTGCTGGAGTATGTGATGAAGTTCAAAGAACGGCTGTCCACTGCTTTACAGCTGGCGAGAGAGAATTTAAGAGCTGCTCAGGAGAAGATGAAGACTTGGTATGATAAGAAGTCCACGTTACGCCAGTTTCAGCCAGGAGATCAGGTTTTGATTCTGCTACCGGTGCATGGGCAACCTCTTCAAGCCAAGTTTAGTGGTTCTTATTTCGTGGAGAAGAAACTCAGTGATGTCAACTATGTCATCGCCACACCAGATCGTAGAAAGAACAAGCAACTTTGTCACATCAACATGCTATAGTTATATCACAGGCGGGACGAAAATAATCCAGTCTGCACTGTAGCTGTTCCACCCGAGTCTGCAAGTGAAGTTCTCCCATGCAGCACGAGTCTGAGTGATAGTTTGGAGAAGAATCGTGATATCATGAATGATCTCCAGACTAAGCTTTCTCATCTAGCTCCCGAGGAAAGGCAGGAGTTTTCGGCATTACTGCAGGAGTACCCGCAAGTGTTCCATGCCACTCCAGGAAGAACCACTGTGTTGATGCATGATGTCGATGTTGGAGACGCAAAGCCAATTAAACTGCCTCCCTACCGTGTGAACCCAGTGAAAGTTCCTCTCATCCAGAACGAGCTTGGCTACCTGTTGGACCACAAGATGATTGAGCCCTGTCAGAGCGAGTGGAGTTCTCCTGTCACTCTTTCCCTAAGCCAGGTGGGTCACAGCGGCTTTGCATCGACTACAGATGTGTTAATCAGATAACCAAAACAGACACTTACCCTCTCCCTCGCGTGGAAGATTGCATAGACAAGATCGGAAAGGCTAGGTACATAAGTAAGTTTGATTTTTTAAAGGGATACTGGCAAGTACCTATGACTGAACGTGCTAGGGAGATCTCATGTTTTGTAACACTAGGAAAGACTTTTGCATGTTCTGTAATGCCATATGGTATGAAGAATGCACCAGCCACATTTCAGAAGCTCATGAATGTTGTAACAGAGGGTTTGGCAGGGTGTGTTGTTTATATTGATGATGTATTAATCTTCAGTGACAACTGGAGAGATCACCTATGCCATGTCAGTAAATTTCTTGAGCGTTTGGTTCAGGCTAATCTTGTAGCTAATTTATCAAAGTGTGAGTTTGGTCAAGCTAAAGTTCAGTACCTTGGGTACGTAATTGGTGATGGACATGTTGCACCACCAGGAGCTAAGGTTCAGGTTATAAGTGATCTTCCCAGACCTAAAAGTAGGAAAGAGCCACAAAGATTTTTGGGAATGGTAGGTTATTACAGGAGATTTGTTCTTAACTTTTCAATTCTTGTATCACCACTTACAGAGCTACTGAAAAAGGGAGTTAAATTTGTCTGGACCGATAACTGTGAATCCTCTTTCAGTAAGCTTAAAGCTATCCTATTAAGTCAGCCAGTGCTCGCTACTCCAAATTTTGCTAAGCCTTTTAAGATGGCTGTTGATGCAAGTGATACAGGAGCTGGGGCTGTTTTGCTGCAAGAGGATGATCAGGGTATTGAACACCCTGTATCTTATTACAGTAAGAAGTTCACTCCACCTCAAAAGAACTACTCAACTATTGAGAAAGAGCTTTTGGCCTTGATTTTGGGTTTACAGCATTTTTCATTTTATTTGTGTTCTGGTTTTGACCCCATAGTCATTTATACCGATCATAACCCACTGAAATTCCTTAGTAAGTCTAAAGATAAAAATCAGAGATTGACAAGATGGAGTCTACTTCTTCAGGAGTATTCATTAGACATACAACATGTCAAGGGGAAAGAAAATGTTATTGCAGATTGCTTATCTAGACTTTAGACAGATTGTTTTAGAGTAATAAGAAATTTCCTTTGTAAATTTCTTTTTCTTTGTGGGGAGGTGTTACATAGCCTATGATTTCATCATCCTTTGTGTAATCCTAACGTACAGTATGCTGCATGTTTGATCACGAGCGTGTTCTACCTCACTCCCCCCTTCTACCCTTATAGTAGAGGAAGTTGTTCTTTCTGTTGTTCAGAGCAGGATTGTCAACTCTTTGTCCCCTATGGCTTCATTTGCGCATCCTTCTTACAAGTTGTATCAAGCTCTGCCGACCCCTATATAATGAGCTCAGTCTCTGCATTATTGCCACTTAGATCTACTCCTCATTTTGTTCACATCTCTGTCCTCCCCTGTACAGTTGTTATTATTGTGAGTGCTCAGGAAGTCTCCAGCCATCTAGCAGCTGTGTAATTTGAGTATAAGTGTTATTACATTTTGTTCTTGTACTGTATAGCATAAGGTGTTGATTCGTAGGCCTAGTAAATTTTTTGTAATTCATATTGTCAGCCAGTGGTAATAATATTTTGTATCTGTAATAATATATCTTGCATTCACTGAGTATTATCTGGTTTTCTCATTTTATCAGGGCTGACTTAGGTAAATTTACTCTTGCTAATTTCATGTTAATTGAGGCTATTGCAGTTAACCATATATTTAACCTGTTTTTTGCCATTACATTATCCTTATGAGTCCTGAATGTTTTGTTGTTAGTTTGAGCATTAAACTTTAACTTGTAATTTTACCTAACTCTTTTGTTTTGAACCTGGAACTTTGCGGGACAGTTTTCTCTGTTCCGTAACAATATATATATATATATATATATATATATATATATATATATATATATATATATATATATATATATATATATATATATATATATATATGAATCCTTCCTCTTACTCACTGGGTTTTCTTCCAGGATCAACAGACAAGGTTGAAAAGAATACACAGTGGAAGAGGCTGGCCTTGAGTGGAAGCCAGAGTGGACTAGACAAGGAACGGGATGTGAGGAGTGGATAGGAATGAACAGCATCAAGAGGAGTGGACAGGAATGGAACTCTGGGAAAATGAAGACAGGATTGAGGATGGAAGGCAGTCTGTGGCATCAGGCAGACTTCACTATATTGCTGGTAAGAAACTGAGTGTTGCCTTAGTGTTGTTCTGAATGTTGCCTTAGTGTTGTTTGCATGTCAGTATAGTCCTTTGTTGCTGGTCATAAATTTGTCCTTTTCCTTTGCTTAACCCTTTAGCACCATCATTGTGGGTGATGTCATGTTTCTACTCCTGGTTTTTACCAGATATTACTACTTCTACTTATTTCTACCTCTTCCTTGTTCATTGCTTAATCTCAGTCATTGTGGGTGATGTCATGTCTCTACTTCTTATTTGTACTACTGCTACCACTTCTACTTATTTCTACCTCTTCCTTGTTCATTGCTTAATCTCAGTCATTGTGGGTGATGTCTTATTTCCACTTCTTCCTTATACTTCAGGAAAGTAGTGTGTAGTTCTTTCACCTTGAGTTGCTCCAGGTTTCTTTAAGTTATGTAATTTATAAGTGGTAGAAATGCAGTGTTACAGCTGTACCACCTTTGCCTAGCACCTTTTCACAATTAACCTACTCTGGTGTTAACCTATTGTTGCAACCCAGCATTAGAGATGGAGATGGGTGGGTGTTTGTGTGAAGTGAGAAAGGCTGTTAGTTTTTACCTACCTTGATCTATTGGAGTATTGCTTGGAGGGGGGGGGGGTAGGGTGTCATTAAATCAGTCAGTCATTCTGTGGGTTGGTTGGAGTATTGCTTAGAAGGGAGGGGGGTTAGGGTGTCATTAAATCAGTCAGTCATTCTGTGGGGTGGTTGGAGTATTGCTTGGAGTATTGCTTGGAGGGGTGGGTTAGGGTGTCATTAAATCAGTCAGTCATTCTGTGGGGTGGTTGGAGGCAAGAAATCCTGCTTTGGGGCAAGTAACTGGTCCCTCTTGACCTAACTCATTCAGCTTGGTTTGTAATCACTTTTTATTCAGCCTGGGATATACATTTTAAACAAAGGTTAGGTACAGCTGTAATAAATTGGTTCAGTATCACACCTCTAGCCTGAATACAGGTCTACCCCGCTATACGATACTTAGTGATGGGAAGAAATTAACGCCCTTCCCTACCTATCGATAGCCAGTCCCCGGTTATCTGATGGTTTTTTTTACCCATTTTGATGAAATTTTTTACTAAATATTTGTGATCAGGTTGATTTATAAACTGTGTTTAGACTTAGATTAATGTGTTTTAGTCATCGCTGAGGTGAACACTGTCATTTTGGGGTACAGTTTGCCGTGTGTGTGTGTGTGTGTGTGTGTGTGTGTTTTTCAGACTTATTTTTAATGATTTTCAGATTTTATTTTTGGGTTTAGGTGAGTTATAAACTGCTTTTTGGCTTAGTTTAGCTTGTTTTAAAGCTACTTGGCAGTGTAGGTGAGCTAGAAACGTGTTTTTTGACTCATTTGGGTGGGTTTAGGACTTGGTTGGGGGGATGCCAAGGCTCCTAAACGCATCCCTATACGTTCCATGTTGTAATGTTCCCATTTAACGATACCCTGGCACAGGGATCAGTTTTCCCAAACACATCTCATCGTTATAACAGTGACGAACTGTAAGTTTGATACTGTAACAAAAATACTGTTCCAGAATGGACGTCACCCTTAGCTGTGTCGTGTATAAAGACTACAACATGCATGCAACGGCCTTGGTCACCTAATGGCAGCTCTCCATGCTGCTCGATCTCTGGCAGCCTCCCTGTTCTACCATATCCCTGAGGTTGTCACACTCCATGACCTCGTTCCTGGTCTTTTTAAGTCTGCCTCTGTCAACCCTACCTCTGACATTCACACATCACACCTTCCACAGCCAACTGTGGTTAAATGTGTGGGCTGAATAGGATAGCCCAGTGTCCCTGTGCACCCTAACACCATTGTTGTAAGTGATTTATTTTGCTTATTACATCTATTTTTTTTTTTTTTTATGTGTCCGAATCTGGGCAAAGGCTTCAGGGCCTGTATCTCGGGGGCAGTAGCCTATCCCAAGGCCCAGTAGTCCTCCTACACCTCCACATGTCACCACTTCAGTGCTAACACCCACCGTCCATATTGAATACATGCTAGGGCTGTCTCATACAGGACTGGTGTATTGGTATTAGCGGGGGTACTTTCATGACATGTCGGCGGGTCATCTGGTAGATCAGGAAAGTCTGCTTCTATGAAATTCAAATCCTTAAACTGTTCCCTGCCCCAGCTGGGGTTCGAACCTGGGTCCATCAGGACTGCAGGCCGCCTCTCTACCGATTCAGCCACCGCCTCCCTATTGTGTTCCTATTGTGTTGCTTAAATGCTAACATTGCCATACACTGCCTAGGTAACATACAAAGGATATTAACCAGCCATATCCAAAACTAAATCAGCAAGGAAGAGGTGTTAGGGAGCCTCCTTACCAGACAAGAATAAGGGTCTTTAAGTTTTGCTTGTATCACCAGACTTGTCATTTATTGCAGCATTTTATTACACCTTATTGCAGTGCTTTGTTGTTTATTGCAGTGCTTTGTTTATTGCAGTGCTTTGTTGTTTATTGCAGTGCTTTGTTGTTTATTGCAGTGCTTTGTTGTTTATTGCAGTGCTTTGTTGTTTATTGCAGTGCTTTGTTGTTTATTGCAGTGCTTTGTTTATTGCAGTGCTTTGTTGTTTATTGCTGTGCTTTGTTGTTTATTGTAGGGTTTGTCAGTTATTGCAGGGTTTATTTATTACAATGTCATGATTTATTGCAGTGTTGTGTAGTCATTGGTTGCAGTTGCTCACCTTTGTTACATTCACTTAGCAGTCAAGCCTCAACATCACCAGTTCTTGCCACCGCTTACCTAATTACTCGTGGCCAAAAATTACCACACCTTGCAGCCTCTTGGGTCCAATTGGGTCAGCTTTCAGGCTGTAGTTAAGATGTGCATTCTGAGAGTAGCAGGTTCCCTAACACATCTTCTTTAGCTGTTTGTGTATATGGCCATGTGGAGAGGATGGAGTGAGAGACTAACGAGGATAGTGTATGTGAGTGAGGTGGAGAGGCGAGAGGGAGGGGGAGACCAAGGAGGAGTTGGAGGGATTGAGTGGAGAGGCATATGAGAGAGATATGCTGTGTAGGCTGGGAGAAGGGCAATGATATAGCAGGGGACAGAGTGACATGGAGGTGATTTGTTTGTGGCCACCCCTTACAGTATTAAGGAGGCTGGCAATAGGTAGATAGATGTATATGGTACATTTTCTGTAACACATCCATCTATCTTTAGCCAGACATCATAATTGGGTAAGGGGTGGGGGTTGTCGTTGAGTTAGTTGTTTTACAGGGAGGGGCACTAACCCCCCGCCAACCCACCTGTTGACACGTAGGGAACACATTTGAGTTGGTTATATGGTTACCACCCAGCGTTGTAAATGGTTTCCTGGCTTACCTCTTCAACAGTGTGTGTATATGGCATGCTATTTCCATTGTTATTTATGCAGTCTTTATTAATATTTACAAAGGAATAAACATACTATACCATTTTTACTCCAACCTGGCCTAAAATTGCCATCTTTTGCCCTGGAATGTGTTGGTACAGTAGATTAGAATATGATGCTAGTCACAAAGAAGTGCTTTGGAAAGGCTGTAGAGCCATAGTATTGTCTTATCCTGTCACTGGTCAACACTAGAATATGATGCTAGTCACAAAGAAGTGCTTTGGAAAGGCTGTAGAGCCATAGTATTGTCTTACCCTGTCACTGATCAACACTAGAATATGATGCTAGTCACAAAGAAGTGCTTTGGAAAGGCTGTAGAGCCATAGTATTGTCTTATGCTGCCAGAGCTATGTGAAATAAGCTGCAAAAGGACAAAAATCTGGGCCAAGGTAATGTCAAAGGAGTATAGATAAGATGCAATATATACACAAAATAACTCAGATGTGCTAAGGGTCTCTTGTGCTGGTCAGAATATTATTAGTCTTTTGTTAATGTCTCAGTAACCTATTACATACATATATATTATATGGAGAGTGAGAGACTAACAAGGAGAGTGTATGTGAGTGAGGTGGAGGAGGAGATGGAGGAGGAGATGGAGGGATGGAGTGGAAAGATATATGAGAGAGGGGGGTGTGAGCTGGGTGCAGGGCAGTGAAATGGAGGGGGATAGGGTGACATGGAGGCCATTTTTGTGGCCACCCCTTACGAGATTAAGGTGTCTGGCTACAGATGTTTTTACTGTTATCATTATTTCAGGATGTGGCAAAGACTGATACAGAAGAGGAGAAACAGAAGACGCTTGTAGTAATGAGTCTGAACGAGGTGAAGATGGATGATGGAAGGTTAACAAGGTAGAACGAAGACAAGAGTTGAACAAGGAGGAGCAAAGATATGGACAACGGGTATGAAACTTGATGTAGCTGCTGCCATCATACATGTACTCGACATCCTCCAAGGTGACACTTAACTTTTCTTAACCATAATTGACACATTGCTTTAAACAGGAGTCTTGTTGCCTGAAAACCCAAGGTTATTTTATGGACAAAAAATCGATATCCCGCCGCCACAATCCCGTAAGGGGTGGCTGTTTGTCTTGTTTTACGGGGAGGGGCACTGGTCCCCTGCCGACCCACCTGGCAGAGGGAATGTATGGCTTGGTTATATGGTTACCACCCAGCATTGTAATTGGCTCCCCGGCTTGTAGGAAACCATCTGGCTTGTCACTCAGTGTAAAGCCACCTGTAAAGAAAAGTAATAAAAAAGGGCAGGAAAGATGGGAGAAATAGGAAGAGAGGAGAACAGACAAATAGAATAAAGGTGAAGGATGTAGGCAGCACTGCATCAAGTGAGTGGATGGTGAAATAATGCAGACTAGTTAATGATAAATAAAAGTCCTTCACCAATTAATCCTCAGTGCTGGATTATGTAGTGAAAAATGTACAACAAACTGCTCCCTGCTTATAAGAAATTGTGTGTCCAGTTGCTTGACACACCTTCACCTGCCCATTAATATTCTCTACGGTGTCTGGCGGGAAGATTGAAATTATTCTTAACATGTCCAGCGCTGGATTATTTACTGATTACAAGATAGACTCCAACTTCCTTGTAATAAATCCCCGTAGAGATTATTTACTCATATATGAATAAGGTGTTTAGTGGGTGAGATGGAGGGATGGAGTGGAGAAGTATATATGTGAGGGGGATGTGAGTTGGGAGCAGGACAGTGAAATAGCGGGGGACAGGACGACGTGGAGGCGATTTGTTTGTGGCCACCCCGTATAGGATTAAGGCGTCTGGCAATAGATAGATTTAAATTATTCTTAACATGCCCAGCGCTGGATTATTTACTGATTACAAGATAGACTCCAACTTCCTTGTAATAAATCCCCATACAGATTATTTACTCAAAAACTCACTTGATCTTTATAAATCCATTTTGAGACTGTTTACTGAAAAATATAAGAATCAGACTTCATCTTTTTAATATATTCCCATTTTGAGATTTACTGATAATATATAAAAAGTTGTTCATCCTTTGTTGTACTAAATCCCCAAATTGAGATTGTACGTGGTTCACCTCCCTACTGTTGCTGGTGACTTAATGAAGAAAATGGTAGTGTAATAGTAGTGTAATAGTTGTAGCCATCAATGTCAGCATTGATTGTGTATAGTAGTGTAATAGTAGTGTAATAGTTGTAGCCATCAATGTCAGCATTGTGTATAGTAGTGTAATAGTAGTGTAATAGTTGTAGCCATCAATGTCAGCATTGATTGTGTAAAGTAGTGTAATAGCAGTGTAATAGTTGTAGCCATCAATGTCAGCATTGTGTATAGTAGTGTAATAGTAGTGTAATAGTTGTAGCCATCAATGTCAGCATTGTCTATAGTAGTGCAATAGTAGTGTAATAGTTGTAGCCATCAATGTCAGCACATATTGTCTATAGTTGTGGGTGAATTTCTTTGAAGTGATAAGTGTTGTGGTACATTGTACTTATGGACGTACCTGCAAGGTTGATGGTAGCCAAGCATATACTGTACTCAAGGTAGTGTACTGACTCTTACCATTAATAGTGGATGGCAACACTTTGTACCATTTAGAAACGCTCCAACCTGCTGCCAAGTGTCTGCCTTGGTCACCTAATGGTGGCTCTTCACACTGCTCAATCTCTGGCAGCCTCCCTGTTCAGTCCTTTATCCTCAAGTGACTCTGTTAGTATTGTATATAGGATCCATCATACTTGCATGTGTCAGCCTTGGTCACCTAATGGCAGCTCTCCACACTGCTCAGCAGCCTCCTTGTTCAATCCCTTATCCCTGAGATCACACTGTATGACCTCGTGCCAGGTCTTTTGGGTGTGCCTCTTGACCCAGCCCCTGATGTGTCTAATGGCCAATAATTACTGATAAGAATGATAAAGCAGAAGTGTGTCTCCATTAATTACACCAGCTTGCTCAGTACCTACAGCCTTTGGGAAGTTTTTGGCGGTGAAATTGAAAAGGGCAGAATTCCGGCAGCATTTTGAGCAGCGTTGTATTAGTGAGATACAAGCGTGTTGGGTGTAGTCAAGTAATGTATCAGTAAATGTCATATAGGATTTGTATACAGGGAGTGGGTTTATTTCTGTAGCTTAGGACTCATTATTTGCCTTCCTTAAGCATCCTATTGAGAGATTGTCTGTGGTTAGGGAGACACAGCAAGCCTCTCACATTATGAATATTAGCCACCAAAGGAAAGTTTGTGGGTGAAATATTGACCTTTTGTTACACACACACACACACACACACACACACACACACACACACACACACACACACACACACATTTCATTAAGAGGTACAATAAGTGCTTTAATATTTAGTCTTGGCTACATGGTTCGTTGTACCCCTTGTGGTGTCCATCCAGTCCTGTGTTGCCCCAGCACGAAATTTATGTGACTAGTTGACTATCCACACTGCTCGATCTCTGGTAGCCTCTAAATGATGCTCCACACCGCTTGAACTCTGGCAGCCTCTAGTTGACACTCCACACTGCTCGATCTCCGGCAGCCTCTAGTTGATATTCCACACTGCTCAATCTCTGGCAGCCTCTAGTTGACACTCCACACTGCTCGATCTCTGGCAGCCTTAGTTGGCTGTCCACACTGCTCAATCTTTGTCAGCCTCTAGCTGACTCTCCATAGTGCTCGATCTCTGGCAACCTTACTTTACTCTCCACATTGCTCAATCTCTGGCAGTGCCTAGTTGACATTCCACACTGTTCGATCTCTGGCAGCCTCTACTTGATACTCCACACTAATTGATGTCTGGCAGCCTCTAGTTGACTTTCCATACTGCTCGATCTCTGGGAGCCTCTACTTGACTCTCCACACTGCTCAATCTCTGGCAACCTTACTTTACTCTCCACGCTGCTCAGTCTCTGGCAACCTCTAGATGACTCCCTACACTGCTCAATCTCTGGCAGCCTCCCTATTCAGTCCCTTGTCCCTGAGGTCACACTCTCGTCCCAGGTGTACCTTTGTGCTTAGCTGCCTACCCTTGCATGTACCTCAACACATCTGCCTGACCACCTTAACCCACTACACCACCAGGCTGCCAAACAGTAACATCAATTCCTTCAGCATGCCTTATTCCCCTCCAATTTGCAGGAGTATTTTTTTTACCCCTATCCAGTGTAACTATAGTTCTGTCACACCAACTTGGCCCAAATTTTCGTCCTTCAGCTTACCTCACGTAGCTCAGTGGCAGAGAAAGACAATGGTACAGGCCTGAATCCTTTCCCTAGCACTTCTTCATGACTAGCATCCCAGTCTGTTGTTACACTGCAGCATTTAGGCTGGAGAGATGTCAGTTTTAGGCCAAGTTAGAGTACAAAGAGTATAACTTTGTACTGTTGCTGCCACCACACCATTTTATTCAGCTGTTATCACATCAGTTATGGGGTTATAGTGTCCAGTAATTTCCTTAGCTAGCCTCTCTGTCTATAGCCACCCGCCTTAACCCTGTAAGGGGTGGCCACAAACAAATTACCTCCATGTTGCCCTATACCCCGCCATTTCACTGCCCTTTCCCCAGCTCACACTCCTCTCTCTCATATACCTCTCCACTCCATCCCTCCATCTTATCCTCAGCTTCCCCCTCCACCTCACTCATACTCTCCTAGTTAGTCTCGCTCTCTATCCTCTCTACAGTACATGGCCAAACCACCTCAGTGTGTTTCTGCTAATGCTTTCACATCAGTATGTTAAGTAGCTAAGAAAGATGTGTTAGGAACCTCTTAAGCTAGACTCATTTTACTCTAACTTGGCCTAAAATTGGCATCTATCCGTCGTGAATATTGAGATGAGACTAGATTAATGGTACAAGATGATGCTAGTCACAAAGAAGTGCTCTGGGAAGGATGTAGAGCCATAGTATTGTCTTTTTATGATGCTAGTCACAAAGAAGTGCTATGATGTAGAGCCACAGTAGTCATTGAGTATGATGCTAGTCACAAAGAAGTGCTATGGAAAGTATGTAGAGCCATAGTATTGTCTTTTTATGATGCTAGTCACAAAGAAGTGCAATTGAAAGGATGCAGAGTCATAGTATTGTCTTTTTATTATGCTAGTCACAAAGAAGTGCAATGGAAAGGATGTAGAGCCATAGTATTGTCTTTTTATGATGCTAGTCACAAAGAAGTGCAATGGAAAGGATGTAGAGCCATAGTATTGTCTTTTTATGATGCTAGTCACAAAGAAGTGCTATGGGAAGGATGTAGAGCCCTAGTATTGTTTTTCTGCCACTGAAGTATGAGATATGAGCTACAAAATAAAACTCTGGGCCAGGTAGAGTGGAAAGAGTATAGTACTATTGGTTTACCTATTACCTGCTTATTTCTGTGTATATTTTCAGGGTGTGAGAAGATAGGCAAGAGGAGACAGTGAAGAAGGTTACAGTATATAATGACGTTGAAAGAGATGAAGACATGAACGATAATGAGAAGTTGAACGAGGAGCAAAGGTGTGGACAACGAGTGGCAAACAGCTTGATGTAGCTTGTGTCATCTTTCAAGGTAAGACCCACTTTCTTTGTACCCTAATTGACACGTTGCTTTACAAAGTGGTCTTGTCACCTCCAAAGCTAAAATCATTTCAGTGAGAAATAGTTGGCTAATACAAGGCAGGTTTTTTGTGGCCCTAAAGCTTGTTGTCTAACCCCTTAACCGCGGGGCGTCACTTTCGTGACGCTCGGCTACAATGGATCATACCGCGGGGCGTCACTTTCGTGACGCTCGGCTACAATGGATCATACCGCGGGGCGTCACTTTTGTGATTCTGTGTTATTTTGAATTATCCCGGGCTCTCAAGTGGTGGCTTGTATCATCTATCAGTACTGCCAATGTCCAACACTAGTCAGCACTCCAAATCTCATCTGTACTCCCATCCATTGTTGACATTTTAGCTATTTTACCCCCTTCGTGACTCCCCTCCCTACCTGCCCTCCATTACCCTCTCCTCTCACCTCCCACGCCTCGCTGCGCTACGGAAATTTCCCCCTTCTTTTTCCACAGATTTCATCCATTGAAATAAGCCCTATGCCCTATATTTTTACCCAATAATATATACCAAAAAAAAACAGGTAAGTGATAGTGTTATACTCCAGAAATTGGCTAATTATCACCTGACAACACCTCACGTGCATTCATTCGCTACATTACCACGGTAATTTCCCCTTTGATTTATGCCTTGTAATCGATGTCTGTAATAAAAATATATATCAGAAAGGAAGGGAGAATCCTAATTGACATTTACATTCACCTGGAACAACCTATTTCTTTATTTATTGCCGAGATTTTCTACCTATAAAAAATTAGCATGTAAGTTAGCAGCAGTCAGCCTAAAGTGTCATTGTCAACCCTTCCCTTCTCAGATAATTTACCCCCTTCGTGACTCCCCTCCCTACCTGCCCTCCATTACCCTCTCCTCTCACCTCCCACGCCGCGCTGCGCTATGGAAATTTCCCCCTTCTTTTTCCACAAATTTCATCCATTGAAATAAGCCCTATGCCCTATATTTTTACCCAATAATATATACCAAAAAGAAAAACAGGTAAGTGATAGTGTTATACTCCAGAAAATGGCTAATTATCACCTGACAAAACCTCATGTGCATTCATTCGCTACATTACCACGGTAATTTCCCCTTTGATTTATGCCTTGTAATCGATGTCTGTAATAAAAATATATATCAGAAAGGAAGGGAGATTCCTAATTGACATTTACATTCACCTGGAACTACCTATTTCTTTATTTATTGCCGAGATTTTCTACCTATAAAAAATTAGCCTGTAAGTTAGCAACAGTCAGCCTAAAGTGTCATTGTCAACCCTTCCCTTCTCGGATAAGCCGCGGCATTTAGTTCCTTGTCCTCCACTGCAGAGACAACGTGTCGCACTTGCGCCCCGCCATTCCTGCCGCTTCTGCGCCCATTGCAAAGGGCCCCGTGACCTCTACGCCAAAAAAAAGTGTTGAGGCAAGCAGGAAAGGCCTCAGTGACTCTGCAGTGGCACGAGAACTTGCAGAATTGTCCATGATAATAATGGACAGTGACTTTGACGATTCGGGTGAATCGTGTGATGAGCCGGGTGAGGTTATCGCACCAGAAACAGCGACAACAAGTGCTTCTACCAGTGAATTAGTGTCTAGCTCCAAGGGAAAGGAGCCTTTAGTGCAGGAAGGACAAGAATTTGGGAAGGGAGTGAAAAGGCGGCGTTTTAGCCCCAGAACAATGCCCCCACGTGACCCAGCCCGCCATGAGTCACGAGTGCATTCACCTCCCCGTTCCCCAAGCCCCGCTTTACTCATCTCGTCATCATCGTCAGCTGAGTTATCTCCGGAGTCTTCGTCGTCGGAGTCACCACCAGCATCAACAGTGAAGGCTGGCCGTAGAGGAAGAGGTAGATCTAAGAGAGTGAAAAGTAGTGTAGCTAGTAGGGTAAGGGCTGCTAGTGCTGTACGGCAACCTAGGGTCAGTGAGAGTGACCTTGACAGAGATAAGCCTCCCTCTCAGCCAACCTGCACCACCACCACCACCACCACCAGCCCTCCACCGCCACGCCAGGGAATCCTGGACGCCTTCGCGTGGACGGAAGGGTCAGATTTTGTCCCCGAAAACCTGGTTTTCGATGAGAGCTCGTCAGGAGTTCAGCCTGCCTTCACTATGGACGAAAATGCTGAGTGTGTCGACTACCTTTTGGCCTTCCTAGATGACGAAGTCATGCAGCACATATGTGATGAGACCAACAGGTACGAATCACAACGTGCTGCTAGTGGTACAGGTGCAGCCAAGATGCAACAGTGGACCATGCTGGGAGTGCAGGAGCTGTATGTGTTCTTTGCCCTCATGCTTCTTATGCCACACTCCAAGAAGCATGAGTTGGAAGAATACTGGTCCATGGACCCCTTACTACCCTCACCGACCTTCAATAAGTACATGGCCAGAGATCGCTTCCGGAACATCATGGGAAACCTGCACTTTGCCGATAATGATGTACCTTCCCAAACCGACCCACTCTGGAAGATCCGGGAGATTCTGAACAGAATGAAGGATAAGTTCATGTCATTCTTCCACCCATTTCAGAAGGCTGTCATTGATGAATCCTTGGTTTTGTTCAGAGGACGTCTTCGGTTTGTTCAGTACATTCCAAGCAAACGCCATCGCTTTGGAATTAAGTTCTTTGTACTGTGCGACTGTAAGACGCGGTACATCCTTGACTTCGTCATATATTCAGCCAGCACTGTCGATCTCGATAAAACTCACCCCCTTGGCTTCTCAGGCTGTGTAGTGAAAGTGCTCCTAGAAAAGTATTTTGGTGGGAATCATGTGCTGTATACAGACAACTACTATACAGCACCGAAACTTGCCAAATACCTTTCTGAGCACGGCATTGGCTCCTGCGGCACTGTGAAAAGTAATCGTGCCAACTTCCCCAAATTCCCAGAGGCGGGAAACTCGCAGCGAGGAGACGTGCACCTACGCAAGTGTGAGAAGATGCTGGCAATACGGTGGCATGACAAGAGAGTCGTGCACATGCTCACCACCGTACATAAGGGGGAGATGAGAGACAGTGAGAAGGTCGACCGTAGGACAGGCGAACCTGTGATGAAACCTGATGCTGTGTTGGACTGTAATATCAACATGCGGCTGGTGGACAAGTCCGACATGATGATTGGTGAGATCGACTGCCTCAGGAAGAATACTAGGTGGTACAGGAAAGTTTTTCTGCATCTCATAGATATGACGATGCTGAACGCCTTCATCCTGTACAAGATGAAGGTAAAGCCACCCAAGTCCTTCTCCCTGAGGTTGTTCGCCAGGACTTGTGTCCAGCAGCTGCTGGAAAAATATGGTAGGGTACAAGCAGCAACTCCAAGGCGCCATCCAGTTACACTTCCCGACCGACTTGAGCAGAGGGCATATATGGATCGGCACAGACTTGAGCTAATGCCTGCCACAGGGAAAAGGAAGGCTGCGATTAGCAGGTGTCAGGTATGTGCGCATACCACACGCCGCACACCTAAGCATAAACGCACCTCTTGGCAGTGCGCTGAATGCCAGGTTCCCCTCTGTGTAACCTGCTTCTTCGATTATCACAGCCAGAAGCAGTTCTAACAGTGCAAGTGTGGAAGCAGAATTATTTGGAAATAATGTGTAAATAATGTGTAAATAATGTGTAAATAGCAGGTGAAAGCAATGGATGTTCAGTTCATATGATTGAACAGTGTATTATAGTTTTATCTTACTGAAAGTGACAGTGAATAACATATTGTAAGTAAAATAGGAGGGTAAATATTGAAAATAGAATAGAAAATGTAAATAGTAATGTAATTAATTAGTAATATAAGAATATGAGTACAAATAATTTATGTTATAACAGTGAGAGTGAATCCGTGGCTCTCTACGTATTTTACTGACTGAAAAATTGAATGACTTCAGTGACAATAAAATAATACGACTGAAGGAAACTTATGGAGAAAGACTCCAGATATATATAAGTGTGATATAGTAATAGAAATATAAAGTGTGAGGGGTTTTATGAATAATAAATGACAGAGTGCCTACTGCGAACTAGCGCAAGTGAGGCGATCAGACGCGCTCGTAATTTCCATTGCTTTCACAGTGGTTTTTTTTTTTAGTATGGATCCCAAACTACTTGAAAATGGTAGAATAGTGTTTATAGTGTTTGTATCTGGCTGTGGTAATCATATTACGGGTTGTCGGGAAGTGTAAAGTGGAGACTTAGTTACCCTACTTCAGAGGTCTCCACAAGTCCTACGGAAACGACGAAGGCTCAACAATCATTCCAGGAGAAAGCTGAAGGTATGTGCAATAAGCATATATAATTTTATTATTCTAGGACTAATAACTGATTTTTGGCAAATATTTTTTGAGAGTCTGTCGGAGCCCAAATAACCCCGCGGGACACGCAAGTCATTGGTAAACAAGCCCGCGGTGTAGGGGCTACGCTGCTTGGCTGGACTGGTAATATCATTGGTCCTCTCAACATACCCACTGCTGCAAGAAATACTGACACGTATTTCTCTAATGACTGCATAGTATTGGCACAACTCCCCATATTGAGCTGCTCCAGGCTACAACTGAGGCTTTCTGTACACTGATGGCTTGTTAGTGAACTGGCTGGTGGAGCAGACCCATCAACCACAGCCAAGAAACCCCTGCACGGTTTCCCATGCAGTGTACTGGTATTCCCTTGCAGTTGACAGCGCCTCACCACAGCGTGGCACTGGGAAACGTGTGGTTTGCTTTATGGGTGGATGCCACATTTGCATATCCACCCACTTACTGCACTGTAGTTGGCTACACTTCTAACCATGCTGGTATATTGTACAGTATATGGTTACCACTCAGCATTGTATATGTTAATTGATTATATGGTTACCACCCAACATTGTATAAGTTAATGGTTATATGGTTACCACCCAGCATTGTGTACATTAATTGGTTATATGGTTACCACCCAGCATTGTATATGTTAATTGGTTATATGGTTACCACCCAGCATTGTATATATTAATTGGTTGTATGGTTACCACCCGGCATTGTATATGTTAATTGGTTGTATGGTTACCACCCAGCATTGTGTATGTTAATTGGTTATATGGTTACCACCCAGCATTATAAATAGTTGGCTGGGTTATAGGGTTACCAGCCAGCATTGTACTGGCTTACAGCAAACCATTAGGCCTGTCACTCAGTGTAGTTATAGGGTTACCAGCCAGCACTGTACTGGCTTACAGCAAACCATTAGGCCTGTCACTCAGTGTAGTTATAGGGTTACCAGCCAGCACTGTACTGGCTTACAGCAAACCATTAGGCCTGTCACTCAGTGTAGTTATAGGGTTACCAGCCAGCACTGTACTGGCTTACAGCAAACCATTAGGCCTGTCACTCAGTGTAGTTATAGGGTTACCAGCCAGCACTGTACTGGCTTACAGCAAACCATTAGGCCTGTCACTCAGTGTAGTTATAGGGTTACCAGCCAGCACTGTACTGGCTTACAGCAAACCATTAGGCCTGTCACTCAGTGTAGGTAGCAGGCAAAGGAAGTTGGTTTTGTTTATAAAGGCTCCAACATACTTGCAGGCATCAGCCTTGGTCACCTAATGGCTGCTGTCCATGCTGCTTGGTTTCTGGCAGCCTTCCTGTTCAGTGCCTTATCTCTCAGGTGAATATTGTATGTAAACACTTACATGATGAACCTGGAGTAGGGTAGACTGTGCAAGTTGTGCAGCCAGGCCAGTGGGTTAATCATTTACCCTAACTCCCCCCCTCCCCCACCCCCCACCCCCCAAAAAATGCCCCTCCCCCTCAAAAAAAAAAAAAAAATGCTCCCCCTTCCCCCCTCAAAAGCTTCCACCCCCAAAATAATTGACTAAATAACTTTGAGAAAGCTGTGTCAGTGATGGTATGCTCCATTACTTTATGTAGTGAAGTTACCCCCTTCAGCCTGGCAACACTATATATAATTGTTACTAATGTCATATCTCATGTAGGCACAAACTGTTACCCTCATAATGTCACCTTTTGTACTGTTGTAGATAATGTAGGGGTGTGGGCTGGGGGGAGGCCAGTGAAATGGCAGGGACAGGGGGACATGGAGGTGATGTGTGGCCATCCCTCACGGGATTGAGGCGTCTGGCAATAGATACTGTGGATAGATATTGTTCGTATGGTACAACAGAAAGCAGTTGCCCATTGTACCAGATTGTGCAGTGTGTACTGTACATGTATTATTCTTCTTGTTCAAAATGGAATCCAGCCATTTTGGGAAGGTTTATATTAGTACAACACACAGGTGTAGGCTGTACAAGTAATGCCATCAGCAAATGTGTACAGTACTTTGTTGATATGGTGTTGTACAAATTACAAAGGCTCCATCCTGCCTGCATGCCTCAGCCTTGATCACCTAATGGTAGCTGTCCATGCTGCTCGATCTCTGGCAGCCTTCCTGTTGTGTCATATCCCTGAGGGATAAGTTAATTTCAGGGTTACTTATTAAGCATTACTTTCACCAGCATCAGATCCAGATTATGTGTGGTTAAGGACACACACCAAGCCATACCTAAACAAGCCACCAGTATGGCTGATCAAGCAGACCCAACAACTGCAAGCAAGCAGCCACCACTGCAGGGCTGTCCTGTGCAGTGAACCAACATTGCCATGTGACTGACAGTGCCTTGCCACAGCCAGTGACTGTGGTTCCTGGGTGGACACCACATTGTCTCCACCCAGTTAACAGGGGCACCATAATAGGCTGTCACACAAGTTACTTGGCTGTTTGGTTACCACTCGTGTCCTAAATTACAGGAAACCATTTGGCTTGTCACTCAGTGTAGAGTCACCTCAAGTGGAAAATGTCTCCATCTAGTTAACGGGAGTATCATAGTAGACTACACAGTACTGTTATTTGGCGATATGGTTACCACCCAGCATTATTAATTTCCAAAATTACAGGAAACCATATGTATCTGGTGATATGGTTACCACCCAGTGCTTGAAAAGGTACAGCCGGGAAGGAAGGTTGTTGGTTCACTGAAAGCAGTAATGAGAATTAGGGAGGTGAGTAGGGAAGTTAAGAAGTCACTGCATGATAGTATTGTGATCCCTAACCTGACGTATGGAAGCGAGACGTGGACATTGCAAGAAGGGAACAAGTCAAGAGTGAGAGCAGTGGAAATGAGTTACTTGAGAGGAGCATGTGGAGTGACGTGGAGGGACAGGTTGACGAATGAAGAAGTGAAGGAACGTTGTGGGGTGGATGTGGATGTGGCTGAGAAGATTAGGAGAAATACACTGAGGTGGTTTGGACATGTGGAGAGAATGGAGAATGAACGAATGACTAACAGGGTGTATGTAGGTGAGGTGTAGGGAGGGAGAGGGAGGGGTAGACCGAGGATGAGGTGGAGGACTGAAGTTAAGAGGTATATGAGGGAGGGGGGAATGAGTTGCGGGAAGGGCAGTCAAATGGTGGGTGACAGAGCGACTTGGAGGCCTTTTGTCTGTGGCCAACCTTTGCGGGATTAGAGCGTTGGGCTACAGAGAGATAGATAGATAGATACCACCCAGCATTATAAATGTACCTGAATTACAGCAAACCATTTGTATTTGGTGATATGGTTACCACCCAGCATTATAAATGTTCCAGAACTACAGCCCCGCTGAGGGGGGGTCACCTTGACATGGTGGCGGGGCTTGAAGCGTGGTTGGCAATGCCACCTACTCGGGAGGCATGCCTACCTTTGTAGGGTTTGGTATTTGTCAGCCTCGTGGACCAAGCACCTCCTACATCACTGGTGGAGGAGGTCTGCTGGTGATGTTAGTCCCTGCCCATTTGCCACCTAGGGCAGGACTCATGCCTCCCCACGTGTTTGTCGTGCGTGGCATCCCATAATGCTGGGAGACGGGAGTCCTGGAGGTTGAGCGATGCTGCACGATGCGCCCTGCAGCTAGCAATACACCTCTTTGGTCCCTTATTCTGGCTAGACAGGCGGCCTGGTTGGGCCCGACCAGGTCAATCGGCTGGTCATGCGTTTGCTAGGGTCAAGTGGGCACTGGGGGGCCTGGTGGCTCCTATCGTCCTGGAGTCACCCTTGCCTAGGTTCCCCGGTGGTTACCCGTGTATACTCTCCCGCTACCTCTGGAGTCGCCAGTGGTGCTATCCCTGGTGTATGACTTCCCCTTGTTGGGCTCCATGGTGGGTGGAGGGGTGGGGGAATGAAGGTTTTTGTGTTATTGATGGCTCAATATTTAAATACACCCATTGACGACATTGCATCTGCCCCTGGACTCTCTTCGGACTGCACATCCGTCATTGCCACACTGGAACCTTTTCAGGCCCCTGGTGACTTCTCACCTCTGCCCCAGCGTTCAACTGAGGGTGGGAGAAGATCCTGTCGGGTAGGTTTGGCTCCAAGGTTTGGCCAAGATGATACAAACGAGGAAAAATTCGTAAAGTATCTAGTGATGAAACCCTCTGCAGGTGGTTCAGTACTGGATACAGACATCTTTAATTTGCACCATGCAATTGTTTCTTCCTGTGGCCGTGAACCAATAATTTCTACCCAAGGGGATGGTAACCTCCTAACTGAGGTTTCCTCCCCAGAAGAGAGCTCACGTCTCCAGACTCTGACCTCCGTTTCTGGTCACGGCATGTCCTGCATACCTCATGCCACCTTTAATCAGTGTAACGGGGTCATTTACTCCCGGGACCTCCTGCGATACCCTGAATTATGGTTATTAGAGGAACTAGGCGCTTATGGTGTTGTAAAAGTTGACCGGGTACAGAAGAAGATCGATGGTATTCTGACCCCAACTCCGACGCTGTTTTTGACCTTTGACCATTTGACGTTGCCTGCCTCGGTGAAACTTGCTTGGCTCTCTCTGCCTGTGAAGCCTTATGTTCCAAACCCAAAGCGGTGTTTCCACTGTCAGGGGTATGGACATGTTAGCAAATTTTGCCGACATGCACTGGCTGGCCTTCCTGGTGTTTGTGTCTCCTGTGGCAAAATGAGTCATACGAGTGATTGTCCAGGACCCCTTAAATGCTATCACTGTGGGGGTCCTCATCCTGTATCTTCCAAAAACTGTCCTCGGTACTGCCTTGAAAAGGAAGTTTTGAGCATTCGTGCACGTGAGAAGGTTCCCTTTCCAGAAGCAAAGAAGAGGGCCCAGACTCTCTTCTTTCAGCTTGGAGTTACTTATGCTTCTGTCCTTTCTGGGGCACCTGTACGTCGTTCTGTGTCCCAGAAGTTGCCACGACCCTTTGCAGTGACCACTTCCCCAACTACTGATTTGACGGATGTTGTTAACCCTGGAATTACTGATAAGTGTGTGACTGATGCTCATCCACCCACTGCTCCAACTGTCTCTGCCTCCACTTCAGTGGCTGACGGTTCACGTACTTCTGTGGTGGTGGCAGATGTACACGCTGACGAGACTCATCCTCCCTTGTCCAGTATGAACGAGGCTCCTTCTGTATACAGCAAACGTCATCGTAATTCATCAGAGTCCTCAGAGCCTGAAAGCTGGCCACCTGAGGTTTCTGTTGTCGAACCTTGTATCAACCTCTCTACTGTTCCCTCTGCCTCAGAGGCTGAGAAGTCTAGCCAAATGGAAGCTGCTGCTGGTGGTTCACCTGTAGTCAGGTCCCCACCTGGGGATGGTGTTGGAGAGACCGCTGATGCGTCCGTTCTGAAAAGTACAATGTCAACCTTGCAGGGTTCTAATCCTGTCGACTCTGTTTCCACTTCTGGAGCTTCTAATGGTAGCACTGGCCGTCCCACATTACCCAAGGCGGCCTCCAAGCATCTATCCAAACCGAATGTTATTCCACCTCAAAGGAAGAGTGTTGTAAAACTTTCCTCTTCCACGTCCTCACGTTTGCCCACGGATGTTCGACATAAAGCGAGGGTTCCTGGTGCTGGCCAGTCTCTTACCAAGGGCCTTCCTAAGCATCATTCCAAACCCACTCGCATGTCAGGAGGTGTACAGTCCCGCACTTAATCATTTTCCCCTCCACTATGGGTTCTATCACCCAGTGGAATTGTCGGGGTTTACGTGCTAACTATGAGGAACTGTGTCATCTAGTTTCTCAATTTACTCCGCTATGCATGTGTATCCAGGAGACCATGGTTGGTGATACTGCTCCTGCTGGTCCTTCTGGCTACAGTGCTTTTTATTCTGATCCTGTGCTGGGCCAAGGTCGTCATGGAGGTGCTGCTATCTTCCTTCGCCAGGATATTCCATATAGTTATCTGGATATTTCCAGTCCCTTGCAGGCAGTTGCTGTCCGGATGTTTTTACGTTGGCAGTATACAGTTTGCAGTCTTTATCTACCTCCTAGTGACACGGTCACTGCCCGCTCTTTGTCTGCAGTCCTCTCTGGGAACAGAACCTCAGTGTCGGCCACTAGCTACACCAGCAGGTGAGTGACAGCCACTAGCTGCACCTCGCCTAACAGGACCTCAGTGACGGCCATTAGCCATACTGGCAGGCAAGTGACGGCCACTAGCCACGCTGGCAGGAAGGAGACTGCCACCAGCCACTTTGTACCTGCTGCCCTAGAGACCTCGGCGACGGCCACCAGCCATGCCAGGGAGGGAATGGTCAACGTCCGTCCCTCACCCCATACCCCTATGACTTCCCCCAAGGAGGACATCCCTCACTTGGCACCACTCCAGAGGCCAGTGGGACACCTCTCCCTCTCTCCCCACAGAGGCAGCCCCCAGGAGGAGTTATGCTTGGAGGAGGTCTGGCGAGGCCCCATCGTGAGCCCAGGGATTTGTGCAGTACAGCCAGTGCCCAGACAAGACCACCCACTGCTGGACTTCTGGAGGAAGGGACACCGCAGGCAGCACCTGATGGCGGTCCGACCAGAGAGAGACCACAGCCCTTGGACTCCCAGGGGAACCCCTGGTACCCTGGGGTGTGACCTCCCCAGCCCCATAGGATGGCGACTTACTTCCCAGAGTGGGCGCAAGCAAGCGCGCCTACTCTCCCTATTCAGTCACAGTCCCGAGGACCAAACTCCCCACCAAGGCCCCACCTTGGAAGGGCCCCTGTCCATGCTGCCCAGCAGCTCACTCCGGACGACTCGGCCCCTGGCAGTAGTCCCGTGCCCCCTAAGGGAAGGCACCCCTGACGGGACCCCTCCCACACCTGGCCGACACCTTTAAGCAGCCCAAGACTTCAGTAGCCCCAGCCGGAGTCCTCCTGTCCTGATAGTGACTGAAACCTGTATAGTGTATTGTGTTAGTATTGTATTCAAATTGTACTCAGTGTTGTACGAATTTAAGGTAATATACGTGTAAGGTTAGCTGACTAGAGTTTTTGTGCCCTGTTTCTCTAGTTGTGTGCACTAGACCTGGTCTAGAAAAGAACCCCACATTAGTTGCACGTGATCAAAGAACAAGTAGTTGAACTTTGAACACGTCGCACAACGGATATCTCTCATAATCTGTTGCTTGGACTCCATGCCGGTCACGTAGTATGTTTCTCTCACGAGCCAACCCTTGATATCACCGCCTATCTAAAGCTTGTTGTCTGACGCCGCTGTACAAGGTGTAATGCAGCGTTATCTACCAAA
>NC_136989.1:3883588-3901088 GCF_032717465.1 Coenobita brevimanus
TGGTAGTACCAGTGGACGGCAATGGTAGTGTAGGTGTCAATGGCAGTAATGGTAGTACCAGTGGACCATCACGCCAGCCAATGGTAGTGAGGCTGGCGGCAAGATGTGATGCCGTGTTGCCAATGTAGCGAGTTTTGAGCTAAGTTTAACCAACAATAGCGGTACTTTTTGACCACTTAACTACAGGACATAAAGTAATGTTTTAGTAATTTCAATAAAGTTTTGCCTTACTCCAAAAATGTTATCCATTTTTATCGCTAATTTCCGGAACTTTATGCGTGAACAAAATTGTAGCTGTTTGTTAGCTTGTTTAGCGGCCTTAGTATATTTAGCCCTGGCCAGCGAGTGATGAGGTGTTAGTGTAACAGTGGCTGTGTTTATGAGAGCAGGTTTGAACTTCTTGGCTACGAACACCATCACGTGAGTTGTTTATTGCTGCAGAGAAGGAGTAATAGTATATGGTGGATCAGTTGGCGGTACACTTATGTGTGTGTGTGTGTGTGTGTGTGTGTGTGTGTGTGTGTGTGTGTGTGTGTGTGACAGGGCTGGGGCACAGAGAGGGTGATAAGTATGTGGCATACCAAACCTCGTAGTCCCTCTTGCTTAGCGATTTATTCATTTTTACATCTGAACAATTGACAGTTGAGACAAATGTTAGAAGTTATGTGTGTAGCGTGAAAGAAAGAGTGTAACTTAAGGGAGATAAGAAGACATGAACAGGGAGGAGGAGGGGAAGGCCGTGGCCATTATATTCTACCTTCCTAACGCCTCTTCCTTAGCCATTTACTTATTTGACATATTACTGCTAAACATTCTCATATATTCGGGTTATAATATATATATGAGGGAAGGATGGGCAGTGTAAGGCAGAGGGAGACGTGCAGGGAAGGGCAAATGAGTCATGTGTTGGACGCTGATAAAGTGACTTGCCAAATGCAAAGCCTCAAAACGCTAGAAAGGCGATAAAGTAAATAAGTAATCTATATAAAATCGCATATAAAATGATCAAACTTGGCGATATTCTCAGAATTGTGTACAGATGTGTGTAACAGAAGCAGACTTCTTGTCCAGATGGTCTAAAACTTGGCAAATGGAATTTAACGTTGAAAAATGTAAACTACTTAACGTAAGCAAGATCATTGGAGATACTAAATACAGCTTAGATAACAAAGAAATTAGCAAATCGGAATGCGTGAGAGATCTACGAGTAATGGTTAGTAACGACCTTAAACCAAGGCAACAGTTTATTAATGCGAGAAATAAAGCAAATAGGGTCCTAGGATTTTTTTTTCGAGAGGCGTGAACAATAGATCATCAAAAGTGATACAGCAACTTTATCTAGCATTAGTAAGGCCACACTTAGACTGTGCAGTACAATTTTGGTGTCCTTACCACAGAATGGATATAAAGTCCTAAGAAAATGTAGAGAGAAGAATGACAAACATGGTACATGATGATGGGAAGCTGTCATATGAAGACAGACTAAAAAGACTACATTTTCACTCACTAGAAAGACGTAGAGTAAGAGGAGACTTAATTGAGGTGTTTAAGTGGATGAAGGGAATAAATAAGGGAGATATTAGCAAGGTACTTAATACAGGGATGGAACTTATAATGACTAACTTAAACTAATGGAAGAATTTACTCATGTTATATTTTACCAGGTCACCAGTCACTACAGAGACAACAGTACCACTACTACAAATATGGTGAGTACACTGTTACCCTGCTGACAGTACATGGCTTGTGCTTTGTGTATTTGAGGCAATGAGAAGCACACACACACACACACACACACACACACACACACACACACACACACACACACACACACACACACACTATGCTGTACTATACAAAGGAGGTTGTCACATTCAGGACTAGCGTACAAAGGTTCTTAATTCATATGTTGTTGGACATACAGTTTGTGGATAAAAAGATCAATACTCACTACTGTACTGTCTCTCACTATTAATATTAGTGTTACTCTACATGTTACAGTACAACAGCATATTCTGTTATGGCATGTTCACCATACTGTTATCACACCACCACTTGTACAGTCGCCCCAAGAAGTGATGGCAAAGTTTCAGATTGCTTCAGACACTCTGTACTGCCATGCTTTCCGTGAAAACTTACTGAATTCAAGGTAAAAATTTCTGTACTTCATCACGTCATATCGAAAAGAAAAAAAATAGTATATCACGCTAATAATTATGAGAAATGAATAACATGAGGCAATGATGTATTAGAAGCTAACCTGTAACATATGTTTTCCCGATTTGAATATGTAATGTATTACTCGGCACGTGGTGCACAGCATATCCCCGTGCTCGTGTGTGTGTCCCAGGATTTCAAAAACTGATTATCTAGTTTCACAGGCCAACCTAGGAAAATTCTAGTGAATGCAATACACTACTTGCTTTTCAGATGCAATGGTGATGATGATATAGGAACAATAAGGATGCCACAAAAATTATTCTTAGTAAGGATACCCTACCCAAAGCTGCAGCAAGATCTTTCCTTCCTCTTATTCCTTGCCTCCCCTAGCATATAATAAATGTAATTTTATACTACCCTATTGATACAAAATTATTATAGACGTGGCGTGTGACTCTGAGGATATTATTATCATGCCGTGGCAACCTACCCCTCAACAGTGCATCCAGTTTCGTGTATAATATGAGACGCATGTGATTCGTGTATTATATGTTCGTGTATAATAATATTCATGTATAATATATTCGTGAACAATGATATGAATTGTGTAATGATACGAAACTGGACGCACTTTTGACTGGTAGGTTGCCAGGGTACGATAATGACAACCTCAGAGTCATGTGCTGCGACTATAGGTATGACAGATTATATCTTTTTCTCTGACACTAGGCAGTAAAGAGGACTGGAACATGGGCTTACAAGTGTAATGCAAAAGTGCATACTTGTTCCATCTTTTAAATCTGGAATACTTTTCTTTTTAAATAAACTGCTGTGTCTTGTCTAATTGAAAATACTGAGTTGGAAGTGTGGAACTCACTGCTGTTTTTATTGCATTTTATTACTCTTGCCCGTTGTTCAGGCACCGAGGATATTACAGACTATGAAACAATTTGCATCCTCCATGGAGCTCAGACTCTCAGCAAATTGGCGAGGTTCTTTTATATTTCATTAAGTGATAGTTTTCAAGCTCATACTAAGTCTTCCACAGATTTTTCTTAGTGGAAAAGTGGCCAAATGCGATGTAATAGCTGCATGTCTGTCAGTAAAAGTTGTCTTCATTTGTGCTTGTTGATCGAGCCATTTAACATCGCCTACTAACTTACTCCGCATTCCCACTTTCTGTCGTCATCCATGGAGACAACAAAAACGGAAATAAATAACTTTTAACTATTCACCTGTAGTCTAACGGTAAATATCTCGTAAAGAAAATGACAGATCTTTATTGTTTATTGAAAGCCTTTTCTTTTCAGTCTTACGATACCAGAAATAATTGCTTACAACCACAGTAGACTTAAACCCCGCAACTTATTCCTACCTGTCCTTGAACGATAGATCTGAAATTTCCGTTAGTTCCGTTTAGGATTTCTTATTATCGTAACTAACAAACTGTTTCTTACAATTCTGAAATGCATTAACACTTTGTCATTTAATTAATGTTATGCCACGTACTCAGAGATCAACTTCTTTCTCTCTGAGTATGTGGGTCCAATATTGGGTTCTTTCTAAGACCCAGAGCATGCAACCAATGGAACAGGGCTTAAAACCACAAAGAATACAGTGACTTGACACAATACAATGTGATAGATTACCCACACTATATGAAGTATAAGCATCTGAGTCTGGGACTAGTGGCCCCAGGTGTGGGAGGTGTCTCATCAGGTGTGCACTCTCTGAAGGGGCGTGGTACCACTATTTTACTCTTGATCGTCGGGTGAGGGCTGCTGGGAGGTGTAGAGGGAGGCCTTTCATTGGAGGGACCTCCGTCAGTGTGTCGGCCCTCGGGGCTGGGGCCGAACAGATAGAGTAGGCGTGCTTCCTTGCACCTGCCCCTCATGGGGGACGGTTTGCTGGTTTGTCTAGGGAGGTCTCGGCCGGGAGTTCTGGGGGCGTCCCTCTGTGTCTGGTGTCTGCACTCTCACCTTCGTCGGGAGTCTGACAGGGGCTGCCTGCGGTCTCTCCTCCTTCAGGAGTCCGACAGGGGCTGCCTGCGGTCTCTCCTTCAGGAGTCCGACATTGACTGGTGACTTAGGGGCGCTGGTTGTAATGAGTGTACCCCAGGACTCACTATAAGGCCACTCCAGACCTCTTCCAGCAGTGGCTCTGCTGGGGAGCCTACTCTGCCCCCTGTGGTGCGGGGAGAGTGAGAAGGACGTCCCTTTCGGCCTCTGGAGGAGTAAGGCGAGCAAGGGGCGTGACCCGCTCGTCTCCTGGAGGAGTGAGGCTAGCAAGGGTCATGACCCTCTATAGGTCCGAAGGTTCAGCAGATGAGGCCCACATGGTGAGCGGGGCCTCCCCGACAGGCACAGTGGGCACCGCCTCGATTCTGCTAGGCACTGGGACTGCAGGTGAGAGACGTGCAGTGGGCATCTCCACGGTCCTGCTCAGGGCAGGGGCTGTAGGTGAGGGAAACACGGTGGGCGTCCTTTCCCCAACGAGCACAGTGGGCGTCGTCAGTCCTACAGAAGGCAGTAGGTGGAGGGAGCACGGTAGGAGTTCTTCCCCTGACAAATACAGTGGGCGTCGTTGTAGTCCTACTAACGAAGTCTGCTGGGACACAGATCCTGCCCCGATTCCGTTGAGTGCTGGTCCAGGTGGAGGGTAATGCAGCAGGGTGATGTACAGTCACGCATACTAATTTCTGCTCAGAGGTTACCCCTTCCTTCCTCTACCCTGGACAGAGGGAAGGGGGGAATCGCAAACAAGTCTACCCCGCCTTCTGCCCCCAACTCCCCCACCCTCCACCTCCAGCTGCCAGTTACTGATTAGACGCAAATTTTCTCATGTCCTGTAAACATGACTAAACTGTCGTCGCACACGCTTTCAACGGCCAAGATTTGGACTATATTTTTAGAATAAATTATTACCGTATTGAATAAGGAGTTGCAGGGAAGGTTTGGAGCCAGCAGATCCAGTTGTTAGAATGACTATATTTGTAGTCGCCACGCTGTCAGTGCAAAATTTAAGTCGTGTGTGTGTGTGTGTGTTTGTGTGTGTGTGTGTGTGTGTGTGCAGTTTATAAGCCCAGCTACCCAGCTATGTGAAGTGGAACGGTCACTCTAATAAAAATTACGAATATTGGTCTGGTGTTCTCTATTTGAACTTGGCACATAATGAGAAATAAAATTATATATATATATATATATATATATATATATATATATATATATATATATATAAAATAGCTTTCCATACATCTGACCTAAGTGTGTGTGATAAATGTTGCCTGCACACGATATACGAAGGAGCGGTGACGGTATAACTGACTGCTGATCAGGCCTAAGGTGGGGGGAGGGGAGGGGTGAGAGGCGGGGAAGACTTAAGACAAAGAAAGAGAGAGAAGGGGGAGAGGGGGAGAGAAGCAAAGAGAAAGTTATATAAATTTAAAAAGAAAGAGTGAGTGGGAAAAGTAAATTCAGAGAGAGAGAGAGAGAGCTGGGGGAAGTGAAAAGGTAAGCACTGGAACCCAGAATTGTGCAGCGGACGACACTGGATTACAATGATGGTGAATATTTTCAGTTTGAGAATGCAGTTCAATACGGTAATAATTTATTCTAAAAATATAGTCCAAATCTTGGCCGTTGAAAGCGTGTGCGGCGACAGTTTAGTCATGTTTACAGGACATGAGAAAATTTGCGTCTAATCAGTAACTGGCAGCTGGGGGTGGAGGGTGGGGGAGTTGGGGGCAGAAGGCGGGGTAGACTTGTTCGCGATTCCCCCCTTCCCTCTGTCCAGGGTAGAGGGGGGAAGGAAGGGGTAACCCCTGAGCAGAAATTAGTACGCGTGGCTGTACAGTACCTCTAGTTGATTCCGTTGAGGGGAAGAGGGGTGCGTGGTGGTTGGGGACGTATGTCCATCTTGTCCTGATCTCTTGTTCTCTTCTCATGCCTCTATATGGTCTCCCCTTGGTACTACCCGATACCCATCTTGTATTTCACATATTGTTTTCTATTACAGTTTTACATTACAGGTGTTATCTTGCAAAGATATAAGAGGAATATTATCCATTATCACTTACTGCAACCTTCTGGATACTCCAGTGTCACTTCTTAGGCCGACTGTACAGTATGGACGTCATTTATATAAAGCTCATGTTATTGCTTTCTTTCTTAGCATCAGTGAGTTATGAATATTAAAAGTGCCTTTAAGGTTGTAAGGTCAGCAATGTCCATCATGTGTTACATGTAAGCAATCAATGTTATTGTTGTTGCACAGGACAATCCTGAGGAGTGCAGTGTGTGCTGCATCACCTATGATGAGAGTGAGCGTCGGCCACGCAATCTGTCGTGTGGCCACACCTTTTGTTCGTCCTGCATCTTACAACTGACCACAGCCAACCAGCTGACCTGCCCTGACTGCCGTGCCAGCCACCTCGCCACCTGCCTGGATAATTTCCCAGTAAACTTTATAGCTGAGGCTTTTGTCAAAAAGTTTAAGAATGTACAGCTGGTACAGACAGCAGGAGCAGCTGGTGAAACGCCAAGTGTAAAACCTGCAGAAGAAAAACAAATGCCAGTCAAAACAAGAGGTGGCACAACCCAGAAGAGGCCCAGCGGGATGAGCAGGAAGCTTCGATCCCTGCTGGGGGAGCACGAGAGCAGTATGAGGAGCCAAGTACCTGACTGCCAAGACACCCAGTCCCAGCTGAACCAGTACTGGACCTGGCTGACCGACCATAAGGAACAACTCCTCCATCTGAAGAAAAAGGTGGAGGAAGTCACACACAACATGTCCACGGTTGTGACACTGATAGAGGAGGAGGTGGCCAGAGTGATGGCCATGATCCAAGAAGGAGAGGAAGGAGTGAAGCAGCTGGAGGCCAGACTGGAGTGTCTGCAGAATGCCAACACAGCACAGGAGGCCTTCACGGCCATTGACCACGCTGACCAATGCAGTGTGGAGGTTGAAGACTGGAGGCAGAAGTGCCAAGAACAGTTCCCTGATGTTAACATTGTCACCACCAGCATGAAGGTAGGCAGCCACTCCCTTCTACTTTTACCACCAGGCCTCTGTAGTAACATGAGCACAGTTACACTGACATAAATTATAAACTTGTGATATGTGAAGTGTACATTAGCACATAGTTGGCAGAGTCTCCAGCACTAATGTTTGTGTTAGTATGGACAGGTGCGTGAGGCCGTCAGGACGGCCCTGGATGTACTGGCAGCGGAGACTGATGCCACACACACCCCTGCCCTTCTACCACACCCAGACCCTGCCTCCACCATCATGGACAAGATCAACACCATCACAAAGATGCCACAGCAAATAATAGTAAGTTACCCACTACAGTACTGACCCAACTCACTACACCCATCGCTGAGCTGTGGTATTGGTTAACTGGGACATTAAAACAGAAAGTATAGGGATGCCTTTGGGAGAGCTAGGATCCCCTCCCCAGCCATGTACAAAACCCACAAAATGAGTCCAAAAACAAGTTTGTAGCTCACCTAAACCTCGAAATAGCTTTAAAACAAGCCAAACTGAGCCTGAAAGCAGTTTATAATTCACTAAGACTCAAAAACAAAATCAGAAATTCATCGAAAATAAGTCTGGAAAAAAAAAAAAAATAGTAAACTGTCCCCAAATGACAGTGTTCACCCCACCTATGACTAAAACACATTAATCTAAGTCTATACTCCACCTGTGCCTAAAACACTGTGTCTACACCCCACCTATGACTAAAACACTATGTCTACACCTCACCTATGACTAAAACACTATGTCTACACTCCACCTATGACTAAAGCACTATGTCTACCCATCAGATTACTAGGGACTGGCCATCGATGCTATCCACATACATGCTACTACCCACAGGTTGAGAAGCTCCTGGAGATGAGTCAACACATCAAGACGCTGGTGGAGGATGGTCTGCTATTTGCCATCCAAGAAGACCAAGGTGGCATCCGGTCCTCCAGGATAACCCTAGAAAATGACCAGATATACATGCACTGCCTTCAGGATCAGCCACCACCCCCCCACGCCCACACACTGCAGGTAACTCCACCACTGTGACATGTACCATCAACTCTCTCACCTGTTTGAGTCTTACTCCTTAACATCCACATAGCATATACCCGCCTGTGTTATACTGTGCCCAGCTGCATGTTTCCTATCCACGTCAAACCACTGACTCACTCCCTCATCATTGCTTTTATACTCCCTTCAACTTTTCTTCACCAGCGTTTATGTCATCACCAAACTCTTCTTCCTAAATGCATTTCACCTTCTTTTTATGTTGCACAACATCCTGTTTGTTCTTCAGTATCAGGAGACTTGAAATGCTTCAGTGTTTGCAGTGTTTACGTAAAATCCTGTTTGTTCTTCAGCAACTGTAATCTTGAAATGCTTCAGTGTTTGCAGTGTTTACATAACATCCTGTTTGTTCTTCAGCATCAGTAGACTTGAAATGCTTCAGTGTTTGCAGTGTTTATCACTGAATTTCATCACAATAGTTTGTAATGGCAGTGTCATTTTGTAGTTCAAAACAGTTATTGGTTGTGACCTCATTCACATTATTTATACAGTAATGCCCCATTCATCCGGATGTCCACCATCTTTACGATTCATAACCCAGACGCTGTTATCTGGCTGTATTAAACCATTATATGTACATTTTCCATTTTATCCAGATAAAATACTTGCAATCCGGTGGAAATTTTGGCTGCAAGAACATTTTTGTTGGGTTGGACGGGATTAGCCCAGTGGCGCCACGCTGTCTGGCTGGGTAGTTCACCCAGTGTCTGCTAGGGACCCCCTCGGCTGTTCCCACTTCCCACACATCAACCGTGTAGCGAACAGCTCCTCTCGTATAGTTACTATGGCAACACAAGCGGTGGCTTTTGTGGTTATTCCCTACCTGCTTCAGGCCTTGCTGTTCCTTTCATGCCCCCCTTCCTAGAGTGTGTGATGATGACCCCTCCACCACAGAAAAGGAAGAGGGTAGTGCTGACTCTGCACAAGAGGCAAGAGATCCTCGGTAAGATTGATGCAGGATGGTCGACTTCCCGCATCTTAGATAGTATGATCTGGCCCGCTGAACCCTGCGTGACATCAGGAAATCCCATAACAAACCGACCCAGTACACAGCAGACTTTGGCAAGAGCAACAGATGCAGTGCCAAATGGAAGGCTAGGGCATCCCCAGCATGCCAGTGTCAACCGTTCAACATTAACCTGGTACTGCCAGCTACGGGCTGCAGGCGTGCAAGTGCGTGGGACTGAGTTGAAAGGCGTTGCTGGGAAGTTTGCCCACCTTCACAATGTCCCTGACTTCAAGGCATCTGAAGGTTGGTTGTTCAAGGTCAAGCTTCAACATGGCCTTACAAATCGTACATCCAGTGGCGAAGCTGTGGACACTAATGAGGAGGGGGTGGAGGAGTTTCGTCAGATTCTGTTAGGCACGATTGAGGAGGGCCTCGCTATTGGTCAAGTCTATAATGCTGACAATAATGGCCTCATCTACCGTTCCTTGTAACCCAGTAAATCACTGACAACGCTGGGTGGTAACCATATAACCACACCATAGGGTCAGGTGCAGCCAGCTACAGTGCTGGTTAAATGGATGGAAATGCAAATGTGGCATCCACCCATAAACCAAACCACACTTTTCCCAGTGTCTGGCTGTGATGAGGCACTGTCAGCCACAAGTGAGCACCATACACTGCATGTGATAACCCTGCAGGGATGGTTACTTGCCTGTGGTTGATAGATCTGACCAGAAAGACTGGGGCTGATCCCACAACAACCTATCAGTATATACAAAGCATCAGCTGTACCATGAACAACCTCAGTGGGGACTGAACAACCTCACTGAGGACTGAACAACCTCAGTGGGGACTGAACAACCTCAGTGGGGACTGAACAACCTCACTGAGGACTGAACAACCTCAGTGGGCACTGAACAACCTCAGTGGGCACTGAACAACCTCACTGAGGACTGAACAACCTCAGTGGGGACTGAACAGCCTCAGTGGGCACTGAACAACCTCAGTGGGCACTGAACAACCTCAGTGGGCACTGAACAACCTCAGTGGGGCTGAACAACCTCATTGAGTATTTTTTGTACAAGTCTGGAGTCATTTGCTTTGATCCTTTTGAGTAAGTAATCCAGAACTGGTTATGTTGAGGCAAATTAGAGGAAGACTCCAGCCCAGCACCTCAGACCAACTTTATGGGGCCAGAAAGGCTTGTCATATACTATCTCCATTGTTCACCCTTAAATAAACTTGGGTTTTGAGGTGATAAAGCTTCTTTTCAAAGCAACGTGTCAATTATAGTAAAAAGAAAGTTGGTCTTACCTTGAAGGCTGACTTACACCGCTGACGACAGCAGTTACATCAAGCTGTTTGCCACTCGTTGTCCACACCTTTGCTCCTCGTTCAACTTCTCATTATCGGCCATGTCTTCACCTCTTTCAGCGTCTTTACTCCAACCATTTTCAGTTTCAATATATTGTCATAGCCTCAATATATATATATATATATATATATATATATATATATATATATATATATATATATATATATGCGACTGCAACACAATGGCGAGGTGTTCAGGAAGTTAGCCAAAGAAACCTTGATGGACTCTGAAAGAACAATAATGGCCCCCAGTCCCGTGCAGCCCTTAAATGGGCAGGGGGTGCTAAGAATCTCACGGTTGCCTCAATTACAATCTAATTCCTTTGTCAATGCAAAAAATACAATTAAAATTGGTAACTGGAATGTGAGAACGCTAAATCATGACGGTAAAATCGATGAGTTAGTGAAGATTTTTCAAAATTACGGACTTGATATTTGTGCTCTGACAGAAACTAGATTAACTGGAGTCGATAAGTTGGATTTGGAGGATGGTATACGTTTATTGATATCTGGTCGACAGGACGGAATGCATTATCAGGGAGTAGGATTGTTGCTGGGTTGTAAGGCAAATAAGGCTTTATGTGAGTGGGATCCTATAGATGAGCGATTGTTATACGCACGGTTTAAATCAAATCATGGCAACATCAGTCTGTTTGTGTGTTATGCACCTACTAATGATGCACTCGATGAAAGGAAAGACACATTTTATGAAAAGTTGCAAGAAGGAGTAGGAAGGGTACCTAGACATGATGTTTTGATTTGCGTTGGAGACTTTAATGCAGTAATGGGCTGTTCAAATGAGGGATTTGAGGCATGTATGGGTAAGATGGGAGTTGGTAGTAGGATGAGTGAAAACGGAGTGAGGTTTGGAAGTTTCTGTCTAGCAAATGACTTAGTCATCGGGGGCACACTCTTTCAGCATTGCAATATACACAAGACAACTTGGGTGTCGCCGTGTGGAAAATATAAAAATCAGATTGATCACATCGCTATCAGTAGGAGGCATAGAAGTTCTCTGCTAGATGTTCATGTTAAACGGGGAGCGGATATTGGTAGTGACCATCAACTCAGCATTGCAAAAATAAGGTTTAAACTCAAAAATCAGAAGAAGGAAAAATCTGGTGTTGGTAGATACGATATTGTTAAGCTTAGAAGGGAAGGAGAAGAAAAGGAGGAATTCAGATTAGAATGCAGAAATAGGTTTTTGGTGTTGGAAACGTTGGAAGAGGGGGAGAGAAGTGTAGATGAGATGTGGGAGGATGTGAACAAATTTTTGCATGAGACTGCTGAATGTACGATTGGAAGGAGACATAGCTTCAGGAGAAAGAAATGGATATCAGAGGAAACGTGGGATATGATAAAAAAGAGAGGTGAGGCTAAATTGAGGAGTGAGTTGCAATGCGTTGATGAACGAGAGATTGAATTAGCAAGAGCTGCGTACTGGAGTTTGAATTCAGAAGTAAGAAGGTTAGCTAGGAGAGATAAAAGAAGATGTGTGGATGAAAAGGTTGCAGAGACTGAAATCTTAATAAACAAAAATGATGGACAGAGTCAAAGAATAGCATCTGAATCGATTAGAGAACTGAGTGGTAATGCAGGTAAACGCAAGGAAATACCAGTTAGAGACAGGGAAGGAAATTTATTAACCAAAGATGGAGATATTAAAAATAGATGGAAAGAGCATTTTGAGACAGTTCTTAATAGACCAATACCACCAGAAGAGGATATACCGTCTGCTCAGGAAGATTTAAATATAGAAACAGGAGAGTTGAGGCTTGCAGAAGTGGAGAAAGCAGTAAAACCGTTAAAGAATAATAAGGCACCAGGGGAGGATGGTTTATTTCCGGAAATGTTTAAAGTGGAGGGGGATAGATTAATAATGATCTTGACCAAGCTATTCAATAAGATATGGGTGACGGGGTTACTACCATCAGTTTGGAAGAATGGTGTAATTGTTAAAGTTCCGAAGAAGGGAGACCTGAGTGAATGTGGTAATTGGAGGGGAATCTCTTTGTCACCGATAGCTTTGAAAGTTTTCAGTAGAGTGTTGTTAAATAGGTTGGAGCCGGTGGTTGAGGGTATTCTGAGGGATGAACAGGCTGGTTTTAGAAAGGGACGTGGTTGCAATGATCAGATCTTTATAGTAAGGCATTTGATGCAGCAAGTTAATGAAATGAGAGTACCGTTAAGTCTTTGTTTTGTTGATTTTGAAAAGGCTTTTGATAGTGTTTCGAGAGAGACTATGGGGAAGATCATGAGACATTATGGAATACCAGAGGAGTTTGTGAGGGTCATTATGAACATGCATGAGGACACATTTTGTAAAGTGATGGTTGATGGTTGTCTTAGTGATTCGTTTGAAGTCAAGTCCGGAGTAATTCAAGGTGGTGTTCTATCGCCTTTACTATTTATATTGGTCATTGATTACATTATGAAACGCGTTGGAACAGAAACCGGTGCAGGTATACTTTGGGGAGAGAACAGGAAACTTTTGGATTTAGATTATGCAGATGATATAGTTTTGATTTGTGATGGGCCAGAAGAGATGCAGAGAGTGTTGGACTGTTTGGTGAGTGAAGGTCGCAAGGTGGGTTTGGTTATTAATTGTGGAAAAACTGAAATAATCAATATGAATATGGAAAATGCGCAGGAATGTGTAATTGAAGGTATGGTTGTAAAGCAAGTTGATAGGTTTAAATATTTAGGTACTTATTTAGCCAAGGATGGTTCTTTGAACTTTGAATTCCAGGAAAGGTTAAAGAAGGCTAATCAGGCAATGGGAATGCTTAAAAATATTTGGAATAATAACAATTTCTCTGTGCATACAAAAATCAAAATTTATAAGGTAATGGTTAGGAGTATCTTAATTTATGGACACGAGTCTTGGTACAGCACAGTGACTATGGAAAATAAATTCTTGGTGTTTGAAAATAAAGCACTTAGAAGAATATTAGGAGTTAAGTGGTGGGAAAGGATACCAAATAGTAGAATTAGAGACATAACGGGAGTGCAGCCGATCGATGAATATGTTAGATTCTCACGATGGAAGTGGCTAGGACATGTGTATAGGAGACAGGGAACTGTACGAGGTACACCAGGGTGGGTGGCACTTGGTAGGAGAGGTAGAGGAAGGCCAAAAGAGACGTGGGTGAGGACAATGAGACGGGAAGCTGGAGATGAGTGTTGGGGAGATCTTGAGGAGTTAGCACAAGATAGGATGTGGTGGTGTGAGTTCATCGAGGCCCTATGCATCCCCGAGGGTGCCACAGGAAATGATTGATTGATATATATATATATATATATATATATATATATCAGTTTGTGAGAGACTAACGAGGAGAGTATGTGAGTGAGCTGCAAGGGGAGAAGCTGAGGATGAGATGGAGGGATGGAGTAGAGACGTATATGTGAGAGGGGGTGTGAGCTGGGGGGAGGGCCGTGCAATGGCGGCAGACAGGGAGAAGATGGTGATTTGTTTGTGGCCACCCCTTACGGGATCAAGGCGTCTGGCAGTAGGTAACCAAACATTGGATACTACCAATATTACTATACTCTTTTCACTCTAACTTGGCCAAGATTTTCAAAGTTTTTCAGCTTGTTTCTTAGTTCAGTGGCAGAATGAGACAATGCTATGGCCCTACATCCTTTCCCTAGCACTTCTTTGTGACTATATAGCATCATAAAAAGACAATACTATGGCTCTACATCCTTTCCCTAGCACTTCTTTGTGACTATATAGCATCATAAAAAGACAATACTATGGCCCTACATCCTTTCCCTAGCACTTCTTTGTGACTAGCATCATAAAAAGACAATAATATGGCTCTACATCCTTTCCCTAGCACTTCTTTGTGACTATATAGCATCATAAAAAGACAATACTATGGCTCTACATCCTTCCATAGCACTTCTTTGTGACTAGCATCATAAAAATACTATGGCTCTACATCCTTTCCATAGCACTTCCTTGTGACTAGCATCATAAAAAGACAATACTGTGGCTCTACATCCTTTCCATAGCACTTCTTTGTGACTAGCATCATAAAAAGACAATACTATGGCTCTACATCCTTTCCATAGCACTTCTTTGTGACTAGCATCATAAAAAGACAATACTATGGCTCTACATCCTTTCCATAGCACTTCTTTGTGACTAGCATCATCTACCATTAATTCATTGTCAGTATTCAAGATGGAAAGATGGCAATTTTAGGCCAGGTTAGAGTAAAATGAGTCTAGCTTAAGAGGTTCCTAACACATCTTCTGTAGCTATTTAACCTACTGCGTCTTTGTTATCTATCTTATTTTACCTTAAGTTGGCCAACAGTGTTAAAACCTTAATAGAAATATGGCAGGGATAAGGGACTGAATAGGAAGGCTGCCAGAGATTGAGCAGTGTAGAAAGCCACCATTAGGTGACCAAGGCCAACGCATGCATCTTGGAACCTTTATAAATGATACAACACTGAGAGTGTGACCTCAGGGGTAAAGGAGTGAATAGGAAGGCTGCCAGAGATCGAGCTGCATGGAGAGCCGCCATTAGGTGACCAAGGCAGACGCATGGAAGTAGGTTGGAGCCTATATAAATGATACAGTACTGACAGTGTGACATCAGGGGTAAAGGTCCATAGGGAGGCTGCCAGAGATTGACCAGCGTGGAAAGGCGCCATTAGGTGACCAAGGCAGACGCATGGAAGCAGGTTGGAGCCTTTATAAATGATACAGTACTGACAGTGTGACATCAGGGGTAAGGGAGTGAATAGGAAGGCTGCCAGAGATTGAGCAGCGTGTAGAGGCGCCATTAGGTGACCAAGGCTGAGGCATTGCTGCTGGAGCCTTTATAAACAATACAAAGTGTGTGCATTCAGTAGTAATGCTAAGTCAGTCCACTTCTACACCAAAGTACAGTACATGCTTGGCTATCATCAACCCTGGCAGGTACTTGCATCAGTCAAATGTAGCTAAACACTTGGTAACTACACAATTATCACGGAAAAGACATTCACCCACGGGTATACAGTACAGGCCAAGATTCACGGCTAAATTACACTACCATTTTTTTATTGACCCGGGGGGAGGGCAGCGAAATGGCAGGGGATAGGGTGACATGGAGACGATTTGTTTGGGGTGTGAGCTGGGAGAAGGGCAGCGAAATGGCAGGGGATAGGGTGACATGGAGACGATTTGTTTGGGGTGTGAGCTGGGGAGAGGGCAGGGAAATGGCAGGGGATAGGGCGACATGGAGGTAATTTGTTTGTGGCCACCCCTTACAGGATAAAGGCGTCTGGCAATAGATTAACAGACAGATAGATAAACTTGTCGTCATCATACCAACTTTACTCAATTTTTTGCCCATAAAATGAACTTGGGTTTTGGGGTAACAAGAGTCCTATTTAACAATGTGTCAAAGAGAACGTTATGTCTCACCTTGGAGGATGTCAAGTACACGTATGATGGCAGCAGCTACATCACCTTGGAGGA
Source organism: Coenobita brevimanus (assembly GCF_032717465.1). NCBI lineage: Eukaryota > Metazoa > Arthropoda > Malacostraca > Decapoda > Coenobitidae > Coenobita > Coenobita brevimanus. The sequence continues at coordinate 3,899,649 of NC_136989.1, forward strand.
TGTCAAGTACACGTATGATGGCAGCAGCTACATCACCTTGGAGGATGTCAAGTACACGTATGATGGCAGCAGCTACATCACCTTGGAGGATGTCAAGTACACGTATGATGGCAGCAGCTACATCAGGTTTCATACGCGTTGGCCACATCTTTGCTCCACCTTGTTCAACTTCTATCACCTTGTTCAACTTCTCTATCATCCATCTTCACCTCGTTCAAACTCAGTACTACAACTGTCTTCTGTTTCTCCTCCATATCAGTCTTGGCAAATCCTGAAAATAATAATAACAACAATTTTGTCCAAGGGAATTGATGGCTGCTCTATATGGCTGTACTATTTGATGGTAAATCCAAATATGAAATCAGAGTTTTCCTCTCAGGCGTAGTATTCTTGTGACGCCACGTGTGCTGTGGCACACCTAATGTCTGACTTGGCTCGTATCTCTGACTGGGGTAAAGATAATCTTGTTGTTAATGCATCAAAGACTCAGTTTTTACACCTATCAACCTGACAAAATCTTCTACAGGAGTACCCACTAATGTTTAATAATATCCAGCTCAATCCTGCATCATCCTTGAACATGCTTGGGATTTCATTCACTCGGGACTTTTCTTGGAAAGATCATATTACATCTCTTGTATAATCTGCTTCCAAGAGATTAGGTGTGCTAAGCCGACTCCGTACCTTCTTTGCCCCTGCACAGCTGTTGACTTTATACACGGGTTTTATTCGCCCCTGTGCAGAGTACAACTCTCATGTGTGGGGAGGCTCCCCACATACAGCTCTTCTCAATAGGGTGGAGTCAAAGGCTTTTCGTCTCATTAACTCTCCTTCTCGTACTGGCTCCCTTCAACCTGTCTCTTCGCCGCACTGTTGCATTTCTGTCTCTTTTCTATTGCTACTTCAGTGGTCACTGCTCTTCTGAACTGTCTGTATGCATCCCTCCACCTCTACGACGGGCGCGTAGCACCCGTCTAGCAACAAACTCTCATCCCTTTTCTGTCCAACTCTCTAATGCAGGAGTTAACCGGTACTCCCAGTCCTTCATTTATGCAACAGGTCAGCTCTGGAACTGTCTCGCTCTGTCTGTATTTCCTACTTCCGATGATCTCCAGTTTTTCAAACACATAGTGGTAGGTTGTGGCAACCATCATCCACTCACTTGATGTAGTGCTGCCTACTTCTTCCTTAGCCTTTATCATTCTTTTTCTGTGCCTACCCTCCTCTCTTCCTATTTCTCCCATCTTTCCCATCACTTCTTATTGCTTTTCCTTCCTTTACAGGTGGCTTTACATTGAGCGACAAGCCAAATGGTTTCCTGTAAGCCAAGAAACCACTTACAACGCTGGGTGGTAACCATATAACCACACCATACGTGCTTCTTACGTGTCAACAAGTGGGTTGGTGGAGGGTTAGTGCCCCTCCCCGTAAAACAACTAA
>NC_136989.1:3903588-3966088 GCF_032717465.1 Coenobita brevimanus
GACATCTGGTGGGGAAACTACTACAAGATATAAAAGCCGCTCGACCACAAGTCTAAAATATACTTCTCTACAAGTAACTACAAAGTCTTTATGACATACTTGACCCAGTATGGTCAAAAGTAATATACAAGTTAGAAAGTGGAGATGACATACAATTACCCAAACTTCATGTCCCGCTTGAACAATTCACAATGGTCAATAATACATTATACAAAATTAACTCTAAACAACCAAAATGCCAAAGAAATACTAACCAGTTGGTAGTACCTAATGACATGATACCCCAAGTATTACGAATGATACACGACAGCCCACATGCAGGACATCCTGGAAAGGATAAGACATTCAACCATGCCCAGCTATTATATTACTGGCCTTCATTACGAAGAGATATAAACAATCATATAGACAGATGCGAATCATGTGCAAAACACAAAGGATACCCAATCACACCTGCACCAATGGGTAATTACCCAGTACCACATCAACCATGGGACGTTGTCGCTGTTGATTTACTCAAGATGCCATTATCATACAATAATAACCTATACTTATTCGTAGCAACGGATCATTTTTCCCGTTATGTCATTTTAGCTTCAATTAAAGATAAGACAGCAGAGACAGTAGCAAAGGCAATAACAGATAATGTAATATGTCGCTTTACTACCCCAAAGGTACTAATAAGTGATAATGGAGAAGAATTTAATTCTGAGATCTTACAAGAAATATGTAAACAATACAACATCAAAAAGGTTAACGTTTTGGCCTATCACCCAGCATCGAATGGATTGGTAGAGAGACAAAATAAAAAGGTATTAGATGTGCTACGACACATTCTCAGTGAAAATTATGCAAGCTGGGATGATTGGATTCCCAGAGTAGAGGCCTCCATTAATGGGTCTATAAATAAATCCATTGGTGACACACCACATTTCATTATACATGGCTCAGATAAAAAATTACCATATGAGCTCCTAGAAGGTGACAGCATGCCTATATACAATTACGATGATTACTCTAAACTCCGTTTACGTGAATTCCAGGACATTCACAAAAGAGTCAAAAAACAATTAACGATGTCCAAGGAAGAAATGACGGAGGCATTTAACAAGAAGGCAAAAGATTCACCTATCAGCTTAGGAGACACTGTTTACGGAGTCATTCATACGAGAGACAATAAATTATTCCCAAAATTTGAGGGCCCATACAGAGTAATTAACATAAAAGCAAACAAAGTTTTAATTAAGTCACTTTCAAGTGGCGAGGAAAAACAAGTTCATATTGACCATTTAAAACGAGTTTCAAGGGAATTATCACATAATTATTCAGCCTCGGATACAACCTAACAGGTGAACGTACCTCAAGAAACAAAGCAAGAACACAACAATGATTACAAAAAGAAATTAAGGTCATATACCAAACAATCGAACATAGGTGCAACTATTCCAATGAAATCTACAGTACATCATTTACGAGAATTAAATATCGATTTAAACTCCTTCTATAAATGAAATAACAGCCAACCGTAACGCACATCATCACTATCATCAACCACAGCTTTATAGGAAATTAATACATTTTTTTTTTTTCGGTAGGTTACGATGAAGGGACTTATGCTATGGATTCTCCTATACATAGTAAGAGTATATGCGCACCTAGACCCCAAGCATATAGTACGACAAGGATGCCTCATAGCTCCAACGGCCACGACTACAATCGTCAAGGACGTCATGAGTACTGAAATAAGTCTAGATTACTTGTATGACTTACCTACTTATGTAGAAAGACTTGCGACGCCGATGCGAACTCTGGACTTCAAGATAGGGAATTATGTTTCACAAGCACATAACACCAAGGAAGTGGATGAAATGGTGAAGTTAGCGAAATGGAAACTAGAACAGGCGAAGTCAACTATGCTCGTCATGATCCAAGATCTCCCATCTTATGGAACGGAGGTACTGAGCGACAGGAACAATATCACACGTACTCGCCAAAAGCGCGGTTTGTTCGATCTGGGCGGCGCAATTCTTGGGAACATCTTTGGATTGGCTACAGAGGATGACCTTAAAGAAATAAACAACAAATTTAATAAGATAGCTCAGGTACTAACATACCAGGATAAATTCATCACAGGACAGAACTCGGCAATGAAGACAATTGTGAAAAATCTGAAACAAGCAGAAAACGTAGCTCTCGAGAGTATAGATAAAATAAATGACTTAGAGGGCAACGTTACTCTTTTCCAGCACTTCTCCATCATCACAGAACATATTGACACGATTCTACTACAATTAGAGAACACTAGAGATCATTTCAGGGCACTTATGCAAGGAATTTCGAATGCTGGTGATGGCAAGATCACAAATGACTTACTCCCAGTTCATGAGCTACGTCAGATAGTTAGTCAAGGCATACATAAACATAAATTGAAGCCGTTGTTCCGCAGTAGGGAATTTATGCAATATTACCCGTACTTAGAAGCAACACTAACACCAACATCAGTGATAGTTCATGTACCATTCATCACGGAAGGCCTGTTCACAGTATACCAAATACACCCCTTCCCCTATAGAAACAACAACACTTTGGTCATCATCAACATCAACACAGACACCGAACTCATCATGGTCTCCAAGAGACGAGACACTGTCACTTTCGCAAGTGAGTCAACGATTGAGCGAAAGTGCCGCACATCCTTGCATGCTGTTCATCTTTGTCCTGCGTACATTTTCACGTTTCAGCCTACTGATACGGTCCCTTGTGAAATGGCTATCATCAGCAATAACAATATTCATCATCATTGCAACTTCACTTTTGCTCCAGATAAACTTGTACACCATCAACGCATTGGACACTCACAGTTTTTTTATTTCCCTCATAACACATCAGTTTACATAGTCTGTCCAGATATACCACCATCTCATACATCAGCCTCAGGATTATACATAGCACCAGACGACTGTGCGGTATTTACACCATCCATGTCTACTTTTTCCACCATCAATCACTACGCCATTATCAACCATACACACAAACATTTCCACCCACTGCCTAATATGAACTTAAACATGAGCACAAGTATTAAGCTGACTTCACCTAAGTTTGAAACTATGCAGCTGATCAATGAAACAATGAAGCCCTGGGAAGATTTGAGTTTGAGTATGTTCAACCCATATTATGTGTATAGCCCAGCACCTACTGTCTTTATAATCATCTGCATTGTAGTTGCAGTACTGCTGTTCGCAATGCACAGAATGCATGCAAGAATTACTAATTTGGAGTCATTATTTAGTGGGGGGAAAGTTAACATCACAGTTAACCACCCTGAATGAAGTGTATATATTTTGTATATAGTATTAATTATATATATAAAAAAAATAAATAATAATAATAATAATAATAATAATAATACAAAGAAGAATGACCCATATATGGCAGACCAGTACCATTATCTTTGAATGAAATATTAATAACTCTTACAATAATCTTAATTTTAAACTATTTTTTATTCTTGCATGTATGCATTTCACTATAATATCCCAAGTACATACTGTATTACAGTTAAATAATTTACTTTAATGCATTTATTCAAATATGTATACAACTGATTTATAATGTAATATTACTGAATAATCACTATTTACTATGAATAATATATGTATACAATATTCATACAATTATGTTACTTTACAATATTATGTATTTCACTTAATTAGCTTATAAGTTCATTATAATGTGTATGTAGTATGTATTAATATGTTATAACTATTAAATGTCGATGGTACGCCATTTTCGCGCGGCCGAGCAAATGTACGACTACATAATAGATAGATAGATAAATAGATAGATAGAGAGACAGATAGAAGCAGGAAGTCAAATGATGAGAAGGTGTTGTGTCTGCGAGAATCGAGCAGTGCTAAACATGCTTACACCCTCTTAACACTGAGGAAAGCTGACGACGGCGGCCAGTAAGGAGATGATGCAGTTAGCTGTCAGCAGTCCTCTCGTGAACAAAGATCCACAAGGAACACACGTGACACACCCCTGCTACACCAGATTTTAGGAAAGAGAGGGTAGAAGGAGACAAGCGACCCTAGAGAGAGGTCGAGACGGAGATTAGCCACCGAACAGGCTAGACAGAAGGAGACAAGCGACCCTAGAGAGAGGTCGAGACGGAGATTAGCCTTAGAACAGAAAGAGAGAGAGATAGCGAGACAGGGAGGTAGCTACCCGGGACTTATACTCTTCCCATAGAGAGACCTGTTTAATATTTCCAAGACAAATAAAAATAGTCCCATACTATTCTTTACCTCTCCCGTCACTACATGACATCTGGTGGGGAAACTACTACAAGATATAAAAGCCGCTCGACCACAAGTCTAAAATATACTTCTCTACAAGTAACTACAAAGTCTTTATGACAGTGATGATGATGGTGGTGATGATGATGATGATGATAATGATGATGATTATGATGATGATGATGGCGGTGGTTGTGGTGATGGCGGCAGTGGTGATTATGATGATGATGATTATTATGATGATGATGATGATGATGATGATGATGATGGCAGCATTGGTGGTGATCATGATGATGATGATGATGATGATGGCAATGGTGGTGATGGTGGTGATGATGGTGATGATAATGATCGCGGCAGTGATGATGATGATGGTGGGAGTGGTGGTGGTGGTGGTGGTGATGGCGGCGGCTGTGGTCATGATGATGATGATGATGATGATGGTGATGATGATGATGATGGTGGTGGTCGTGATGATGATGATGATGATGATGATGATGATGGTGATGATGATGATGATGATGATGGTGATGATGATGATGATGGTGGTGGTGGTGGTGGTGGTGGTGGTGGTGGTGATGGCGGCGGCGGTGGTCATGATGATGATGATGATGGTGATGATGATGATGATGGTAGTGGTGGTGGTGGTGGTGGTGGTCGTGGCGGCGGCGGTGGTCATGATGATGATGATGATGATGATGATGATGGTAGTGGTGCTGGTGGTGATGGTGGTGATGCGGCGGCGGTGGTCATGATGATGATGATGATGATGGTGATGGTGATGGTGATTGTAGTGGTGGTGGTGGTGATGGCGGAGGCGGTGGTCATGATGATGATGATGATGATGATAATGATGATGATGATGGTGGTGGTGGTGGTGGTGATGCGGCGGTGGTGGTCATGATGATGATGATGGTGTGGTGGTGGTGATGGCGGCGGCGGTGGTCATGATGATGATGATGATGATGGTTTGTTGGTGGTGATGGCGGCGGCGGTGGTCATGATGATGATGATGATGATGGTGGTGGTGGTGGTGATGGCGGCGGCGGTGGTCATGGTGATGATGATGATGATGGTGGTGTGGTGGTGGTGATGGCGGCGGCGGTGGTCATGATGATGATGATGATGATGGTGTGGTGGTGGTGATGGCGGCGGCGGTGGTCATGATGATGATGATGGTGGTGTGGTGGTGGTGATGGCGGCGGCGGTGGTCATGGTGATGATGATGATGATGGTGGTGTGGTGGTGGTGATGGCGGCGGCGGTGGTCATGGTGATGATGATGATGATGGTGGTGTGGTGGTGGTGATGGCGGCGGCGGTGGTGGTCATGATGATGATGATGTCTTACACTTCTCCTTCTTTCCTCCCTCCCTCCTCTTCCTTCCTGTCTCTGCCTCCGTGACTGACCTTGTTGTGTTGTGCAGGTGAGTGAGGTGCTGGGGGCCATGGACCCCTCCTCCACCCTGGTCCACCTGGACCTGGCATGGGGGGGGTCAACAAGAGGGCGGGTCCACATCCGGCTGAGTCCCAACACGCCTGCAGCACGGCAGTTTGTGCTGCTGTGTACCGGCCAGACCGGCGTCTCATACCGCAACACTATATTACACGACGTGTGGAACAAGGGCAGGCCGGGGGAGTGTGTGTGGGGTGGGGACTACGAAGGGAAGGGAGGGGCAGGAGGGGCAGGGATAATAGACATCAGTGGTGGGCAGTACCGGGAGTCAGGCAGGGCGGGGGACGTGAGGTGGGGGTGGTATGGTGATGCTGCCAAGGCTGCCCAGTTTGCCATCGCCACCAGGGACTGTGAAGGTGTCGTGCCGGTCCCTACTGTCTTTGGTGAGGTGGTCAGCGGGCTGGAGGTGGTGAGGGCAGCAGCCAACCACAGTGACATCACACAGGTCACTGTGGTGGACTGTGGTATTGTGCTCAACCAATAGTTACTCTACTACATCAGTGTACTCTAATGTGCATCCTTCATGATAATTGCATTACATTGTACATCATGTACTGTATGTACCCCCATGATTACTACCCCCATGTACAGCATTGTACTACCCTCATGTACTACTCCCATGCCTACTATACTATGCTGTACAGTACACATAAGGGTAGTACAGTACACTAGTACAGTACACATAAGGGTAGTACAGTACACTAGTACAGTACACATAAGGGTAGTACAGTACACTAGTACAGTACATATAAGGGTATTACATTACACATAAGGGTATTACAGTACACATAAGGGTAGTACAGTACACATAAGGGTAGTACAGTACACATAAGGGTAGTACAGTACACATAAGGGTAGTACAGTACACATAAGCACATAAGGGTAGTACAGTACACATAAGGGTAGTACAGTACACATAGTGATGTACATTAAACATAGCAACCAACCTTTTGACAAAAGACAACCAAGTGCTGCGGCTCTCTCTCTCTCTCTCTCTCTCTCTCTCTCTCTCTCTCTCTGGGTATAAAATAATAATAATAATAATAATAATAATGACGATATTGTTCATAATTAGTAATAATAATGATCCAACAAACCAACGTTGTCTGGCTGCACTTATGAACACAGCGGTTAATTCAAATGTTTTTACCATATATGTTCTTTTATCTATCTATCTATCTATCTATATACAGGGTGTTTCAAAAAACGTGTTCATAAATATGAGGACATATTCATCAGACAAAACTAAGACTATATTACTCTGTAACGTTTTGGCTGAGTAGTTGTAATTTGGGAGATATTACACGTTTAAAGTTATCGATAGATAGAAAATATAAAAGTCTCGGGAGTGAAAACGACAATGTCATAGGTAAGCCAGGGCAGGAAGGCCAGGCCAACACGTGCTACTGCGGTTAGACTAGTGGTTCGGCCTGGCTACACCAATTGCAATGCTGCAACCTTGACGCCAGTAGTAGTAGTAGTAGTAGTAGTATTGGTAGTAGTAGTAGTAGTAGTAGTAGTAGTACTGCGGTTAGACTAGTGGTTCGGCCTGGCTACACCAATTGCAATGCTGCAACCTTGACGCCAGTAGTAGTAGTAGTAGTAGTAGTAGTACTGCGGTTAGACTAGTGGTTCGGCCTGGCTACACCAATTGCAATGCTGCAACCTTGACGCCAGTAGTAGTAGTAGTAGTAGTAGTAGTACTGCGGTTAGACTAGTGGTTCGGCCTGGCTACACCAATTACAATGCTGCAACCTTGACGCCAGTAGTAGTAGTAGTAGTAGTACTGCGGTTAGACTAGTGGTTCGGCCTGGCTACACCAATTGCAATGCTGCAACCTTGACGCCAGTAGTAGTAGTAGTAGTAGTAGTAGTAGTAGTAGTACTGCGGTTAGACTAGTGGTTCGGCCTGGCTACACCAATTACAATGCTGCAACCTTGACGCCAGTAGTAGTAGTAGTAGTAGTACTGCGGTTAGACTAGTGGTTCGGCCTGGCTACACCAATTGCAATGCTGCAACCTTGACGCCAGTAGTAGTAGTAGTAGTAGTAGTATTGTTACTATTATTAATTATTATTATTATTATTATTATTATTATTGTTATTATTATTAGTAATTTTGTTATTATTATTATTATTATTATTATTATTATTGTTATTATTTTTAATTATTGTTATTGTTACTGCAGTATGTATATGATATTAAATGCGCTTTTGTTCGCCTATTTATGTTCACTGTATTTGTATAGCCTAGAGCTGGGTCTTATACTGTTAAATATTTTTGTCGGATTTGTTGGAGGTCTTGTAAACCCAATGCTTCACCAAGTTTTGTTTCGGTGCCTCGAGAAATTGATAGCTATGACTTGAAGTTCATTCTAGACAGCCGGCTACTTGCTGTGTGTGCTTGAGAGCCTCAGGCAGACGTCTGTTGGGAGGCATTGAGCGAGGTCTGGCTGTGGCTGCTAGTGTTTATGAGGAGCACAGATGTAAGTTAACATTTCCTCGAGCCATAGAGTTAAGCAGTGGATGAGTGCTTGTAAAATATGGCTGTTCATTTAACTTAATGTAATTTGAGTATTTGTGTATATTAGAGTGAAGCATTGGGTTACTAGGAATTTTCTTTTTCAGTTGTACAGTGCAGTTACGTCATGTGAGATGTCTGCGAGAATAAAGCCGATGTATCTGTCACAGTCTCTGTTCACCCTGATTGCTGGCAGCCACAAAGTACAAATATCCTGGCGGATTAACACTGCGGCACCGGGTCTGCGGTTCACTTGGATCTGCTTCACCAGAGTGCAGTGTTGGGAACCATGAGTGTTTAGGTTTAACTGGTGCAGTGTTAAGAATACTTGGAGTTACCGTGACTTTTGTGTATAAAATGTCTCGCAGTGGCGATATTAGCAAAGAAAAACATGACCTTGGCCGGGAGGATGGCGCCAGAGGTATAGAGGATTTTGTGGATAGTGTGTTCCGTGAACAGATTCTGGCGCTACAGCGTTCCAGTGCTGGTATAGTGGGATCACTCACGAAAAAGGAAAATGAGTTAAGTGATTTGCTGACTTGTGAAAATACAGACAGACTTCTTATAACCGAGAAAGTGGATTCTATTGAACGAACCTTGAGTAATTTCCGAACATGTCATACTCAACTTACCGGATGTCTTGAAAACTTAGACTCGACACATCACCTTAGTGAAGCACAAGCATATCATGAGAACATTATCCAGCGCGTGCAGGGAATATTGTCCGTGGCAAAACAGTGGATAAAGAAACATCCCGACAACGGATTAGTCCAACCAAAAGTTACTGCACGTAAGAATGCAGCTATCGGTGGTGAGACAGTGCAACCCGAAGATAGTGTTAGTGCTGCTGGTAGAGCCAGTGCTGTGTCCTCTACTTCCAGTGCTAGGGCGAGGGTGGCGGCCAGGAAGGCTGCACTTCAGGTCAAAGCACAGCTACTCAATGAGATACAGCAGAAGAAGAATGAAGCTGAGCGACTCGAGCTACAAGCAGACATTGCAGCCGCCGATGCAGAGGAGAAGGTCTTACTACAGATGGAGGACAAAAGGTCAGGACGATCAAGCGTGGGATCAACGCGTGATGGTACCAAGGGTCACTACACTCATAAGGTCTGTAATAATAATGCCTATAGTGAAGTTGTTGACCATGATGGGAATGAACGTAGACCATTTGAGCTTAATCCTTGTGCCGAGGAATGGAGAGAACGCCCACCAAATGTAGTGCCTTTGAACAAACATAACCATCATAATTCGTGTGATCAGGTTCAGGATCAGCGCCATATTCTCGACATATTAAGACTTCCTAAAACAGAAATGATGGTATTTGATGGTGATCCACTAAAGTACTGGCAGTTCATCAGAACATTTGATTCTTGTGTAGGTAACACACTGGCTGATCCTGCTTCAAAATTAAATAGATTACTTCAATATTGTTCGGGAAAAGCGCTGCAGGTAATCGAGAGTTGTGCCATTTTTGACCCCAATGTAGGTTATTTCAGAGCCAGGGAGTTGTTAAAGGAGAGATTTGGTAACGAGTATAAGATTTCTGAAACATGGATAAAGAAAATTACAAGTGGTCCAGTGTTAAGGATGGTAGACAAAGAAGCCTTACAAAACCTGGCAGATACTGTCAGAAGCTGTAAGGAGACACTTGATGCAATGGGTATGTTACAGGAAGTGGATACTCGTAGAATTATGGTGAAAGTCTTGGAACGGTTACCCCTGTACATTCAGGGAAGATGGCGTAAATCGGCAGTTGAGTATCTAGAAGAGAGAGGTAGATATCCTAGTATGTCTACACTAGTAACATTCCTGGAGACCGTTGCTAGAGAGGCCAATGATCCATTTTTTGGATGTTTTGAGGAAAGACAGAGAGAGGATAAGAGCAATAAGAAGGTTGGGTATATAAAGAAAAGGAGTGTAAAGTTAAATACAGAGGCTTCAGAAACAAAGGACAAAGGAACTTTGAGTGATGATAAATGTGTTAAGCAATTATGTTGGATCTGTAAGAATTCTTATCAGCTACGTAATTGTCCTCAGTTTCTGAAGTACTCTCCTGAAAAACGAGTAGAAGTAATTAAGGACATGAAAATATGTTTTAACTGTTTGGCATCAACCAAGCACAAAGCCCAAGGATGCTGGCTGAAAAGGACATGTGATTTTAACGATTGTAAAGGAAAGCATTCAAGACTGTTACACACAGGACTGCAGCTTAGTAAGGGTACTGATACAGAAGCCAGTGAACCAGTAGCAGTAGGTGCAGCAAAGAGTTATGCTTGTGGAAATGCAGGAAGGGACGACTGTATTGCATTACCAGTCGTACCGGTAAATATTCATGGAGCTGGTAAGACAAGAGAAATAAAAACATACGCCTTGCTTGATCCTGGCAGTAGTAAGTCTTTCTGTTCCGTGGACCTGATTAAACAGCTTGGCGTGGAGGGTAATCAGACTTCATTGTTGATGACTACTCTGAGTGACAGCAAAACCATTGAAGTGTTGGAAGTGTCTTTGGAGGTGTCAGGTATTTCTGGTCGGAGTAAGCAAAAGGTTGTACAGATCCCTAAGGCATATGCAGTGTCGAACCTCCCCGAGATGACTGACAGTATTCCAGATGCTTCTTATATTTCAAACTGGAGACATTTAAAGGACCTTGATTTTCCTCAGGTGGGTGGTGGAGTTTCCCTAATCATTGGTCAGGACCTTCCGCATGTGTTAACTCCTCTCGAGGTGAGGAAGGGTCTTCATGGTGAGCCATATGCGGTACGCACACTACTGGGGTGGACTGTAAATGGACCTCTCGGGAAGAGTAGTAAGAATAATGCAGTGTGTAATTTTATTAATTCATTACCAGGAACAGAACCTAGTCTAGAGGAACAGGTAGAGAAATTTTGGAAGCTAGATGTTGGTCAACATCTGGCTAGCTCAGACACACAACTCTCAGTTCTAGATAGGAAGGCTGTGGACGTCTGGATGAACTCTGCTTGTCTCGCTGATGGACATTATCAGTTAGACATACCTTTTAAGTCCAATCCTCCAGAATTACCTGATAATTTTTCTGTTGCTCTTAAAAGGTTAGAGTCTCTTGGTAGAAAGCTATCCAGAGACAGCCAATTGCATGAACTTTATGCGAAGGAGATAGACAGGTTATTGGAGCAAAAGTATGCCGAACGTGTGCCAGATGAAGAGGTGGATGCTCATAGAGGTAGGATATGGTATATTCCTCATCACAGTGTCGTACATCCTAGGAAGCCCGGCAAATTTCGAATTGTGTTTGATTGTGCAGCTGAGTATGAGGACACCTCTCTAAATAAAAGGGTATTGCAGGGACCCGACTTAACAAACACACTTCTTGGAATGCTGCTTAGGTTTAGAGAAAACAGTATTGCAGTCAGTGGTGATATAAAAGAAATGTTTCACCAAGTGAAGGTGTCACCTCAGCATCGTGATGCTCTGAGGTTTCTCTGGTGGCCAGGAGGTGACCTGTGTAAGAAGCCGGTAATATATAGGATGACTGTTCATTTATTTGGAGGGATCTGGAGTCCAAGTTGTGCTAATTTTGCACTGCAACTCACTGCTCAGAACAATGCTGGCGAATATTCTCCAGAAGTAAGTAAAACTGTCATGCAAAATTTTTATGTTGACGACTGCCTTAAATCTGTAAGAGATGAAAGTACTGCAATTGAACTTGTGAAAGATTTGACAGATCTTCTATCCAAGGGAGGATTTCATATAGCTAAGTGGTTAAGTAACAGTAAAAAGGTGCTTGACTCTATTCCATTATCAGAAAGAAGCAAAGAGGTGACCGATCTTGATCTGGAAAGTGATGTCCTTCCCACAGAGAGAGTTTTAGGTCTACAGTGGAACATGGAAGGAGACTACCTGAGTATAAGTGTAATATCAAAGGATAAGGAATGTACAAAACGAGGAATATTAAGCGTAATAAGTTCAGTGTATGATCCTTTAGGTTTTGTTGCTCCCTTTGTGCTTCAGGCTAAGAAGATTTTTCATGAGGAATGTAGACTGGGTAAAGGTTGGGATGATCATTTGGAAGACATAAACAAGCAGAAATGGAAGGTGTGGTTAGCAGATCTGGATAAACTTAAGGAAATTAGGCATGACAGGTGTCTTGTGCCTAATGAGTTTGGTGAAGTAACTTCTTATCAGATTCATCACTTTTGTGACTCATCCCAAGAAGCTTATGGAACTGTTTCATATCTGAAGATGACTAACGCTGAAGGTGAGAATCATTGTTCATTTCTTATGGCAAAATCTAGGCTTTCACCCTTAAAAGCCATGACGATACCGAGACTAGAGTTATGTTCAGCAGTCTTGGCAGTGAAGGTAAACAGTCTGTTGGAGAAAGAGCTGACGATAGAACTACGCGAGCCAGTATATTGGAGTGACAGCATGATTGTGCTTCAATACATTAAAAATGAGAGTAAAAGGTTCCACACATTTGTTGCCAACCGTATTGCTGTTATTCACGATGGTTCTTTCCCCAGACAGTGGCATTATGTGAACACGAAAGTTAACCCTGCAGACGACGTATCTAGAGGCTTGAGTGGAGCAGAGATGGTGTCTAACAGGAGGTGGTCAAAGGGGCTGGAGTTTTTGAGGCGTGATGAGTCAGAGTACCCTGAGTCTCCAGTCAGCCATACTGACTTGTTGCAGAATGATAAGGAAGTAAAGGGACCAGTGAGGCAGTGTACAGTCGCAATGGAAACCTCAGGTAGTGGTAATTGCATTGATTACTTGATCAACAGGTATTCTAGCTGGTTCAGACTGAGAAGAGCAGTGGCTTTGTTGCAGCTGTTTTGCAGATGGTTTATAGCAACTAAGATTCACAAGGAAACCATAGTGTTAAAGGCCAAATCTGATTTGAATGTAAACCAAATGAAGTTTGCTGAAGCTGCCATACTGAGATACGTGCAGGAAAGTATCTTTAAACGGGAAATCGAAGAGCTAGAGAAGACTGGTAAAGTTTCTAAGCAGAGTAAATTGTACTGTCTTAATCCTGTCATGAGTGATGGTTTGATCAGAGTAGGAGGTAGGCTGGAAGCTGCACCCATTTCTCACACGACTAAACATCCAGTAATAGTGCCTTATGTGAGTCATGTCGCTAAACTGATTATTAAAGAAACTCACGAATTTGAAGCGAAGCATTTTGGGAGAGAATATGTATTAGCTTTGCTTAGGAAAAGATACTGGATTCCTAAGGCACGTCTTCTCGTCGATAAGGTTATCAGAAGATGTATAACTTGTAAGAAAGTAACAGGTGCCACCGCTACACAGCAGATGGCAAATCTTCCAGTTGACAGGTTAACGCCTGGGGGTCCTGCTTTCACGAGGGTAGGGGTTGATTGTTCCGGGCCCTTTCTTGTGAAAAGGGGCCGGGGTCGAGAAAAAGATACGGTTGTCTGTTCACATGTTTGGCAATTCGTGCCATTCATATTGAGAAGCTGTATTCACTGGACACTGACTCCTTTATTAATGCTCTCTCTCGTTTTTCAGCTAGAAGAGGTCTTCCTGAGAAAATCAGGTCAGATAATGGGACTAATTTCGCGAAGGGAGAGAGAGAGCTCAGGGAAGCGGTTCAGGAGTGGAATGAGAGTCACAAGACCAGGGAATATCTGTTAAAACGCCACATCTCCTGGGAATTCAACCCTCCCACGGCTTCACACATGGGAGGTGTTTGGGAGCGCCAGATTAGATCGGTGCGAAAGGTACTCGGCAGCATCCTGAAGAAAGAAGTGCTGGATGACGAGCGACTGGACACAATTTTTTGTGAGGCAGAGTCGGCTGTCAACGGACGACCCTTGTCTCCTGTGTCCGGGGATTCTAAGGATCTAGAAGTGATCACACCCAACAGTCTCCTGATTCTCCGTCCAAGTACTCAAACTTTACCTGGAAAGTTCCGTAAATCAGATGAGTATGGTAGAAGGTGGAGACATGCTCAGCACTTGGCTAATCAGTTCTGGCGTCGTTGGTTGAGAGAATAAATTCTCACGTTGCAAGCAAGGCGTAAATGGGTTGACAGAGCTAGAAACTTCACGGAAGGGGATGTAGTGTTAGTATGTGATGACAGTACTCCACGAGGTGCGTGGCCTTTAGGTCGAATCACAAAGGTTTACAAGGGTCAAGATGGTCTTGTTCGATCGGTTGAAGTAAAGACAAGGGGAAATCTTTTAGTAAGACCAATCGGTAAACTATGCCTCTTGGAAGGGGCTGATGAGAAATAGGTGAAATTGTTCATGGGAGTTTTATTTCTACTGTACTATCAACCATTAGTTACAGCATTTGTGTGCATAATTCTGCAGATAACTGTAGGGGTGTAAAGAGTTTTTTGAGTAACATGTAAATAGATATGTGTTCATGTAGTAAAATTGTCATACTGTTATGAGGTAAATGTGCCTTTGTAAATTCACAGCTAAGGGGCCGGTATGTTACTGCAGTATGTATATGATATTAAATGCGCTTTTGTTCGCCTATTTATGTTCACTGTATTTGTATAGCCTAGAGCTGGGTCTTATACTGTTAAATATTTTTGTCGGATTTGTTGGAGGTCTTGTAAACCCAATGCTTCACCAAGTTTTGTTTCGGTGCCTCGAGAAATTGATAGCTATGACTTGAAGTTCATACTAGACAGCCGGCTACTTGCTGTGTGTGCTTGAGAGCCTCAGGCAGACGTCTGTTGGGAGGCACTGAGTGAGGTCTGGCTGTGGCTGCTAGTGTTTATGAGGAGCACAGATGTAAGTTAACATTTCCTCGAGCCATAGAGTTAAGCAGTGGATGAGTGCTTGTAAAATATGGCTGTTCATTTAACTTAATGTAATTTGAGTATTTGTGTATATTAGAGTGAAGCATTGGGTTACTAGGAATTTTCTTTTTCAGTTGTACAGTGCAGTTACGTCATGTGAGATGTCTGCGAGAATAAAGCCGATGTATCTGTCACAGTCTCTGTTCACCCTGATTGCTGGCGGCCACAGTTATTATTATTACTGTTATTATTATTATTATTATTATTATTATTATTATTATTATTGCTATTATTATTATTATTATTATTATTATTTCTTTGTTTAATCCTTATTTGTCATGTACTATATGAAGTAATATTGTTGAAAGTTTAACGTAGACTCGAGGTCCAGACGTCGTATATAATGGACGTTCGTTCAGTCCCCAGACACCGGCGACGTCAGTGTGAGCATGAGGCCTCTTCGTGGTATTGTCCCTAGACGAGAACATACACACTTACACTACCCATGAATTATTATATAAACCAAATGTAATTGTAATAGTATTATTGATCTATCAAGTGAATTTTATTTTGTAAATAAGAAATAGAAATTTGAAAGTGATGTAATCTGGTAACGGAAGAGCGAAATTCAAAACCATTAACCGTTTTCTTTCTTGTAATTAAGGTTAGGAAGTTAGGAGCGTGGAAGGGAACTTAGTGACTGTGAGCAATGATGTAATTTTGAAATGAACCTCGAGGCTAAACAAGCCCGAGTGATTATGTATTCTTAGTGATTATACAATGTTTGAATAGTACCTCGAGGCTAAACAAGCCCGAGTGATTATGAATTCTTAGTAATTATGTTTTTTTTTTTACTTATTCCTCGAGGCTACACAAGCCCGAGTGATTATGCATTTCTAGTGTTTATGTAGTAACGATTATGAACTGTAAATAGTCCTGAGCTGATATTGGATTCTGAAGAATTACCTGATGAGAGTATATTATATGGATGAAAATGAGCACGAGTAATAATTCTTATTGGTTCGAGGCTATGCCAGCCCGAAAAGACAACCCATGCTCGTAAAAAGGTCCCTGTCTTGAGGCTATTGTCGAGCCCAAGAGTAACTGACAAAAAGAAAGTAAGGTACAATAACCTCATAAATCGTTGGTATGTATTAAATTGTTTCGTCTGGTAATAATGTTGGAGGAATGATCATCCAAACCCTGGTTTTAATGTACAATCTTCTCTCATACTAAAAAGGGTCATGTAATTAAAAATGTTTTGTGGAAATTAGCATAAAATTATTAAAGTAGAGTAAAGTATATATCATTTCTTATTTTCTTAGTGTACCTAATCAAGGGAAGTATGTCCTCAAGCCTAATTCACTCCCCTTCCAATTCAAGATTCCTTCGCTGAGGGAACGACGACCACCTGTGGTACTGACTAAATCTAAGCTCCGCCAAAAACTACAAACGCTACCACAATATTTCTTAAATAATTATCATCTACTGTACTAAGTCGAGTACCACCTGTATTATCCATGGATGAGTTGATCAGTACCCACAACAGGTAAGATTATAAATATCCATCATTACACTGATTGAAGAATACCGGTGGGATAAAATTTCAGGTGTTACACCCGTCCCTCTAACGCCTAGTGTGTAGCTGGGCTCTCTTTCTAGACCGGAGCTTAGACAAATAGGGGAGAGGCAGGACACAAAAACCCAAGGCAACAAGCTTACACGTGTATTACTAAGTTGTACAGTGGAACGGGTAGATGTCACGTATACAGATACACTGGACAATTACAACTCTTATGCCTAGATATGGGTTAGTAGTATCGCGCAGGATACTACTCGGGTCAACATGAATAGCACTTGGGGCAGAGGTTTATATATTATTAGTTGCAGGAAGTCTAAGTGAAATACAGCATAGTGCCCTGGTGAACTCCCGGACACCCCCACAAGGAGCCCACGGAGGAGCAGCAGCAGCGCACCGAGACTCGGTGCGACAATGGCCCAAGTCAGCCAGGGCCACATGCCCCTATGACCCAGAGCCTGCCCACCGTCGCCATAGCAGGAATCCTGCACTACCTTCCGGGCGAGCCTCCACCAACCAGCTTAGGGGTGGAGCTGTCTTTCCAGCTCCTGCCAGCACCCCCAAGGAGTCGGCCTGTAGCTGCTCCCGCCTTCGCCGAGAAGGTGTCTTCTTCTTTGAGACGGCCTGCAGCCGCTCGCCCCTCACAAGGGAATCGGCCAGTAGCCAACCCAAGGGTAATCAGGAGACGGCCTCTAGCCGCTCCCGCTTTCATCAGAAGGTGTCCTTCTGGAGACTGCCGGTAGCCGCTCCAAACCCCCTCCTGCAGGAGTCGGCCTGTAGCCACTCCCGCCTTCGTCAGATGGCTGGTAGCCGCTCCGAAGGTGTTTCCCCTGAGTCGGCCTGTAGCCGCTCTACGCCCTCCTGCAGGAGTCGGCCTGTAGCTACTCCCGCCTTCGTCAGACGGCCGGTAGCTGATCCAAAGGTGCTCCTGGGTTCGCTGGCAGTTACTCACCTTCTCAGGCCACGGCCAGTAGCCGGGCCTTGGCACCTTGTAGCCGCGCCCATGGAAGCCACGGCCATTAGTGGCAGAGAGCCGCCCCGCCACCCCAGCTTGACACCAGTTCCCCAACCCCCAACGCATAGGGCGTAGAGGAGTATTGGAGAGGCCCTATAGCTTCCCCTGGCCTCTGCTCCCTACAACTGGCTCTGGAGGAGACCCACCTGACGGACCCCGATGCAGACCAGTGCCGCAGCCCCTCCCTGTCAGTGCTGCCCAGCCCTGGGGGCAGCAGCCCTCGGGAACCCCAGACCCTCTCCAGAACGCCAGGGCGGGAACTCCCTACGCCTCGACGGTGGAGAACCTCCACCTACGTCAGGAGCCTGGACGAACGGTTCAGGCAGGTGTTTGGCCCCAGTCCTGGTGGCCACATTCCTGTCCCCAGCCTGGAGAGTACGGGCCCCTTCCCCACCTGCAGCCCCGGATGAAAGCAGATGCCCCTGTGCTTGATCCCGTGATCCTTGAACACGGCATCCCCTGGCGGTGCCCCAGTCCCGGCAGAAGTAAAGCCGGGTGGCCCCTCCGCTGCACCCTGGCCGCCCCATGACCCATAGTGACAGTGACTGTGCCATTATTTTAGTAAAACAGTGACGAGGCAGAACAGTGAATTATTAGTAATAGACCCAAGTGTTAGTAAGCAGAATAGACACAGTGAAATGATAATAGTCTAACAGTGACAAGGCGGAACAATGAATTGTGAATCACGAACCTAAGTGCTAGTGAGAAAGACCGACACAGTGTAACCATCACACAGTAATAAGAGAAACATCCAAGCCGTGGAGTTTGTAATAATAATTAACCAAAAGTCCCTTGCCAGTAGAAAATAACAAAGAGAACGCGCTATCAGTAAACTCCGCCTCATACTACCATAATCATAATTAGACCCCAGTGCCTTACACCCTCCCTTAGTGAGAATCATCTCTAACCTCTCCACGCACTTAGAAACCTTGGACTGTACTAATTCAGAATACTCCGCCTCGAGTGTTATTTAACTGTATTCTCTAACAGTATCCTGTGAGATACTATTTACATTATCTAAATATAAGTGTTTATAATCGCACAGTATATTGTGTCTGTACCATCTGCTGTTTCCCTTGTCTGACTGAGTAATACACGTGTAAGGTTATTTCCTTGAGTTTTTATGCCCTACCTCTCTCTTATTTGTCCTAAGCCCTGGTCTCGAAAAAGAACCCCGCTATACATTAGGTGTTCAAGGAACGGGAAGCCGAACCTAAAACACCTAGCATTACACTAAGTTTTATAAATTCTTGGAGTAGCTGGTACTGTTTCAATGTTGGTTAAGTATTACTCTAGCACTGGGGTCTGTGTACGGTTTTAGTATTATGCGGTGTTATCAGATGGTAGCGTATTCACTGTAATAGACCCGTGTCTTACTGCTTGGCCCTGTTCACGGTTGCACTGTCACTTTTATTCACTCCACCACTTTGATATTACCACTGGTGCTTCTTTCACCAACTTCCTTTATGTGGTTAGTTCACTGCTCTGCCTTCCTGTCACTGAGTCACGGGCACTGTACTATCACTGTCACTCCTTTCTGGTCTGGGTGTCATGGAGGTCAGGTGCAAGGGCAGTGGAGGTGATGCAGCCTCACTACTGACGAGGCTGGGTTCCGCCGGGGGCCTCTGCATCTGGAGGCCACGGGATCACGCGCAGGGGCGTCCTCTCTCATCCGGGGCTGCAGGTGGCGAATGGCCCCGCTCTTTCAGGGCTGGGGGTGGGAGTACGACCCTCAGGGCTGGGGCCGAACAACTGCCTGAAGTTCTCGGTCAGGCGTCTGATGGTGGACGAAGATCTCCGGTGACTGGATGTAGGGAGGTTCTGCCCAGGGGTCCTGAGGGCGGTCTGGGGGTCCCGAGGGCTGCGTGCCCTGGTGTTCGGCAGCACTGTCAGGAAGGGGCTGTGGCACCGGCCTACATCGGGGTCTGTCAGATGAGTCCTCTCCAGATCTGGCTGCAGGGAGAAGAGGCCAAGGGAAGTCACAGGGCCTCTCCAGTACTCCTCCAGGCTGGGGACTCCCTCTGAGTTGTAGGTTGGTGAATAGGAGTCAGCACCTGACGGAGGAGTGGCTACGGGCTGTCTCCTACCGTAGGGCCCGGCTACTGGCCGTGGCCTTCTAGGGGCGCGGCTACAGGCCATCGCCAAGGCCCGGCTACTGGCAGTGGCCTGGGGGAGGGAGCAGCTACCAGCAGAGTCAGGGGCACTTTCAAAGCAGCTACAGGCCATCTCCTGACGAAGGTGGGAGCGGCTGCAGGCCGTCTCCTTCAGGAGGGTTGAGTGGCTACAGGCCGTCTCAGGGGTGCTGGCAGGAGCTGGAGTAACAGCTCCACCCCGATGTTGGTTGGGGAAGGCTCACCTGGAAGGTAGTCTTGTATTCCTGCTATGGTGGCGGCGGGCAAGCTTCAGGTCATAGGGGCACGTGGCCCGGGCGGACTTTTGCCGTTGTCGCCCTGAGTCCCGGCACGCTGTCGTTGCTCCTCTATGGGCTCCTTGTGGGGGTGTTGGGTCGCCCACTGTGGCACTATACTGCATTTTAGTAGGCATGTTAAAAGCCAAACTTAGCACTGCTTCAGTTATTTGAGGACATATTCATAGCAAAGTACTGCTCAGTAGTCATGGGTAGCCAACGTCTTTGTGTTTAATAACGTAATAAAAAGCTTATGCATTATGACATCCAGTTTACTGTGGTGGACTGCTGCACCGTCGCCACGTTTGGCCAAGTGTGGGGAGGGGGTTGCTATGGTAACCACGCCAGCGTCTCGCTCGCCAGGCAAAGACAGTGTTGTTGACAGATGTCTGGGCAATTTATGAATTATGTTGTATTTTCATGTTAGTACCAAAAATTACAATGTGTTAGAATCTGTTTACACCCAGTTTATGAATACAGTAATGCTGAACAGTGAAATGTGTGGCTAAATTACCAAGGCAATTGTGGTGTGGTGGCAACAGGTGGCTGGTAGTGCACTGTGTGGTGATGGAGTTGAGCACCCATGCCTTGCCCTGGGTAGGGTTAGGCCAGGTGTGCTGAAGAGTTTACTAACTCCTGCACAACTGATAAAATAACAGTACTGTACTGACACACCACTGTACACCATCACTGCTGTACGTACAATTGATAAAATAACAGTACTGTACTGACACACCACTCTACACCATCACTGCTGTACGTACAATTGATAAAATAACAGTACTGTACTGACACACCACTGTACACCATCACTGCTGTACGTACAATTGATAAAATAACAGTACTGTACTGACACACCACTGTACACCATCACTGCTGTACGTACAATTGATAAAATAACAGTACTGTACTGACACACCACTGTACACCATCACTGCTGTACGTACAATTGATAAAATAACAGTACTGTACTGACACACCACTGTACACCATCACTGCTGTACGTACAATTGATAAAATAACAGTACTGTACTGACACACCACTGTACACCATCACTGCTGTACGTACAATTGATAAAATAACAGTACTGTACTGACACACCACTGTACACCATCACTGCTGTACGTACAATTGATAAAATAACAGTACTGTACTGACACACCACTGTACACCATCACTGCTGTACGTCAATCTATCTTTTGACAAACGCCTCAATTCCGTAAAGGGTGGCTACAAACAAATCGCCTCCATGTCACCCTGTCCCCCGCCATTTCACTGTCCTGCTCCCAATTCACACCCCCCTCTCTCATATACCTCTCCACTCCATCCCTCCATCTCATCCTTGGCCTCCCCCTCCCTGTCCCCCCCTTCACCTCGCATACACTCTCCTTGTCAGTCTCTCACTCTCCATCCTCTCCACTCCATCCCTCCATCTCATCCTTGGCCTCCCCCTCGCTCTCTCCCCCTCCACCTCACTCACATACACTCTCCTCGTCAGTCTCTCACTCTCCATTCCCTCCCTCCATCTCATCCTTGGCCTCCCCCTCCCTCAGCCCCCCTCCACCTCAATCACATACACTCTCCTTGTCAGTGTCTCACTCTCCATCCTCTCCACTCCATCTCTCCATCTCATCCTTGGCCTCCCCCTCCCTCCACCTCACTTACATACACTCTCCTCGTCAGTCTCTCACTCTCCATCCTCTCCACTCCATCCCTCCATCTCATCCTTGGTCTCCCCCTCCCTCTACCACCCTCCACCTCGCTCACATACAGTAAACTCTCCTCGTCAGTTTCTCACTCCATCCTCTCCGCCATTTTATAAACATCATCATCATCATCATCATCACCATCATCATCATCATCATCATCATCATCATCACCATAACCATCATCATCATCATCATCATCATCATCATCATCATCATCATCACCATCATCATCATCACCATCATCATCATCATCATTATTATCACCATCATCATCATCACCATCATCATCATCATCACCATCATCATCATCATCACCATCATCATCATCATCATCACCATCATCATCATCACCATCATCATCATCATCATCATCATCATCATCACCATCATCACCATCATCACCATCACCATCATCATCATCATCATCATCATCATCATCATCATCATCATCCGGACCTCCTTTCCCACCCTCGGGCAGGGTGAGGAGTAGCAATGTCCAGACAGCCCAAGTCTGCCAAGTCCAATGGGCCACGCTTCCATTCACTCATCATTCAAGCCCCAGGAATCCTGGCTCTATCGGATACACCAAAAACATTCACCACGTTCTGTAGCTTCACATAAACGTACCCGACAGAGTCAATGGGCCACGCTTCCATTCACTCATCCTTCAAGCCCCCGGAATCCTGGCTCTATCGGGTACACCCAAAACATTCACCACGTTCTGTAGCTTCACATAAACGTATCCGATAGAGTCACTGGGCCACGCTTCCATTCACTCATCATTCAAGCCCCCGGAAACCTGGCTCTATCGGGTACACCCAAAACATTCACCACGTTCTGTAGCTTCACATAAACGTATCCGATAGAGTCAATGCGGACGCTGCCACGTTAACAATGCCCCGTCCTGGTGGTGGACTTTATAAACAATGGCAGAGGCCAAGGAGATTAACTAAGATGGTGGCAGTGTAATAGAAAGTGTTACAGAAAGGATGTAGAGCCACAGCACTCTAACAAAAGCTTAACACTACACTATGGTGCTGGTGGTGATGTGCTGAGGATAAGTAGCCATGTGGTGTGTGATAAGAAGGACCTGTTGTTATGGAGGAGTGCAAGGTGATAATCAACTCGTCACTCAAACAAGCAGACCGTGCACTGGAAGCCCAGAAACATACATGGGATAAACAGGACATGGAATGGATATAAGGACACCAGAACACAAAGCAGGTGTACAGCGACAAAGTGTACTAATTACCTAGTGTTACGTGACCACCATCCACTCACGTAATGTAGTGCTGCCTACTTCTCCATCTTCACAAACGGCGTCCCCCAAGGATCTGTTTTGTCCCCTACACTCTTTAATCTATACATGCACGACGTACCCACATCCCACACACCACAGAGACACATAGCTTCCAATGCAGATGATATAACACTCACATGTACGCACTAAAACGCAAACACAGCTGCACACATCATTCAACCTTACCTCAACACACTACACGAATGGTTCACCACAAACAGGCTCAAAATAGCCCCAGCCAAATCTATAGTGACTCTTCTCACAAACTGGACAGCAGAACACAGTCACATCCCACACCTCACCATAAACAACACTCTCCTACCACACACACACACACACACACACACACACACACACACACACACACACACACACACACACACACACACAAAATCCTTGGTGTAACATACAATACACCAATATCATTTAAACAACGCATCACAAACATTAAAAATAAAATAGCACCAAGACACAATGCCTTGAGGTCACTTGCCCATACAACATTCGGACACATCAAAGAAACCACCACCACAGTATACAAACAATACATACGTTCAGTGATGAATTATGCAAGCCCTGCCTGGGCTTCTAACCTCACCAAAACACACTACAACACTCTACAGACCATACAGAACAGAGCCCTAAAAATAATCACAAGCTGCACTGCTACCACACCCACACACCACCCACATCAAGAAACCAAAGTCCTCAAAGTCAAGGATCACCTAGACTTGAGAGGCACCCAGTTTCTTGCTGCAGCCTCCACAAACCCACAACATCCACTACAGTACATGGCAGCACATCCACCCACACCAAGGAACATCAAAACAACACCCAGCACACGATACCATACACAAATACTGTCATCTCTCCCCCGTCGCCCACCTCAGACCAGGTTCCAGAAGCATATCCACACTCAGATCACTCACCGCTCCATTCAGTCACTTAAAGACAACACACAGCTGCATGCACGGCCTCCTGACATCCACCCTTCTGAATCCTATCTTCCTCGTGAGGACAGGGTCCACCTGGCCAGGCTGCGATGTGGGCACCATCCAGCCCTCTTAAGCTACCAGAAGAGGCTGGATGACTCCGTCGCTGATGCTTGTCCAGGATCCAACACAGCACCCCATACTATTAAGCACATTATGGAAGACTGGATTCCACACAATCACCTACGCCAACAACACAACATACACTCTTTGAGAGCTCTGTGGGAAAGCCCGGTCTCGGCCATGGCCTTCCTAAGGGACTCGGGGCTTTTCGGCCAGACTGCCTAGGGAACAACTACTACTACTTCTCCATGCACCATTATCATTCTGTCTGTATTTCCCACTGCCTATGACCTCTAGTCTTTTAAAAGCAGTGTGTCCAGCTATCTCAAAATGAATGCATCTTGAATTTGGCTCTGTTATCTTTTTATTTATTGTCAGGAGTGGCAACTGCTCCCTGAACTTCTTCCAACCACTCTTCACTCTAGCCACAGAGCTGCTTCAGCCCCACCTCCAGCACACAATATGTCTTCCAAATAACAAAACTCTTCCACACACTCAAGAGACTCACCAGCAAGTTCAATCCTTTCACGCCTGACAGTCTCCACCTGCTCTCCCCGACACAAGACACACATGAAATCAGCATTATCTTGCAGTCTACATCTGATACCACTACATCTCTTATGCACCCACTTATCACAAACACTGCATTATCTTGCAATCTACCTCTAATACCACTACATCTCTTATGCACCCACTTATCACAAACACCGCATTATCTTGCAGTCTACCTCTAATACCACTACATCTCTTATGCACCCACTTATCACAAACACTGCATTATCTTGCAGTCTACCTCTAATACCACTACATCTCTTATGCACCCACTTATCACAAACACTGCATTATCTTGCAGTCTACCTCTAATACCACTACATCTCTTATGCACCCACTTATCACAAACACTGCATTATCTTGCAGTCTACCTCTAATACCACTACGTCTCTTATGCACCCACTTATCACAAACACTGCATTATCTTGCAGTCTACCTTTAATACCACTACATCTCTTATGCATCCACTTATCACAAACACTGCATTATCTTGCAGTCTACCTCTAATACCACTACATCTCTTCTGCACCCACTTATCACAAACACCGTACAAGATGGAATTACTTCCCACGCCCTTGTGACAAACTGCACATGGCCACTCTCCCTCGTCTTTGACAGTACCTCCACCAGCCCTAGATATCATCACTCTTGTTTTATCTGCATTTACTCTTAAGCCCTTGTGCCCCATACCATCTCTCCACTTCCTAAATCTTTCCTCCGTCTCTCCATACCATCTCTCCACTTGCTAAACCTTTCCTCCATCTCTCCATACCATCTCTCCACTTGCTAAATCTTTCCTCCGCCTCCCTTTCATTCTCTGCAATCAACACCAAATCATCAGCATACAACATCTCCCACGGGAGTCCGTTTCTGAAGTCACGTGAGAGGGCTTCAAGTACCATGATAAACAACAAGGGATCCAATACTGACCCCTGATGCACACCACCACTGCATAAAAAAGGAGGGGGGGGGGGAATCCAGATAGACAAAAATGTTTACATATCTATCTATTTATTACAATTATCTATATTTACTATAAACATTTGTACTCCCTTAGTACACTACAGTACACTACATTACACTTTTATCTATTCATCTATCTAGCTACCTATTATTATTATTATTATTATTATTATTATTATTATTATTATTATTATTATTATCATTATTATTACTACTACTACCTCTACTACTACTTTTATTTTTTTAAGTATGTAACTATGGGTATCCACTACATAGTCTTTTCCCTGAAGCCCAGTGGTTTGAACACTTGGCCCTGTATTCTCCCTAACACCTTTTCCTAAGTGATTTATTTTGTTTATTTCACCTTACTGTTCTATTCCATGTTACATAAATCCTTCCAATATCGCCATACTCTGAATAAATAACGTATAAAAGGATATTAACCAGCCATATCCAAAAACGAATCACCAAGGAAGAGGTGTTACGGAGCTTCCTTAACTGAAGAGAATACAGAGTTTGGTCACTACCCCACCCAGGAGTCCACCACCCTTACCGCTAAGCCACCACTACTGATTCTGACTCAGAGTGACAAGTACATTATTCTAGGAGACATTTTTTCCTTTCCCATCCTCAGATTGATCGCCAGACCTCTCAATCAGCAGTCCACCACCCTTACCACTAAACCACCATTGAATAGCTATCCTTGTCGCTCTCCTTTATGAATTCTTGTATTCTAGGAGACAGTTTTACCCTTTTCTAGCCTCTAATCGATCTCTAGCCCTTCCAGTCAGCAGTCCATCACCGTTACCACTAAGCCACCACCTTTACTTGTCCTCCTCACTCTTCTACTAGATCTCTAGTCCTTCCAATCAGCAGTCCACCACCGTTAGCACTAAGCCACCACCCCTACTTGTCGTCCTCACTCTTCTACTCAATCTCTAGTCCTTCCAATCAGCAGTGCACCACCGTTACCACTAAGCCACCACCCCTACTTGTCCTCCTCACTCTTCTACTCCATCTCTAGTCCTTCCAATCAGCAGTGCACCACCGTTACCACTAAGCCACCACCCCTACTTGTCCTCCTCACTCTTCTACTCAATCTCTAGTCCTTCCAATCAGCAGTGCACCACCGTTACCACTAAGCCACCACCCCTACTTGTCCTCCTCACTCTTCTACTCAATCTCTAGTCCTTCCAATCAGCAGTGCACCGCCGTTACCACTAAGCCACCACCCCTACTTGTCCTCCTCACTCTTCTACTCAATCTCTAGTCCTTCCAATCAGCAGTGCACCACCGTTACCACTAAACCACCACCCCTACTTGTCCTCCTCACTCTTCTACTCAATCTCTAGTCCTTCCAATCAGCAGTGCACCACCGTTACCACTAAGCCACCACCCCTACTTGTCCTCCTCACTCTTCTACTCAATCGCTAGTCCTTCCAATCAGCAGTGCACCACCATTAGCACTGCAGCAACACTCAGTTGTCATTCACCGTCTCCTTCATCTTCACCAGTGTAGTGTTCTTGGCTACACTCTCCCCGGGTGTAAATAATACCTTCTGCACCACACCCGCGCGTCCCGCCTTGATCACACCCTGCCAAAAAGGAGAGAGACAACCATTGCCATCATCATCATCATCATCATTATCATCAGTATCGCCACCACCGCCACACCCGTGCGTCCCGCCTTGATCACACCCTGCCAAACAGGAGAGACAACCATTGCCATCATCATCATCATCACCATCATCATCATCATCATCACCATCATCAGCTTCATCATCATCACCATCATCAGCTTCATCATCATCATCATCATCATCACACCACCAACACACCCGCGCGTCCCGCCTTGATCACACACTGCCAAAAAGAAGACAACCATTGCCATCATCATCATCATCATCATCATCATCATCATCATCATCATCATCACACCACCACCACACCCGCGCGTCCCGCCTTGATCACATACTGCCAAAAAGGAGAGAGAGAACCATTGCCATCATCATCATCATCATCACCATCATCACCATCATCGTCATCACCAGCAGCATTATCATCATCATCATCATCGTCATCATCATCATCATCATCATCATCGTCATCATCATCGTCATCATCATCATCATCATCATCACACCATCATCATCATCACACCATCATCATCATCATCACCATCATCATCACCATCATCATCATCATCATCATCATCATCATCATCATCATCATCACCATCATCATCACCATCATCATCATCATCATCATCATCATTATCATCACCATTAATATACACGCTCTCGCAGCCAGACCCGCCGCCCCACTACGGAGCCACATCCCCACCCCCACTCCACAGTGGGCCGGATGACAGTTGCCCAGCCCGAGAGCGAAACGGGCCCAGGTACACCCCGGCCATATGTCCCTCTTCCCCTCAACCTACCCAACCGCGACGTCGCAGGAATGCGGCACTACTTCTCGGCCGGATCAGCCTTCACCAGGATTGGGGTGGGACTACTCCAGATACAGTCCCAGGCAATGCCGCAGTAAAGGCCACTGTACGTACCAGGGAGGGAACGGCCACTGTACGTCCCTCTGCTGCAGCCACATCTGGAGACCGCCTCGATGTGGCAGCTATTGAGGACACACTGACAGGCAAAGGTAGGAGGAGTGGAACCGCGACAACGGCCACTGTACGTGTCGGAGAGGGAACGGCCACTGTATGTCCCTCATCCACCTCCTCCTCCTCCTACGGGAGTAGCCCCACGGTAACGGCCACTGTACGTACCAGGGAGGGAACGGCCACTGTATATCCCTCAGCTACTTCTCGTTGGGCAGGCAGACCCACGGCAATGGCCACTGTGCTTACTGGGGAAGGAACAGCCACTGTACGTCCCACAGTTGCTTCCCCCTACAGCCCCGTGGTAACGGTCACTGTACGTTCCGGGGAAGGAACAGCCACTGTACGTCCTTCTGCTGCAGCCCCATCTGGAGACCGCCTCGGTGTGGCAGCTACTGAGCACGCACCCACAGGCAAAGGTAGGAGGAGTGGAACAGCGACGATGGTCACTGTACGTGCCGGGGAGGGAATGGCCACTGTAGGGTCCCTGCCCTACAACCAGTCCCTGGATGACACCAGCCCCTGATGGACGCCCTGTAGAAGAGGTGCCTCAGCCAGCCCCTGACGTTGCCCCACCCTGTAGGCGACCACAACACCAGGCCTCCCAGGGCCAGCCTGCGGACCCCAAGGCGGGACCGCTCAGGCCCGGCTCCCCGTCGGCCCTCCTGGAGTAAGAAGCAATGGGCCTGACTCCTGACGCTGTTTGTCCCCAGTCCCGAGGGCCACTTACCAGGTTGAGGCCCCAAGACGGAGGGGCCTCCCTGCACCCCAGACAGACGGGCGGTGACGCCCCCGAGAGCTATGCCGTGCCTCCTACAGGAGAGCTCTCCCGAGGGGCCCCCTCCGATTCCCAGGCACCACCTCTGTTAGCCCCAGGCATCAGCAGTCCAGTGACGACATCTTCTACCTCATGAGTCGTGTTAAAGACTTAGTGAAAGTGACAGTTAGTGAATGTGAACAGTGAGACAGAAGCAATACGCCAGAAAGTGACGGTCAGTGAATGTGAACATTGAGACAGAAACAATACACCAGAAAGTGACGGTCAGTGAATGTGAACAGTGAGACAGAAGTAATACACCAAGGTTTCCACTCTAACTTATCCAGGGTACTGTGTTTATACCCAAGCCCTTCGGAACCAGGGAAATGTATTAATGGCGGCCCGAGACCAACCTATTAAGAACAGTCCACAAAGACAGAACGTGTGATCAGTGTCGCCGTGGCTAAGTGACATTCCCTCGCGCCGTGACTCAGGTATAGACAGCGCGCCTATGTGATATGTAAGCTAGTACTGATTAACTTGGCGCTTCACTCTGTCCGTATGTAGAGTATCCTGACGTGTATATTAAATGGAAATCGTGCATTAACTCTAACATCTATATTGTGCCCTTGTGACCTGTTATATATGTGTATTGAAGTGAAGTTGTACGCTGACTCAGACATCAATACGTTGCCTATGGACACATTGTACCAGTAGTAGTAACTCTGTCACTTTACCCCTTCCATATTCAGTATATCTTTGTATGTTTATTGTAAGGAGTTTGTATTAAGACAATAGATGTGTTAAGGTATACTGTCGAGATTTTATGCCCTGTTCTTTTGTGAGTGCGTTATTTCCGGTCTACAAAGAGCACCACACACAGTCGCGGGCGTTTTTAGGACGAGAGGTCGGACTAAACACACCCCGCATAACAACCATCATCATCATCATCACCAGCAGCATTACCATCATCATCATCACCAGCAGCATTACCATCATCATCATCACCACCATCATCAACGTTATCATCATCATTATCATCACCATCATCATCATCATCACCACCACCACCACCACCACCACCACCACCATTACAACCATCATCATCATCATCATCATCACCACCACCACCACCATCATCATCATCATCAACAACAGCAAATAATCACCCATACATCGCACCATCTGCCACTCAGCTCCATCTTCCTGGCAATGCTAACAACCATCGGGTCACCAGCTGCCACCATCTGGCCCGGCGCCACCACCACCTTCTCTATGACACCCGGCATGGGCGCCACGGCACTGCCCGCCACGCCACTCCCACCACCCAGCTCTTTCTCAAATTTGGCCACAGCGAGAGACATCTTCCATCCACCATTCTGAAAATATTACAGAGAAGCCATCCATCCATCCATCAGCCAATCCTACGTTGCCCCATGAGGAACGTAAGAACCCGGGGCTAGGCACTACATCGAGTGAGTGGATGGCGAGCACCGCAACTTACCACTAAAAAGGATTTATTCTGATTTTACAACAACAGAGACAGACTGACATTTAAAATGAGGAAGTAAAGGAGCGTTGTGGTGTGGAGTTACATGGAGAGACAGACTGACAAATGAAGAAGTGAAGGAGCGTTGTGGTGTGGATGTGGATGTGATAGGAAGCGTTAAGAGAAACACACTGAGGTGGTTTGGCCATGTGGAGAGGATGGAGAGTGAGAGACTGACGAGGAGAGTGTGAAGGAGCGTTGTGGTGTGGACGTGGATGTGATAGGAAGCGTTAGGAAAAACACATTGAGGTGGTTTGGCCATGTGGAGAGGATGGAGAGTGAGAGAATAACTAGGAGAGAGTAAGTGAGGTGGAGGTGGGAAGGAGGGAGGGGGAGGCCAAGGATGAGATAGAGGGATGGAGTGGAGAGGTATATGAGGGAGGGGGGTGTGAGTTGGGGGCAGGGCAGTGAAATGGCGGGGGACAGGGCGACATGGAGGCAATTTGTTTGTGGCCACCCCTTATGGGATTAAGGCGTGTGGCAATAGACAGATAGATAGATAGACAGAGGAAGGCTAGAGGGTAATTTTAAACCAAGTTAGGGTAAAAGAGAAAAAGGAGAAATAAAAGAAAAGAGAGAAAAACGGCAAGATGTAGTGTCAAAGGTGCGTAAAGCTATGAAGGTGGTGGTGATCCCTAACGCCTTTGGCTCGGGTAATGGTGGCAGCCACGGCCGCCGTCAGCAGCAGTGTGTCGTTGTGTGGCACCAAACGGCCGCTGACATCCTAACTCCCGCCCCCTACACCCATACCGTACTGCCCTCCACCCAGGTAGTGCACGTGTACCGCCTCTTGTGTGTACTGTGTGCAAGGGCTACACTACTAGTATGAGTAGTCTTTATTATTATTATTATTATTATTATTATTATTATTATTATTATCTTTATTATCATCATTATACTGGTGGTGGTGGTGGTGAAGACTGATCAGTATTTATAATAAAAGATTGCCTAGAATTTACAATATACAGAGAGAGAGAGAGAGAGAGAGAGAGAGAGAGAGAGAGAGAGAGAGAGAGAAAGAGAGAGAGAGAGAGAGAGATAATCATAATAATAATAATAATCTATCTATTTATCTATCTATTGCCAGATGCCTCAATCTCGTTTGGGGTGGCCACAAACAAATCGCCTTCAAGTCGCCCTGTCCCCCGCCATTTCACTGCCCTGCTCCCAACTCACACCCTCCTCTCTCATATACCTCTCCACCCCATCCCTCCATCTCATCCTCGGCCTCCCCCTCCCTCTTCCCCCCTCCACCTCACTCACATACACTCTCTTCGTCAGTCTCTCACCCTCCATCCTCTCCACATGGCCAAACCACCTCAGTGTGTTCCTCATAACGCTTCCTATCACATCCACATCCACACCACAATGCTCCTTTATATCCTCATTCGTCAGCCTGTCTCTCCATGTGACTCCACAGGCTCCTCTTAAACAACTCTTTTCCACTGCTCTCACTCTTGACTTGTGTCCTTCCAACAACGTCCAAGCTTCACTTCCGTACGTTAGAGTTGGTATCACAATACTGTCATGTAGTAACTTTTTCACTTCCATGCTCACTTCCTTGTTTCTTATCACTGCTTTCAAAGAACCAGCAACCTTTCTTCCCTGCTGTACCCTTTCAAGCACTTCACCCTCCAAACCTCCATCCTTACTCATCACATTAATGTACCCCCTCCACAATATGTCTACCCCCGATGTATATATGTCCCCCCCCCAATGCATACATGCCCCCACTAAATTTGCTAGGTCAGCATGCTCTCCCACGCCTGAAGACGGCGTTATTGCATCAGTTCTTAGCAGACAGCCTAGCCGGGCAGACTATTTTACTGTGAGCTTGTAATAAACTCCTTATCTAGCTGTTTGTACACGGAGTTTCTATCACCAAAGTATTGCAAGTTACATTTGGTAGCAGCGGTGTTTCGAACCATCACATTCTGACCACCTCCTTGGATTTTTAGTGATACAACAAGATAAACGACGACTCGCATCTGCCAGCCTCGCCCCTCTTCCGTGCCTCTATACCTTGGCTGTGCTTTTCGAGTGTACCATTTTTCTCACCAGTGCTCTCCTCTCAAACAACCGCACCCATACGCCTTGTTCCTGTCCGCACGTGTCACCGTCGCCGACCTACGCACCTGTTGCACCTGTTCCCAGCACCTGTTCCGGACTCATCATAGCTCCTGCCCCCACGGTGCCACTTATCACTGTCTGCCCGCTGCCTGCCCACTACCATTCTCTGCATTTGCAACTCACCAGCTCCACACCTGCCTTGCGCCGACATCTACCTCACCACCCACCACCGGCCTCCGACGTCGCCCGCATCTGGTCTGCATTACGGAGCCTCCTCAGACCGCCACTCCCTGCCGGTGATTCATCGCGGCGTCTCTTCTCCTCTCCGCCCAGCTGTCTCTACCCCGCCGTCCCACCCCGCCCAGCCCAGCCCCGTCCCGCCCCGCCCCGCCCCGCCCCAGCCCAGCTACGCCCAGCCACCCTGCACGTCATACATCTCGACACTCCCGTTTCTACTGTGTAACTATAGTATATCTTTCCTTTCTATAGAGATTATCCTCGATTTTCTCTACAGATTGGTTATTGTAAATATTCCATCTCATTTCCATTACCCCGTTTTCATCTTCACCTACGTTATTTATTATCCATCTCATCCTTCGCATTTTATTTAAGCCATTCATCCCCGCACCTTCATTCATATTTTCACACCTAGTGTATTCCAGTCTCTCATTGTGATTTATACATTTCCACCTACGTATCCTTTCATCTTCCATTGCAGCATTAAATGTCATACTTTCCACGTCAACCGCTTCACGCCAGCCCTCTCGACCCGGAAATATCACCTGATCATACCCCGTTTGCCAATTCTAACACAATCACTCATTTACAAAGTGGCAAAGAGTACCACCGCCCTGTACCTCAGACTCCCGTTTCACTTCCCGCAGAATCACTTACTACTCGTCCTACCCTCGTAAATCCAGATACCTCCTCCTCTACTCCTGCCTCTACACTCCCTTCTTCTTCCTCTACTCCTTCCCCTGTCGTTCCCTCTCCTGCCTCCCTTCATACCCCGTCTTGCTCGCCCTTAACTGCCACTACCTTCTCTCTCTCCCACACCTCTCCTGCCGCCACTTCTGCACTTCCAGCCATGGCCAACCCTCCACAGTCTATCTATCTCGACGATGCCAATCGTCCCAAATTTACCGGCCAGGACCCAACTTGGTCTGTCTATGATTTCCTCAGAGAAGTTGAAACCGAAATAAATAATAGACAAATTACCGAGGAATCGCTCAAAGTAGCTTACCTCCTCGGTCGCTTGCATCACGGTAAATCAGACATCGGATCCGCGATCCGTGCAGGACATTTCGATAGCATTCGTACCTTTGCTGATTTTCATACGGAACTCATCAGCCTTTGTTGCCAGCATTCAAATACCGCGTCTCTCATGGGATTCATTAATCTCCTAAACCAACTAGATGAGGACTTGCGCATCCCAGCACAATATGCCAAGCTCCACGAAGCTGCCGCCGCCATGAAAGCAACTAGTAGCGAGATGCTCCAATTACTGGTAGGCACGAAATGGTTAGAAGACAAGAACGGCGTTCCAATGCTTTCACTCACCAACTTTGCTGACTTAATTGGTTACCTCAGATTCCTTCACTGGCTTACTCCTAAACAGCGAGATCTAGCCTTGGAAATCGGTTTCAGTCCAGGAGATAAAATTATTCAGGTCACTAAAGCCATTCATGAAAGAACAGGTTCGACCTACACGCGTCAGGGGACCACCCAACCCTTGGCCTCCTCAGTCTGTCACACCTCCACAACCCCAGACCAATCTCGCTCCCGTCCCACCACATGCAGCAGACCTGCCACACATCGCTCTCCTACCGCAGGTCGTGATCAATCTAGCACCTGACGGAACAGACAATCTTCGATTCTTTGCTGGTACTGTGGTCATCCTGGACATCGAGCATCCAGTTGCGACCGTACATACAGACGTCCTCACTCCCAAACCAGACAGCGTACGCCTTCCCGCTCACGTCGTCCACACTGCAAATACCACAAATCAAGCACGACTCACACCACTGAGGAATGTCGTTACCTAAACCGCCCACAGTCGGGAGAAGCGCCACGCCCGTATCGGACCAATATCACGTAGAACCAGACACCCAACTCCCCATCCGCCATGTAGGTCCCATAACATCCTCGGGTTTAGTCATTCTCGGAAGCACTCATGACATACCAACGTCATTCTTCTTGGACACAGGATCTATAGTAAATCTCATCTCCGAAAATTCCTTACAAATTATTCATCGACATCACAGCCACGTCAGTTTCCTAGAACCACCAGACATTCGCCTATGTGGTGTTAACGGCTCAGAGTTTAAGGTTAAGGGAAGAGTCACCCTTGAAGTCAAACTCCACAGAGATTTGCCCCCTATCCTCATTGAATTTCATGTCACTAATGACTTGCAGTATCCCGCAGATGCCCTTATTGGTTTCTCCACCATGGCACAACATTCCATTGCATTATTACCTGCTTGTGGTAGTATAGACATTTCTGGATTCCCGGTTTACACTATGGAATGTCCCCGTCCTGTTCTTACGATCAAATCAGTCCTTCAATTACCTCTGTCCCTATCACTACCACAAAGTCCAACCCAGCCCAAACCACACTATCATTATCTGAGAATACAGAGATCATTCCTTTACTGACTGCGAGCAAGGACATAACTTCCTCAATGTCTCCTGATACATCATCTCAGCCCTCGAACATGGCTCTTACATCCTCTCCCGACAACACTATCGCTGACTCAGACATGTCTCAGTTACCTACTTCGCACAGTGTGAATGATCTTCTCCAACACGCAGAGACGAAACGTGCAGTAACGAATACGTGCACAATTTTGTTACCGCATGAGTTCACCAAAGTCTCTGTTTGTGTTGCCGGTGCAAAAGAAGGAGTGGATGTACTAACCCTACCTGAGACGTGTTGTGTGAATGGCTTGACTTATGAGTCAGCGTGGTGTACAGTCTTAGAGGACAGTTTATGCTACCTGTACTTGCTCAGTGTCACAAATGCTCCACTAAAACTTAAAAATGGTGTAAAGATTGGAGACTTCCTAGTATACCCAGAGGCCGTAAAGGTGTGCCAGGATTCCTCAATTCCTACTATTCAGACTGATGATACGCCAATCGGTGTATGTACTATTAACTCTACGGGATCTGCGCTGACGCATTCACCCGATATACTCTCACATATCACTTGCACAGATTTCCCAGAACATACGCCTCAACTCCTCGACCTTCTGACCTCGTACAGAAACGTGGTTGCCTTACCCGGTGAGCCGATGGGTAGAACAGACCTTGTCAAACATACGATTGAACTACTCCCAGGAACTCAGCCGATTTACATACCAGCGTATCGATTTCCTCACAGCCAGAGAAAGCAAACAGATCAAATGGTGCAGAACATGTTAGACCAGGACATTATTGAACCCTCCGTCAGTCCATGGAATAGCCCACTTTTCTTAGTATCAAAGAAGGACGGCAACCTTAGACCAGTAGTCGACTATCGTAAGGTCAATTCTGTCACCGTTCCAGACCGTTTCCCGCTACCTGTCCTCACTGATTTGCTAGAATCCCTTGGTGACAATAACGTAGTCTTTTCATCTTTAGACCTCCTCAGCGGGTACTGGCAGGTCGAAATGGAAGAGTCCTCTCGTCCAGTCACAGCCTTTAGCACCCCTTCTGGACATTTTCAGTTTAAGAGACTCCCTTTTGGTCTGAGAAATGCTCCTTCCGTGTTCATGCGACTTATCCATTCAGTCTTCAGCGGTATGATGGGACACTCTCTTTTTGCTTACCTAGATGATATCATTGTTGTGAGTAAATCCATCCCTGATCATTTTACCAAACTCCAGCAAGTCTTTGAACACCTCCAGCTCGCAGGCCTGAAAATCAATCTCAGTAAATGTGACTTCCTGTGAAAGAAAATCAAATTCCTAGGCCATGTCATAGATGCACAAGACATTCATACTAATGAGGATAAAACTAAGGCGATCATTAACTTCCCAGAACCTACCACTACCGACGCTGTACGAAGATTCCTGGGCCTCAGTGGCTATTATCGTCGCTACATCCGGAATTATGCGCAGATCGCCGCTCCTCTGACCCACTTACTCAAGCAGAATGTGCCCTTTGTTTGGACTAATGACCAGTCACAGGCTTTCCAAAAGCTAAAGACAGCTCTTGTAAATGCCCCTATTCTAGCATTCCCTGATTATACCACACCCTTCCTTCTCTGCACAGACGCCTCAGGCACTGGACTTGGTGCCATTTTGATGCAACTCGATGAAGCATCAAGGAAGCGCGTAATAGCGTATGCTAGTCGCACCCTTACAACCGCTGAACGTAACTACAGTGTCACAGATCTCGAAGCGCTAGCGGTAATCTGGTCCTTGAAACATTTCAGAGATATAGTCTATGGTTATCCAGTGCATATCCAAACAGACCACCTTCCACTATGTGATTTGTTCAAGAATCGCAACCTAACAGGTAGACTAGCTAGATGGTCTATCATCATCCAGGACTTTAATTCCACTTTTCAATATGTACCAGGCAAGTTGAATGTAGTCGCAGACGCACTCTCACGTCACGTAGCAGCAGCTATAACATCACTGCAGCCTGAAGTAACTGAAAACACTACACTAACGTCAGACGTTGTTCGAAACTTTCAACGCCAAGACCCCATGTGGTCCAAAGTCATTTATTTCCTAGAATCTGGCGATGTCTCGACCTTACCTACTCTGCCAGTATCACTAGATGAGTTCATGCTAGATTATGATCTCTTGTACAGGAAAACACTGCTAACAGGCAAAGATATGCCCAATCGCGAAGTACGCCAACTTGTTGTCCCCACTGCCCTGATACCAAACGTTCTTCATATTGTTCATAATACTCCTCAAGCTTCCCATCCAGGTAAAGACCGATGCTTGCGCCAAGCACGTCTCAAATACTATTGGCCAACCATGCACCGCGATATCAATGCCCACTGTGACTCTTGCCTCTCCTGCCACCGCCACAAAGGATCAACCGGCTTACCAGCACCTCTCTTACAATACCCAATCCCGTCACAACCATGGGAAACTGTCTCAATCGATCTCTTAAAACTACCTCTCACAGAATCCGGCGCTGAGTACTTGTTCGTAGCGGTCGACCACTTCTCCCGCTACTGTGTCCTCGTACCCCTCTCCGACAAGACAGCAAAGAGCGTTGCACGTGCCCTTGTAGATCACGTAATTTGCCAGTTCAGTACCCCTCATACCATTCTTACTGACAACGGTACAGAGTTCAACAACAGGCTTCTCGATGAGATCTGTCGCCACTTTCATATCAGTAAGTGCAATGTCGTGCCTAACCATCCGGCTTCCAATGGCCTTGTAGAACGCCACAACCGAAAAATCTTAGAGTGCCTCAGACATCTAGGCTCCCATAGTTCGTCCTGGGATGACTGGATTCCCCAAGTGGCATCCTCCATCAATAGTTCCATCAATGCATCCATTGCTGAATCTCCCTTCTTCGTCCTCTTTGGTTTTGACAAGGACCTCCCATACTCTCTCTTATCCTCACAGCCAGAACCCATCTACAACATGGATGATTATGTTAACCCTTTAACCGCGGGTATTGTTTTGGTCTGACTGTCCTCTCCCGCGGGGGTTTCAGCCAAATGTAAACAAACCTTTAAACCTTAATAACTCTGCACAGAATAAAGCTAGAGAAAAAAATAAGGTACCATTAGAAAGTACTAACTTTCAGCTTTCCATTGATGTAGGTTTCATGACTTTGTTCACTTTCACAGGACGGGCAGTGCCGTTAGAAGTGAGGGGTGTAAAATCACTATTTTTCGCTCACACATCATTACCTTCGCTCATACACCATTACCAAATGCCAACCTCATTCTGATAATAATACTATAAACATATATGAACACTGCACATACGATAAACACCCACTCTGTGTTCACTGAGGCAGGTAAAAGGCACTGTAATTACCTGCACTTCACTGCCACATCAGCGGTGTTGTAATCACTATTTTTCGCTCACACACCATTACCAAATGCCAACCTCATTCTGATAATAATACTATAAACATATATGAACACTGCACATACGATAAACACCCACTCTGTGTTCACTGAGGCAGGTAAAAGGCACTGTAATTGCCTGCACTTCACTGCCACATCAGCGGTGTTGTAATCACTATTTTTCGCTCACACACCATTACCAAATGCCAATCACATTCTGATAATAATACTATAAACATATATGAACACTGCACATACGATAAACACCCACTCTGTGTTCACTGAGACAGGTAAAAGGCACTGTAATTGCCTGCACTTCACTGCCACATCAACATGTGTTGTCACTCACACAGCTGGACAGATACTGATGCGCGCTTGGTCAGGGGTGGGGTGGGGGGCCCAGGGGGTGGGAGGTGGGGCCCCAGGGGGGGGAAGAGGGAGGTGGGGGTCGGCTGGAGTGAAAGAACTTAATAGCTACTCTCCCTTGAAACAATTGGCGCACGGAAAAAACGCGGGGTATTCAAAATATTCACAAACATTCGAGAATGACACCCGCGGTTTGGTCCAGTTTTTGCAACGTCATTCTGGAATGACACCCGCGGTTAAAGGGTTAAACTAAAATTGGCCAACTTCCAGACAATCCACCAGTATGTCCAATCCACTTTGGCTTCCTCTCAGGAGGACATGCTGCAGCGCCAACATAAGTCCGCCTCTCCTATCACTATCAATGTAGGCGATCTTGTCTTTGCTCATTCCCATAGGCGTTCCTCTAAGTTGGATGACAAATTTACAGGGTCCCACCGCGTCCTCACTCAACAAGGCAACAAATTTCACCTCCAAGACCTGTCCACTAGGGACACCAGATGGGTCCACGTCGATGACTTAAAGCGAGCACCCCGTGGCCTTGTGTTGGAAGAGTCACTTACACAACCTCCTGCCCCCTCTTCCCGTCCTCCCATCCCTCAGTCTACTTTGTCTCCACCTATCCCTCAGTCTCCTTCCTCTCCATCTCCACCTGCTCATTCATCAATCAATCAATATCGGTCCAAACTGTGCTCTGCCCATCAACCTCTTCACGACCTCCCCCATTAACTCTACCCTGATTTTCTAGGTATGATGTTAGCGATCTCCCTGCTGGCAGTGCTGACCCTCCTGGGGTCTGGGTCAGGTCAGGACGATGGTGGAGTACGTCCCGGGGCCTTGGTCGGCTCGGGAGGCGAGGTAATGCTTATCGACGACATCACCTCTTTGCGCTACGATCTTGCGCCCCTGGCCGACGTAGCCATTGCCCTACCTGCCTACGCGCACCAGCTCCACAGAATCAGGAACCATCTCACGGCCCTCATGGGGACACACAACCCGAATGAGTATCTCTATAACCTTTTCCTCCCACTCTCCTGGCAGTTGCAATACATAAGTAACAGATTCACTGAGCTCAATGACACATTTTCCATTCAGACACCCGTGGGTCGTTCTCGTGTGCAACGAGGTCTCTTCGACTTCGGCGGTGAGATTCTGAGTGGCTTGTTTGGCGTTGCTACGGCCCGTGACATTTCTGGCTTCAAATCTGATCTCACTCATTTAGCTTCAGCCCTAGAATCACAACGCCGAGTCCTTAAAATCCAACACACTATGTTACAGAAGCTCACAACCCAACTCAATGAAGTCACGTCCACTCTAAACAATTTCACCGATATCTTACAACGCCACCTTTCGGATCTCAACGTTATCTCTCAGTTCTTCTACCTCAAACTCAACATGGATAATCTCCAACTGGCCGTTGACTCTCTCCTGTCTCAAGTCTCTACCTTGGTTCGTATCCTGGTCGATGCTATCAATGGACGTGTCACTGCCGACTTAGTACCTGTCTCAGCTCTCCGTTCTGTCCTGGAATGGGCTCACTCCACCTTCGGTCTCTCCCCAGTCCTCCCTTACTTTTCCCTTGAATATTATTATCCTGTTCTCGAAGCCACTCTTCTCACTACATACATCGTCGTCCATATTCCTCTCCGTTCTGCCATAACCTTTAACCTTTTCCACATCATTCCCTTCCGTTTCCGCCTCAACAACTCCTTGTTACAGGTCTCTGTTCCTTCAGAATATTTCCTCCTCTCCCATGATCCTCTTTCCGTTGCCTTCCTTTCTTCCACAGACCTCCAGCAATGTTCCTCCCTTACTCCGACCTCTCGTCTCTGTGCTGCCCACCTTTTCGCTATCTTCCCTAACAGTGCTACACCCTGTGAGTCTGCTTTAGTTCGCAACCATTCCATCTACTCGGCCTGTTCTTTTGTCCCAGCTCCTGACCTCCCGGTCCACCATGCTCACCTCAACCATGTCCAGTACTTCTTCTTTGCTGTTCCCAACTCTGTCACAATCATGTGTCCTGGTTCTTCCGTTCGCTCCGTCCCTGCTAGTGGACTCTACAAAGCACCTGACTATTGTACCGTCAAATCAGAGTCCGTCATCACTTACGCCACTCGCTATCACCAAGCTGTTCGTACCCACTCCTATGACATCTTTCAACCAATCGACATGCCTTCAACCCTACCTTCTGCCAACATTACCATCACCTCCCCTCACTTGCGCATGCTCACCTTCCTCAATGACAGTGATTTCATTATGGATCAATTTTCTCTGGCCTTCAGCCGTTCATGGGTTCATCCAACAGTTGTGTTTCCCCCTGTGGTTATCGCTTTCATAGGTTTTCTACTCATTATCTGTGCAGTGCATTGTTGTGTCAGAAAAATGGAACGTCGACTCCAGGAAATCAGAGTCGCTACAGGCATAGTACGCCCTACACACAACGTAGAAACTCCCCGTACTTAGTGCCCTCGCATTCCGTGACTACCATTGCCATCTAACAATTACCCAAACTGTGAACAGCACTCTGCCTACTAGAAAATGATGGTATTTCTTTCATGCATTACTCAGTGACAGTATATCCTACTGAAAATCCACACACACACAAACAAAAAAATGAAGGACGAACAACACTAGAACTCTCATATCTACTCCTTGTTTATCATGTATCAAACTATTATTGTGTAATTCCCATTATGTTTATATATACCTTCGACCCTTACTGGATTTGTACCTATTATTCCTTGTATATCTTATATGTATATATCCTTCTCATTCCCTCCCCTCAACATGGCCATGTCTCCCCTCCTGCCCCTGTATCATACTTATCCCTTCTACGAACCTCCCCGGTCCTGCCTTACTACTATAATCACCCACCATTTAACTCCTGGTGTCAGGAGCCACCATCTCAGCTACCCGGGGGAGTAGTGTACCCCCTCCACAATATGTCTACCCCCGATGTATATATTTCCCCCCCCCCAATGCATACATGCCCCCACTAAATTTGCTAGGTCAGCATGCTCTCCCACGCCTGAAGACGGCGTTATTGCATCAGTTCTTAGCAGACAGCCTAGCCGGGCAGACTATTTTACTGTGAGCTTGTAATAAACTCCTTATCTAGCTGTTTGTACACGGAGTTTCTATCACCAAAGTATTGCAAGTTACGCTAACCAAGTACTTAAACGTACTCACATTTTCCAATTCCTCACCATCCAACCTCGCTGTACATTCACTGACTTCACCTCTCTCAAAGACCATCACTTTACTCTTCCCTACATTCACCTTTAGATTCCATTTCTTACACACTCTCCCAAACTCATCCACCAAGCCTTGCAGCTCCCCTTCGTCTTCACTCAACAACACAGTATCATCTGCAAACAACAGTACAGGGAGTTTCCAAACACTATCCTCTCACCAGGGCCACTCCAACATCCACTATGCTACCTTGTACCTCTTTTATTACCCCATCCATGTACAGATTGAACAACCATAGAGACATGACACATCCCTATTTCAACCCAACCTTCAAAGAGAAAAATTCACTTAGTTCACCATCCACACGCACTGCAGCCTTCGCACCATCATACATACTCTTCACAGCATTC
This sequence comes from Coenobita brevimanus, assembly GCF_032717465.1. NCBI lineage: Eukaryota > Metazoa > Arthropoda > Malacostraca > Decapoda > Coenobitidae > Coenobita > Coenobita brevimanus. The sequence continues at coordinate 3,946,181 of NC_136989.1, forward strand.
AACAACTTTCCATCTACTCCATATATTCTTAACACTTTCCACAATCCTTGTCTATCCACCCTATCATATGCTTTCTCCAAATCCATGAAAGCTGCATACAACTTCTTTCCCTTCTCTAGAAACTTCTTCACTAAAGATCTAAGAATGAATATCTGATCTACACAACCTCTTCCCTTCCTAAAGCCTCCCTGTTCTTCTCCAACTAATTTCTCTGTTCTTTCTCTAACTCTGTCAATAAGTATCCTACCATACACTTTTCCTATTATACTAAGAAGAAAAATGCCCCTATGATTACCACACACTTCTTTTTCCCCTTTTCCTTTGTCTATCTATCTATCTATTGCCAGACGCCTCAATCCCGTTTGGGGTGGCCACAAACAAATCGCCTCCAAGTCGCCCTGTCCCCCGCCATTTCACTACCCTGCTCCCAACTCACACCCCCCTCTCTCATATACCTCTCCACCCCATCCCTCCATCTCATCCTCGGTCTCCCCCTCCCTCTTCCACCCTCCACCTCACTCACATACACTCTCTTCGTCAGTCTTTCACCCTCCATCCTCTCCACATGGCCAAACCACCTCAGTGTGTTCCTCACAACGCTTCCTATCACATCCACATCAACACCACAACGCTCCTTTATATCCTCATTCGTCAGCCTGTCTCTCCATGTGACTCCACAGGCTCCTCTTAAATAACTCTTTTCCACTGCTCTCACTCTTGACTTGTGTCCTTCCAACAACGTCCAAGCTTCACTTCCGTACGTTAGAGTTGGTATCACAATACTGTCATGTAGTAACTTTTTTACTTCCATGCTCACTTCCCTGCCTCTTATCACTGCCTTCAAGGAACCAGCAACCTTTCTTCCCTGCTGTACCCTTTCAAGCACTTCACCCTCCAAACCTCCATCCTTACTCATCACACTACCCAAATACTTAAACGTACTCACATTTTCCAATTCCTCACCATCCAACCTCGCTATACATTCACTGACTTCACCTCTCTCAAAGACCATCACTTTACTCTTCCCTACATTCACCTTTAGGTTCCGTTTCTTACACACTCTCTCAAACTCATCCACCAAGCCTTGCAGCTCCCCTTCATCTTCACTCAACAACACAGTATCATCTGCAAACAACAGTACAGGGAGTTTCCAAACACTATCCTCTCTCACCAGGGCCACTCCAACATCCACTACCCTACCTTGTACCTCTTTTATTACCCCATCCATGTACAGATTGAACAACCATGGAGACATGACACATCCCTGTTTCAAACCAACTTTCAAAGAGAAAAATTCACTTAGTTCACCATCCACACGCACTGCAGCCTTAGCACCATCATACATACCCTTCACAGCATTCAACAACTTCCCATCTACTCCATATATTCTTAACACTTTCCACAATCCTTGTCTATCCACCCTGTCATATGCTTTCTCCAAATCCATGAAAGCCGCATACAACTTCTTTCCCTTCTCTAGAAACTTTTCCACTAAAGATCTAAGAATGAATATCTGATCTACACAACCTCTTCCCCTTCCTAAAGCCTCCCTGTTCTTCTCCAACTAATTTCTCTGTTCTTTCTCTAACTCTGTCTATAAGTATCCTACCATACACTTTTCCTATTATACTAAGAAGACAAATGCCCCTATGATTACCACACACTTCTTTTTCCCCTTTTCCTTTGTACAAGGGAATAATTATACCTGACTTCCAATCCTCCGGGACTCTACCTTCCTCCCAGGCCAATCTGCACATCTTCCACATCCATTCTACTACTATCTCTCCCCCATGCTTCAGCATCTCACCACACACTCCATCAATTCCTGGGGCTTTCCCCGATTTAACTTTCTTCATTGCTTCCACAACCTCTATCCTACTGATTTCTACCTGTCTTCTCACCTCCCTCCTTCTCCCAGCCATTCCCCAGCCACTTATACTCGCATTACTTCCATCCTCTACGTTCAACAATTCCTTAAAGTGTTCTCTCCATCTGCTCACTTTTTCTCCCTTCTCCAGTAGTAATCTACCATGTTTATCTTTCACTCCCCTGCTAACTTCACTTCCACCCTGTCTTACTCTTTTCACTTCTCTCCAGAACATTTTCTTACAGTCCCTCCACTTTACACTCAAATTCCTTCCAAATTCCTGATCCACTCTCTTCTTACTCTCTCTTACTAATCTTTTCACCTCTCTCTTCCTTTCCACATATAACTCTCTCTTCTGCCTCTCAACTTCTTCCACGCCCCTATTTCTCATCCATTCATTGTATGCTTTCTTCTTTTGTGCCACAGCCTGTTTCACCTCTTCAGTCCACCACGCTGTTCCTTGCACCCCCCTCCGTCTTCTCTTCCTTCCACACACCACATCACATGCTGCACATATTTCTTCTGTAAATATCTTACACACACCTTCCACGTCTCCCATCTGCTCCAATTCATATTTGCCCAATCGTTCCTCCACTTCTCTCTTATACTCTGCCTTTTTCTCATCCTCTTGTAACCTTTCCACTCTCCTTGCAACTACTCCTTCCTCTCGTCTTTCCCTTCTTCTATTCCTCCATCTTACTTGCATCCTAATTCTGGCCACCACCAAGTAGTGGTCAGAAAGGCCACTCCCCCAACCTCTATAAACTCTTGCATCCAATATACATCTTCGCATCCTTTCATCCACACACACATAATCAATCATTGCCTTCCTTTCATTCAGTTCACCACCCACCCTTCTCATCACTCGCCATGTATACCTGTGGATCATTTTATGCCTGAAGAGGGTATTGGCTATTACCAACCCCTCCCAGCACAGATGTCCACTAACGCACTCCCATTCTCATCTATCTCAGCAGGCACACCCCACTCACCAACTATTCCATCCACCTTCACATTACCAACTTTACCATTCATATCACCGATCAAAAACACTCTCTCATTCCTTCCAAACTTTTCCATGCACACTTCCACATTTGTCCAGAACTCTTCTCTCACTCTTCTAGCACGATCTTGCGTTGGCGCATACACACACACAATCGCCCACATTTGTATTCCAACTTTCAACTTTACCCACACAATCCTTGACCCAACTGATCCATACTGTCTTATGCTCTTCTTCCATCTTTTACTCACAACTATACACACTCCTTCCTTTGCCCTCTCATTCTCATCTACTCCTGCACATATACCCCATCCATACTCCCATTCTCTCACACTTTCTCCTCTCTATTTTGTTTCAGTTATTCCACATACATCCACTTTCGCATCCTCAAGCACCTGGACAATCTCTCTCTCTTTCACCTCATCATTCGCTCCTCTTACATTCCATGTACACATTACCAAGTCCTTTGTCCGGTCCTGGGTCGTCAACGTTTGGTCAGTCCTTGTCCGAGGCTTCTTGTTTGTTTTTTTAGTTAGTTGTTTTCCGGGGAGGGGCACTAACCCTCCGCCAACCCTTTTAGTCGCCTTTTACGACAAGCAGGGATACTGGGGGAGTATTCTTGAAAACCCCCCTACCCCCTTTGTACAAGGGAATAATTATACCTGACTTCCAATCCTCCGGGACTCTACCTTCCTCCCAGGCCAATCTGCACATCTTCCACATCCATTCTACTACTATCTCTCCCCCATGCTTCAGCATATCACCACACACTCCATCAATTCCTGGGGCTTTCCCCGATTTAACTTTCTTCATTGCTTCCACAACTTCTATCCTACTGATTTCTTCCTGTCTTCTCACCTCCCTCCTTCTCCCAGCCATTCCCCAGCCACTTATACTCGCATTACTTCCATCCTCTATGTTCAACAATTCCTTAAAGTGTTCTCTCCATCTGCTCACTTTCTCTCCCTTCTCCACTAGTAATCTACCATTTTTATTTTTCACTCCCCCTCTATCCTCACTTCCACCCTGTCTTACTCTCTTCACCTCTTTCCAGAACATTTTCTTACAGTCCCTCCACTTTACACTCAAATTCCTTCCAAATTCCTCGTCCACTCTCTTCTTACTCTCTCTTACTAATCTTTTCACCTCTCTCTTTCTTTCTGCATATTACTCTCTCTTCCGCCTCTCAACTTCTTCCACGCCCCTATTTCTCATCCATTCATTGTATGCTTTCTTCTTTTGTGCCACAGCCTGTCTCACCTCTTCAGTCCACCACGCTGTTCCTTGCACCCCCCCTCCGTCTTCTCTTCCTTCCACACACCACATCACATGCTGCACATATTTCTTCTGTAAATATCCTACACACACCTTCCACGTCTCCCAGCTGCTCCAATTCATATTTGCCCAATCGTTCCTCCACTTCTCTCTTATACTCTGCCTTTTTCTCATCCTCTTGTAACCTTTCCACTCTCCTTGCAACTACTCCTTCCTCTCGTCTTTCTCTTCTTCTATTCCTCCATCTTACTTGAATTCTAATTCTGGCCACCACCAAGTAGTGGTCAGAAAGTCCACTCCACCAACCTTTATAAGCTCTTGCATCCATTACACATCTTCGCATCCTTTCATCCACACACACATAATCAATCATTGCCTTCCTTTCATTTAGTTCACCACCCACCCTTCTCATCACTTGCCATGTATACCTGTGGATCATTTTATGCCTGAAGAAGGTATTGGCTATCATTAACCACCTCCCAGCACAAATATCCACTAACGTACTCCCATTCTCATCTATCTCAGCAGGCACACCCCACTCACCAACTATTTCATCCACCTTCACATTCCCTACTTTACCATTCATATCACCGATCAAAAACACTCTCTCATTCCTTCCAAACTTTTCCATGCACACTTCTACATTTGTCCAGAACTCTTCTCTCACTCTGCTAGCACGATCTTGCGTTGGCGCATACACACACACAATCGCCCACATTTGTATTCCAACTTTGAACTTTACCCACACAATCCTTGACCCAACAGATCCATACTGTCTTATGCTCTTCTTCCATCTTTTACTCACAACTATACATACTCCTTCCTTTGCCCTCTCATTCTCACCTACGCCTTTGAATCAACTTTTGAACTATTTTTGCAACTATCTATATGTATGTACCTAATAAATATATCACTACATCGGGTGTCTGGATGGTACAACCGCGAACCAAAGTTTCGGTACCCCCCTCGATGGAAGGAAGTGGAAGTCAGGGTTAGAGAGAGGGCAGGTGAACGGACAACCGTGAGTGGTACTTTGGAACTGAGCTATGAGGCGAATAGTGAGAAACCTAATGACACTGGATTCGAAACATTTCCATGCTATTCACCTGCAAGACATTATGCGTTCGTAACATATATACTGTAACATAACATAGACTACTATGTTATCATGGTGTCCTGTGATACTGACCCATCTGTTTCGGATCCTCATCACACAAATAAAGCACCGAACCACTTGTATATAAGTTGCAACTTGTCATTATAACTGCAGTCATAATTTTTGTGAATGTTATCCCTGGATTGTATATAGCTATAATATAGAATGATTGTGAATTTAATGTTGATTCTCACAGTATTTGTGCAGATGGTTATATATGTGGCAATTATTTTATGTGGACGACTAAACCACATTGTGATGGACAGCGGAGAGCATTCGCCAATAATTTACTATAACCAGATGAAATTAGATGCAAACAACACAAAATATTATGAGACAACGAAGACACAGCTGTGGTATCCTGCTCCGCCTTGTTATCAAGGCCTTAACTGTGGCATCACCTCATACGTGCATTATTTTCCTTCAGTCTCTGCCTCTTATTATTCTTACTTCCCGGTATCCTCTTACTGTGAGTCATCATATTCCTTGGAGGGTTTCTTGCCATCCGGTCCTCTAACCCGTACTGTATTACATTATTCCTCGCATCATCACTCCCAGACAAACAACGTTAGCACAAGACTGCTGAATCTGTTAATACCATTATTGCCACTGCCACTACAACTGTAATCTCCCTTTTCCTATTGTGTCTAATTTCCCTCACAGTACTACTACTGCTGCTCCTATTACTACTCCAGTATAAATCTGTATAATAATAAATATGATTGTCCTTATGTCTGTGTATCTGTTAATCATAATTATTGTCCCTGTCGCACCGTCGACAACTCGTCACTGACCCAGCACCGCTACTCCAGTTCCCACCCACCATGGATATCCTCCCCCACTCCGACACCACATTACCCTTCATCTCATCCTTGGGCCAGAAGGCCTGTTGTTCACCCTTTACCGGTGAATACACGTGACATGCATTAATAATAAAAAAGAAGGCATTTGAGAGCTAAACGGTAATCGCCCTCTAAAATATTCTGTTTGCCAAGTCCAAACTTTAGGCCATATTTTGATACCATGAAGGTTTTATATTGATAGCTCAAGCCATTCATGAGATTTAATGGTGATAAAGGCAGGCAATAAAACCTAGTTGACCTTTAGCAGTTAGTTTGGTGACCTTGACTCTGACCCCGAGTTGCCATTTTCGAACTCCTCCAAGATTTTGGCCATATCTTGATACGCTGAAGGCTTCATGTTGATAGCTCAAGCCGTTCATGAGATATAATAGGTTCACACACACACACACACACACACACACACACACACACACACACACACACACACACACACACATGCAGTTAAAAACATGATCGCTCCGCCTTCTAAAGGTAGGCGATAATAATATAATAATAACAACAACATCGTAGATGTGTACTGTAGTGTTCCTAACATTACAGTTAATTCTGCAGACCCGAACGTGCTTATCTTACGGAGCACTGATATATTAACCACAAAACCGACCACAGAACGTTCTTATCATTACCACTGCACCTTCCCTATAGCACTTCACCATGGTAATACAACCCACTGTAGTCCTCTGTGAGATCGCTACACGTGTTTGGGAAAAATAACAGTGCACAACATGCCTACAAACTACTAAAATAAGCATATGATGTTTCACTGACATCCATCAAAACGCCTAGGAGAAGTTAGTGGACAAACAAACAAACGACTGGACACAGACAGACAGAAGCAGAATGTCTCGCATCGGTATGTAACGACCTGACAAAACTCTTGTGATCCTGCATTGCAGGTGTCATCACAGTAATAATAATAATAATAATAATAATAATAAAAATAATAATAATATTTAATCACATGTTTTTAGGCACGATACTGAGAAGGACACACACTGGAATAGCATGTGTCGACGCAATGCAGAATCTGTTTGCCATGACAGAAGGTTGGGTTGCGGTCAAACATTAATTTAGTATTACTATAACCCTACCATTACAGCATATTATGGCACTGGTTGGTTTTATATGTCACAGCTGTTTTCACTTGTTTTATCAGGGAGATTATGGTGTTTGTCCTCCTCTGTATCATGGATATTAACATGTGATTACTACTACTACTACTAGTACTACTACTATTACTACTACTACTACTACTACTACTATTACTACTACTACTACTACTATTACTACTACTACGGTTATTATTATTATTATTATTATAACTATGATGACACCTACAAAGCAGGATCGTAATAGTTTTGTCAGGTTGTCATATACCGATGCCAGACATTCGGCCTCAGTCTATGTCCAGCTGTGTGTTTGTTTGTCCGCTAACTTCTAGGCAATTTACTGGATGTCAGTGAAACGTCACAGGTGTATTTTAATGGGTTGTAGGCATGTTGTGCGCTGTTATTTTTCCCAAACATGTGTAGTGATCCCACAAAGGACTTCAGTGGGTTGTATTACTATGGTGAAGTGCTACAGGTAAGGTCCAGTGGCAATGATAGGAACGGTCTGTGGTCGGTTCTGTGGTTAATATATCAGAGCTCCGTAATATAGGCACGTTTGGGTCTGCGACTTTTATAATTATGTAATGTTCGGAATACTGCAGATGTATGTTGTTGCTGTCAATTGTATAATTATTCTTATTAATGCATGCCACGTATATTCACCGGTAAAAGGTGAACAACAGGCCTGGTGGCCCAAGAAGGAGGTGAGGGGTAAAATGGTTCGGAGTGGGGGAGGAATAGAGCTCATGGCGGGTGGGAGAGAGGGGGGTGGGGTGCAACTGGGGTAGCGGTGCCGGGTCAGTGACGAGTTGTCGACGGTGGGACAGGGACAATATGATTAACAGATACACAGACATAAGGACAATCATATGTATTATTATACACATTTATAGTGGAGTAGTAATAGGAGTAGCAGTAGTTGTACTGTGAGGGGAATTGCAGTAGACACAATGGGGAAAGGGGGAATAGTAGTGGCAGTGGCAATAATGGTATTAACAGATTCAGCAGTCTTGGGCTAACGTTGTTTGTTTGGGAGTGATGATGCGAGAAATAATGTAATGCAGTACGAGTTATAGGACCGGACGACAAGAAACCCTCCAAGGAATATGACGACTCGCAGTAAGAGGATACCGGGAAGTAAGAATAATAAAAGAGGCAGAGACTGAAGGAAAATAATGCACGTATGAGGTGAAGCCCCAGTTAAGGCCTTGATAACAAGGCGGAGCAGGATACCACAGCTGTGTCTTCGTTGTCTCATAATATTTTGTGTTGTTTGCATCTAATTTCATCTGGTTATAGTAAATTATTGGCGAATGCTCTCCGCTGTCCATCACAATGTGGTTTAGTCGTCCACATAAAATAATTGCCACATATATAACCATCCGCACAACTACTGTGAAAATCAACATTAAATTCACAATCATTCTATATTATAGCTATATACAATCCAGGGATAACATTCACAAAAATTATGACTGCAGTTATAATGACAAGTTGCAACTTATATACAAGTGGTTCGGTGCTTTATTTGTGTGATGAGGATCCGAAACAGATGGGTCAGTATCACAGGACACCATGATAACATAGTAGTCTATGTTATATGTTACAGTATGTGTATTACGAACGCATAATGTTTTGCATGTGAATAGCATGGAAATGTTTCGAATCCAGTGTCATTAGGTTTCTCACTATTCGCCTCGTAGCTCAGTTCCAATGTACCACTCACGGTTGTCCGTTCACCTGCCCTCTCTCTAACCCTGACTTCCACTTCCTTCCATCGAGGGGGGTACCGAAACTTTGGTTCGCGGGTGTACCTACTAATTTGGCACACAGGTAGGTGGAGAGACAGGTAGCGAAAATAAATACTGATGCCTTTTACTAAACTTTGATTTTATTTTGCATCTCTCTCTCTCTCTCTCTCTCTCTCTCTCTCTCTCTCTCTCTCTCTCTCTCTCTCTCTCTCTCTCTCTCTCTCTCTCTCTCTCTCTCTCTCTCTCTCTCAAGTAAATCTGTCACTACATCGGGTTAGTGGATGGTACCTATTTGATAGATACATAGGGTAGAGGAAATAAATACTGATCCTTTTAATAATCTTTTAGTCTATTTTTGCGACTGTGCATACATGTCTATAGAATAATTGTCACTACATCGGATGAGTGGATGATACGAACTAGATAGAGAGATAGGTATGTCGACAGAGGTAGAGAACACTGTAATGTATTTTAATTATCTTTTAATCTTTTTTGAAACTAAATATCGGTATCTAATAAATCTGTCACTACATCGGATGACTGGATGGTACCTACCGGATAGATAGATAGGAAGGTAGAAAGACAGGTTGATAAAATAAATACTGATGCCTTTTACTCAGCTTTTAATCTATTTTTCCAGCCAGCTATAACATTACGTATCTACCGTATCAAATAAATCTATCACTACATCGGGTGAGTGGATGGTACCTACATGATAGATAGATAGAAAGGCAGACAGACAGGTAGATCAAATAAATGCTGATGCCTTTTAATCAACTTTTAATCTATTTTTGCAACTATCTATATGTATCTGTCTAATAAATCTGTCACTTTATCGGGTGAGTGGATGGTGCCTACCTCACAGATAAAGATGGTAGAGAAAATAAATAGTGATGCCTTTTGATCATCTTCTTATCTATTTCTGCAACTAACCATATGAATCAATCTAATAAATGTATCACTACACTGGGTGAGTGGATGGTACCTCCTAGATAGATAGATAGAAGGTATAGAGACAGATAGAGAACATAAATATCGATGTTTATTAATCAACTTTTAATCTATTTTTGCAACTAGCTATATGCTAATGTCTATTACTACATCGGTGAGTGGATGGTACCTACTACATAGAAAGACAGGTCTGTAGACAGACAGGTAGAGAAAAGGACTTTCCATTACTTTTAAAAACTTTTGAATCTACAGTATATTCGAGACGATTTTTATCTAATTAAACTACTACTTCATCGGGTGAATGGATGGTACCTACTGGGTAGATATTCAGTGGGTAGACAGGCAGGTATTCAAAATAAATATTGATGCCTTTTAATCAACTCCAGAATTATTTTTGCAACCATCTATATTTATGTATCTAATATATCTATCACTACATCGGGCGAGAGGATGGTACCTACTAGATAGAAAGATAGATAGGCAGACAGACAGGTAGAGAAAATATTGATGCCTTTTATTCAACTCTTAATCTATTGTCGCATGTATCTACATGTATCTATCTAATAAATCTATCACTACATCGGGCGAGAGGATGGTACCTACTAGATAGATAGATAGGTAGGCAGACAGACAGGTAGACAAAATAAATATTGATGTCTTTTAACCAACTCTTAATCTATTGTCGCATGTATCTACATGTATCTATCTAACAAATCTATCACTACATCGGGTGAGTGGATGGTACGTAATAAATAGGTAGGTAGTCAGACAAGTACATAAAATATATATTGATGTCTTTTAATCATCATTTAATCTATTTGTACAACTAACTACCGGTATGTGTATCTATCTGATAAATTAATAATTAACTACATCGGATGAATGGATGGTACCTAGTAGATAGATGGATAGGATAGTAGACAGAGAGTGAAAAAATCAACATTAATGCTTTTTGATAAACTTTTATTCTATTCTTGCAACTATCTATATGTATCTGTCCAATATATGTATCACTACATTGTGTGAGTGGATGGTAACTCCTAGATAGATAAATAGAAGGTACAGAGACAGGTACATAGAAAATAAATACTGACGCCTTTTAATCAACTTTTAATGTTTTTTCAACTATACAGTATGTACCTATCCAATAAATATATCACTACGTCGGGTGAGTGGACGGTACCTACTTGGTAGATAGACAGTAGGTCAACAGACAAGTAGAGAAAATAATTACTGATGATTTTTAATTAACTTTTAATATATTTTTGCAACTATATGTATGTAACAAATTTCCTAATAACAGACTTTACTGATCTACCAGAAGACCCGCCGACATGTTGTAAAAATACCCCCGCTAATACCAATACACTAGTCCTGTATGAGACAGCCCTAGCATGTATTCAGTATGGACGGTGGGTGTTAGTGCCATAAAAATACCCCCGCTAATACCAATACACCAGTCCTGTATGAGACAGCCCTAGCATGTATTCAGTATGGACGGTGGGTGTTAGTGCCATAAAAATACCCCCGCTAATACCAATACACCAGTCCTGTATGAGACAGCCCTAGCATGTATTCAGTATGGACGGTGGGTGTTAGTGCCATAAAAATACCCCCGCTAATACCAATACACCAGTCCTGTATGAGACAGCCCTAGCATGTATTCAGTATGGACGGTGGGTGTTAGTGCCATAAAAATACCCCCGCTAATACCAATACACCAGTCCTGTATGAGACAGCCCTAGCATGTATTCAGTATGGACGGTGGGTGTTAGTGCCGAAGTGGTGACATGTAGAGGTGTATGGTATGTAGGAGGACTACTGGGCCTTGGCAGCAGGATGTGAAGCCTATGCCATGAGTCGAGCACATAAAATATATATATATATATATATATATATATATATATATATATATATATATATATATATATATATATATATATATATATATATATATATATATATATATATATATATATATATATATATATATATATATATATATATATATATATATCTATATATATTGTTATGTTGTCCGCCTTTCCGTTCCCACGGATGCAGCCGTTACAGCTGGGCTAGGGGGATTATGCAGTATGTATCCGCGTCATTCGCGGAGTTTATATTAGCGAGTGCTACAAATTCTTTTGTTTCTTTCGTTCCCGCCACTGAGGGCAATTTTATTTTATACCATGCTGAGTATGCATTTATTTTGATTGTCTTATGTGAGCTACCAGTATATTTAATGATGTTTTGCTTGCATTAGAAGTACCAATTCATTGTATAGAGAGAGAGAGGGGCACGAATATAAGTTCTTATTAATTAATTTGATTCATGCGTTCGCGCTTGGCCGTGCACGAGCCTTGATCAGGGGCAGTCTCTTCCCAGCTAGCTTCCGTATCGTGCGTGTGTGCACACTCTCTCTCTCCCCAGTCATTTTTTTCTGCCGAGCTGGCGTTTTCATTTAAGTTTATTTTTATTCTTTTGTTGCTGACTGAGGGAAGTAGTTATTTTATTTTGTTTTTGTAACCGTGTTGTCTTTGGAGGGCCAGTTTGGCTCACCGTGGTCTTCTCGCTGCCTTTGTTAACGTTCCCCAACACACGTACATACACACACACACACCCCTAACCCCTACACAGTTAATCCCATCTCTTTGCTCAAGGCTAGTGAGAACCATCGTGAGCTATTAACTGCGTTCCCCCTTGGACACGGGTTAAGTACTGTAGAAAGTCGTCACCACCGGAAGTAAGTGGGAGGTGTTCCTGTATACTGTCTCGGGCGGTATTACTTCCGGTAGTGACGATAGTAGGCTAGATCTATAGGTAGGTTGTTCCGTTTTATTATCAAAGTACAGAGTGTTGCGTTCTTAAGTAAATACTTTTCCGTTGCGCAGTTTTTCTCTAGTTTGCGGAGTGTCAGTGCCGGGGTCTGCGTTATTTTTGCAACGCAGTGGAGGCCGATCATCTAAGGCTGACTTGTTGTCTTTTTTGTAATAGCCCCGGGCTGGCGCCACCGTAACAGTGGCGACCTCGCCAGGATATCCTAACAGTGCCTTTTTCTTGCTAGGATATCGTTACCTTGGCGTTCTCTGTGCTTTGAGGTGAAGTTGATGTGTTTGTAGTTTCTCAGTCAGCATTAGTATTTCATTATTCAGTACTGCCATTGATTTGTCGCCATGGAGTCACGCGTGTCTACACCAGATCGCGTACGTGCTGAGTCACCTGTGGATATGGAAAATATGGAACAACGAGAGGCACATAGCAAAGGTACTCCCCGTGTGAGCCCTGAGTTTGACTATGGTGCTGAGTTGCCTCGTTTCGCTACCCCACTATTACCATCTATGATGCCGCCGAGCCAGTTTAGAGCAGTTCCCCCAGGTATGTCTGGTGCTTTCCCTGGAGCTGTTCATTCCACTCCCATATACCCTGGAGTCTTGTCACCGGAGGCTCAGTTGCAGTTGGAGTTAAAAAAGATGGAGATGCAGCGTGCAAAAGAAGAGAGGGAGATGGAGATGCAGCGTGCAAGAGAGGAGATGGAGTTGCAGCGTGAAAAAATGCGATTTGAGCTGGAGAAGACTCGTTTGGAGGTGACTGCCAATAGACCAACTTCAGATACCCAAACCTCAGGCCGTGCAGAGGATAGGGAGAGTTGGTTCTCAAGGAGTCTAAAATTAGTGCCAGCATTTGATGAGTTGAAGGTGACAGAATGGTTTGTCAGGTTTGAGAAGAAGGCTAGGGAGTTTGAGTGGCCCAGGCAGCGCTGGGTGGGGCTGGTATCTAATGTGCTGAAGGGAAAAGCCTTGGAAGTGTATAATAGGTTGAGCCCTGAGGATGTAGATGATTATGATGAATTTAAAACAGCCATTCTGAAGGCATATGAACTTAGACCAGAGGCTTATCTGTTGTTGTTCCGTGGTGCTCGGAAAAGGCCTGCTGACACCTATATGGCCTACGCCAGGTATCTGGAGGAGAGGTTAGACGAGTGGTTGCTGAGTGAGAGCGCCACTTCGTATAACGAGGTGCGTGAACTGCTTTTGATGGAACATTTTACCAACATGGCTGACAAAGAAATTGGTGTTAAAATTAGGGAGAAGAGATTCAAGACCGTGAAGGAAGCAGCGACGTGGGCTGATGACCGGGTGTTTGCCTTGCGGAGTATGGGGGTCAAGTACGCTAATTTTCAGTATTCCAGGGAGAGGACTGTGAGTGGCCCTGCCTGGGATAAATCTCCCGTGAATCAGTCCAAGGGAAGTTCAGAGGAGAAAAAGAATTCAGGGAGAAAGAGCCCTGTATCCAGTTCGAAGCTAGTTTGTTACTTTTGCAAACAGAGTGGGCACATCAAGCCTAACTGCCCTAAGTGGAAGGCCTCCCAAAATGCCAAACCAGTGGCACTAATTGTAGGTTCGAGTCAGGTGAACGAGAGGAGTTGGGAGAGTGGTAACGGTGAGGGAGAAGTCTGTGGAAAGCTGGAGTGCAGCCGGCTGTGCTCGCTGCCAGCTCAGGCTGAAAAGGTTACCCAACATGCTACGCCACCTCCGGATGAACTGCCTCAGAAATCGTCCCTAGACTGGTGTAAACCTTTTATATGTCACGGCACAGTGAAAATTCATAGGATCAGTTATCCAGTTACTGTGGCTCGTGATACCTGTGCACAACAGTCTGTGTGCAGAAACGTGACTGGAGGGCCTGTAAACTCAGGGAAGTATGTGCTGTGTAGAGGCATGAACTCAGATGAATACTATGATTATGTTCATGTGGAACTCGATTGCCCCATTGTTCAGGCTGCAGCTCAAGTAGATGTTGCTGATGTAATGCCAGTAGAGGGGATTGATTTTCTGCTGGGGAACGACCTGGCTGGGGAGAAAGTATTTCCATCTCTTCCCCCACCAGTTGTTGTGGCAGAGAAGTGTTTTGACGCCCCAGAAATTGGTATTGAAGTTGATGCAGAAGTGGAAGCCATGTTCCCGGTCTGTGCAATTACAAGATCTATGGCACAGGTTGCAGCCCGGGAGGAAGAACTGGTGAAGTCACAGGTTCTTGGGGTCGACTGTGATGAGGCAGGGCCACCAATGGAGGAACCTAGTGAGCAGAGTGTTGCTGTGGTGGGTGAGGAGAGTGGGAATGCGTGCATGGGTGCCGCCCCACTTCCCACTCAGGACACTAGAGGTGGTGCTGAGTGTGTCTGTGTGGAGACTGAACCCAGCCCATCGACTGAATTAGGAGAATTTCAGGACGCTGGGGTCGACTGCGGGGATGCAGGACCACCGTCAAACGCGCCTGAGGAACAGAGTGTCACTGTTGAGGGTAGAGGTGATGATGATGTCAGTGTGGAGTCTGACATTCCTCCCCCTGTCGAGTGTACTAGAGGTGACGCTGAGATTGATCGCCCTTCGCAATCCAGTGTCCCGACCAGTCCCTTATCTCAGTCCTCAGTAGAGCTGGCGGGTGTTGGGCCAGCATAATTGAGGGTGAAGCAACAGGAGGATGTAACATTAAAGCCCTTGTTTGCTCAAGTAGGGGAAGAAAGAAGTATGAAGTGTGGTAAGGAGGAGTTCCTGTTTAAAGACAATGTTTTACATCGCCGATGGACGCCCACTGGCGCCACGGTGGATGGAGGAGTGGGTGAGTTAGTGCAGGTGGTGGTGCCTGTGCAGTATAGGGTGCCGTTAATACAGTTAGCACATGAGGGACCTTTAGCAGGTCACTTGGGAAACAGGAAGACAGTGCAGCGCTTAAGATATAACTTTTGGTGGCCAAGTATGCCGGGACAAGTTGCTGCGTACATCAAGAGCTGTCACACGTGTCAGATAGTGGGCAAGCCTAATCAGGTTCTTCCTGTGGCCCCTTTGACTCCCATTCCTGCAGTTGAACCTCCGTTTACCCGGGTAATCATTGATATCGTGGGCCCTTTACCTCCTACTTCTGCTGGAAACAAGTATTTGTTAACCATAATGGATGTTACAATGCGATACCCAGAGGCTATACCAATCAGAAGCATGCAGGCGAAGTCAGTAGTCAAGCAACTTATCCTGTTCTTTACTCATTTTGGCCTGCCCAAGGAGTTGCAGTCAGACCGTGGAGTAAATTTTACATCTAATTTGTTTAAGCAGACAATGACAGAGTTGGGCATCAAACACATTTTGTCCAGTGCCTACCATCCACAGTCACAAGGTGCCCTGGAGAGGCATCATCAGACCTTAAAGACAATGCTGCGCACCTTCTGCTATGATAGTGGAAAGGATTGGGACTTAGCGGTACCCTTTGTTATGTTTGCAGTGAGAGAGGTACCAACTGAGTCGTTAGGGTTTTCACCCAATGAGTTAGTGTTTGGGCACAGAGTTCGTGGTCCCTTGGATGTGGTGCGAGAGGCCTGGAGTAACAACAAATCTGGCAACCAGGAATCCATGCTTGACTATGTCTGCCGCACTCTGGAGACTGCATTGCGCTTTAGAGCTTGCCCGTGACCATCTAATCGGGGCTCAAGCGAAAATGAAGGCTCATTACGATAAGAAGGTCAGAAGTCGTGAGTTTAAGCAAGGAGATGAAGTTTTGGCACTGCTGCCCATGCAAGGAAAACCTCTGGCGGCTAGATTCAGTGGTCCTTATATTGTGAAGAAGAGAGTTGGGGAACTTGACTATCTAATTGTTACCCCAGATAGGCGGAAGAGTACTCAGTTGTGCCACATTAATATGTTGAAGCCATACTATCGCCCAGTTGATTCTCATTGTGGGATGACTGCTGATGTCTCTCACCTGGGATGTGAAGGACGGGAAAGAGAGGACGTGGCATCAAAGGGACGTGCTGTGAAGGGAGCTGTTGGTGCCGGTGATGTGAGTAGTGGACCAGGGTTACAGCCACAGTCCCTGGAAGGTGACTTTGGAGTGGATGTTGAGGGAACCAGGGATAAGAGCGCTCCTGTAGTTTTGGTGGTTGGTAGTGAGTTGGAGGAGCAGGAGGAAGTGCTTAGTTGTGGTGAGATGTTACCAGCTGACCTATGGGAGGGCAATGGTTATGCAGCTCTGGTGGAGAAATTGAGACACCTTGATCCAGTAAAGCAAGAAGAGCTGTGCAACAGATTATGGAAACATCCGAAAGTTTTTGGAGATTCACCGGGATTGACAACTTGGGCTACTCATGACATTGACGTTGGGGATAGTAAGCCTGTAAAATTAGCTCCCTACCGCATCAACCCTATCAGACAGAAAGCTCTCGATGATGAGATCAAGTATATGTTGGACCATGGATTGATCAAGAGGAGTTTCAGTGAGTGGAGTTCACCAGTTACCTTGCAGCCGAAGCCAGATGGGAAGGTTAGGTTGTGTGTGGACTTCCGGAAAGTTAATTCACTGTCTAAGACCGATGCTTATCCTTTACCTCGGGTCGATGACTCCGTGGACAAGGTGGGAAATGCCACTTATATCACCAAACTTGACTTAGTAAAAGGATACTGGAAGGTCCCGCTGACGGAACGGGCTAAACAAGTGGCTAGCTTTGTTGTCAGTGGTGCAGTATATCAGTGCCAGGTGATGCCTTATGGATTGAAGAATGCTCCAGCCACTTTCCAGAGGCTTATGGATAAAGTGGTGGATGGCATACCCAATTGTGTCATTTACATCGATGATGTCATTGTGTATGACACCAAGTGGGAGGAGCACCTTGATCATGTGGAAATGCTCATTAAGCGGTTGGAGGAAGCTGGCTTAGTAGTCAACTTAGACAAGTGCGAGTTCGTACGTGCTAAGGTCCAGTACCTTGGATTTGTTGTGGGACATGGGCAAGTGGCTCCACCTCGGGCTAAGGTGGATGCCATTTCCAACTTTGCAGCACCCCAGTGTCGCCGTGCCCTCCAGCGATTTTTGGGCATGATCGGCTATTACCGAAGATTCATTGGGAATTACTCCACAGTGCTTGCCCCTCTTACTGACATTGCGCAAGGATAAGAAGTGGCAGTGGACAGCCGAGTGTGAGCAAGCTTTTATTACGGTTAAGTCTCTGCTGTGCCACCACCCTATATTGTCGTGCACCAGATTTTGACAAACCTTTTGTGCTGGCAGTTGATGCTAGCCGAGTAGGGGTAGGAGCAGTGTTGATGCAGCCAGATGAGGGCCAGGTTGAACATCCCATATCATACTTCTCAAAGAAGTTTAATAGAGCCCAGAAGAACTATTCCGTCATAGAGCAGGAGTTATTAGCGATTATCCTGGCCCTGCAACACTTTGCTGTCTACCTGCCCCCTTTTGGCCCTGTGATCAAGATTTATTCAGACCATCATCCCCTGCAGTTTTTGAACAAGTTTAAATTTAAGAACCAGCGTTTGACCCGCTGGAGTTTGTTTTTGCAAGAGTACAATTTAGAAGTTAGGCATATTAAAGGGATTGATAACGTAATTGCTGATTGTTTATCCAGGGAGGGGTCAGGGTCTTGATTCGAAAATTTTGATCCAGGGCTCAAAATTTTCCCTTGGGGAAGGGCGTGTTACGTTGTCCGCCTTTCCGTTCCCACGGATGCAGCCGTTACAGCTGGGCTAGGGGGATTATGCAGTATGTATCCGTGTCATTCGCGGAGTTTATATTAGCGAGTGCTACAAATTCTTTTGTTTCTTTCGTTCCCGCCACTGAGGGCAATTTTATTTTATACCATGCTGAGTATGCATTTGATTATTTTGATTGTGTTATGTGAGCTACCAGTATATTTAATGATGTTTTGCTTGCATTAGAAGTACCAATTCATTGTATAGAGAGAGAGAGGGGCACGAATATAAGTTCTTATTAATTAATTTGATTCATGCGTTCGCGCTTGGCCGTGCACGAGCCTTGATCAGGGGCAGTCTCTTCCCAGCTAGCTTCCGTATCGTGCGTGTGTGCACACTCTCTCTCTCCGCAGTCATTTTTTTCTGCCGAGCTGGCGTTTTCATTTAAGTTTATTTTTATTCTTTTGTTGCTGACTGAGGGAAGTAGTTATTTTATTTTGTTTTTGTAACCGTGTTGTCTTTGGAGGGCCAGTTTGGCTCACCGTGGTCTTCTCGCTGCCTTTGTTAACGTTCCCCAACACACGTACATACACACACACACACCCCTAACCCCTACACAGTTAATCCCATCTCTTTGCTCAAGGCTAGTGAGAACCATCGTGAGCTATTAACTGCGTTCCCCCTTGGACACGGGTTAAGTAGAAAGTCGTCACCACCGGAAGTAAGTGGGAGGTGTTCCTGTATACTGTCTCGGGCGGTATTACTTCCGGTAGTGACGATAGTAGGCTAGATCTATAGGTAGGTTGTTCCGTTTTATTATCAAAGTACAGAGTGTTGCGTTCTTAAGTAAATACTTTTCCGTTGTGCAGTTTTTCTCTAGTTTGCGGAGTGTCAGTGCCGGGGTCTGCGTTATTTTTGCAACGCAGTGGAGGCCGATCATCTAAGGCTGACTTGTTGTCTTTTTTGTAATAGCCCCGGGCTGGCGCCACCGTAACAATATATATATATATAGATAGATAGATAGATAGATAGATGGATAGATGGATAGATATAGATAGATAGATAGATAGATAGATAGATAGGAGGCGAGGGAACTAATGGCATGACAAGGACATTTTAAAGATAGACTGATAGATAGACTGATTGATAGGCAGGTAAGTAGATAGATAGATAAATAGATATAGGAAGATATACAGATGCTAGATGGATAAAGAGATAGATAGACGGACAGATAGATAGATAGTCAACATTTATAACAGAAAGGAAGAAAAAAATTGGAATGGACATTTTATAAGAAGGTAGGACTTAAATCCATAGATAGATAAATAGCTGCAGATAGATAGATAGATAGTAGATAGATAGATATTGTAGATATAGATTGATAGGTAGATAGATAGATAGATATAAAGCTGCAATAAATGGAGTGAGGGAGGTGGTGACGTGTGAGGGATAGATAGATACA
>NC_136989.1:3971088-3973588 GCF_032717465.1 Coenobita brevimanus
GTAGCGGCCCCACAGAAACACTTACCTGTGGTCGACGAGTCTGCTCAGCCATACACTAGGTACGGGTAAGCAGCAACAACAACAACATCCTGGTGATATTTATACACGCTGAGTCCAATGTAGTGGGGTGGTGGTGGTGGTAGTCGTAGTAGTAGCAGCAGTAGTAGTAGTAGTAGTAGTAGCAGTAGTAGCGTTGGTGGTAGTAGTAGTAGTACTGGTAATATTTGGTAGTAGTAGTTGCAGTGGATGGCCAAGTAAGTTATATTTGAGGTGGGGTTTGACTAGTAACCAAGGAGACTCATTGCTACCTGATAACTAAAGCTGATTGAATGTTATGCCAGCAGGACTCAGTATTGCAGATGTCAAATTGGCCAGTTGCATCAGATGACAACAGACGCCTTGTGCAGCAGCAGGGAAAGGGTTAAGTGCAACCTCTATTATCACTGACCTATTGCAAAGGACGCGCCAACACTGCCACAACTGCCTTTAACCGTCCAAACATTTCAAGGACACATTGCAAGGACAGCGGCGCCAAGTTGCAGGCGCTGACCGTTAACGGCAACTTCCTGAGATGTGTTTTGCTTTTAGTAGTCATTTGTTGGACGTATTTGTTTAATCTGGGTGTCCCGTAAGCATTTTCTTGCATTTCTGTCAAGTATAACCTCGGAATTCTGATCATTTGGATTATTTTGCCATATCTACAACTTGTTTGTTAAACAGTAACAAGATGTTGACGCAGAAATGGCGCCAGTCTCGAGGGACTGCTGTGGTGAGGATGCAGGGCCGTAGCATCGTCTTATTTAGCCTCTGAACTACGGTAAATAAGGTTCACAGAACCAATAATCTCCCTAAAGATAAATAAACTCTACCATTACTTGTTTATTACAAGCACGTCAGAAATAATCAAGACATTACCTGTAAACATTGAAAGATTTAAAAAGTACATCAGCGTTGCCAATGTTGAAGGCAGCTGCCGCAGATGCAGTCTTTTAAAAGAAACGACCAACGTACACTACGATGGTGATATTTTCTACTTTATTTTTTTCTTTCCATTATGATCCTGTCAAGTAAAATCTGTTGTATCATTTACTGATTTAAAACATGGGTGAAAAATTCGTGTAATATTGGTTTTAATCGTCATAAATTTAACTGGAGGAATCTCAGGCACAATGTTGCCTTGGTCACGTGACCCTTGAGACGCAGCGTTGCAGACCATCGGGCAGTCAGTCACCCCGCGGGTCAGGAAGTGGGAGGATGTTGGTGTGCGCAGCTCGTACTAACTTTGCGTTTCCCTTTTATTGGACGTTGGGGGCACGGTGGCTCAGAGGTAGAGCATCGGAGTCGTGATCGGGGGATTGCGAGTTCGAGCCTCGTCCGGGACTTCTGTGCCAGGAGTGGTAGCGCGCTCCTGTAACCTAGCGGGGCTATATGGACATAGTTGCCTAGCTCGGGGATTAAATCCCTTTTATTGGACGTTAGCGATTGTGTTTGCCGTGATGAATGGACAGACTGGATTACTGTGGAGGCGAGGCAAGTGGCACAAGTGCCGGAAAAAGGAAACTATCCCTGGTTTGGACACAGGGTGAGTTGAAATGTATTATTATTATTATTATTATTATTATTATTACTATTATTAGTATTATTATTGTTATTTTTTATTATTTGCTACAACTGCTGCTGCTGCTACTACTGCTACTGCTACTACTACTACTACTACTACTACTATTATTGTTATTATTATTATTATTATTATTATTATTATTTTCTAATCTTTCCACATGACCTACAAACAGGTTATCAGTTCACCTTTAATCTATCGATAATCAAAGATAGATACATACGCCTAAGTCATTTTTCAGCCTACCAACCAAGACGAATGTGGACACGCATTTTGCCCACTACGTACCATCCACTCACCCGATGTAGTGATAGATGTATTGGACAGATAGACAGGTGGAAGAGAAGGCTAGATAGATTAACTTTGAAATTGTAAAAGGAAAAAAAATCCTTTGTGTCGTAGCTACCATCCACTCACCTGATGTAGTGATAGATTTACTGCACAGATAGACGCAAAAATAGATCAGCCTTCAATCTGATGAATAAGAATGATTTGAGTTTTCTTTGTCCATCCATGTCTGTCTGTCTATCTATCTGTCTATCTATCTGATGTAATGATAGATTTATTGGATAGACAGATATGTAAAAATATATTAAAAGACATCAATATTTTTTCTCTATGTCTGTCTGTCTAACTGTCTATTTAGTACGTACCATCCACACACCTGATGTAGCGATATATGAATTGGATAGATTAATAGACCCAGAAATAGATTAAAACATGATCAATAGCAATTCTCTATCTATCTATCTGTCTGTCTATCTGTCTATCTAGTACGTACCATCCAATCAACGTAGTGATAGATTTACTGGATAGATAAATATACAGACAGATAAATACATAAATACACTTTTTCACTAAATTATCGATAAAAATGGATCT